>NC_138190.1:69680670-70118170 GCF_964194105.1 Spermophilus citellus
TGTGTATTTTCTGCCTGTTTTATTTTCCTTCCCTGGAATATCTCCATCCTTTCTCCACCTGTCCCTGTAGGTTTGGCCTGGCCTCATTTGGGAATTGAAGGGAACCTGGCTTGGTAGAATTGTAGAGTTCCTTTTCTATCACAGGTTGGGTCTGGCATTTTAGTATTGTGGAATCAGTAAAAGGAGTGAGCATTCCTCTCTATCCCCCACTGTGTACAACCAAGCTATCTGATTGAGCATCTGAACCAGTTTGTGGTTGCCATGCCAATTCTCTATGGATACTGCAGCTTGCTCTGAAATCTCAACTCAGCCGGGGCCTTGACTACTCTCCTCGTTCAGCCAGCCTCTTCATCCACAAGCTGACTCTCTTTTCTCCCTGCTCCTGATGTTTTTACACAAACACCTCTAAATGGCTGTAGATGTTCCTAAAAGCACCACAACCATGAGAGACTGCAAGAACCTCTTGTTCCTAGGGCTTTTCGGTTCCCAGATCAGACCCCTTGAATATTGACCCTTCAATGTGTTATGTTCAAGTTTGCAACATCTCTTGGACTTTGATGTTTGGACTTCTATCTGCTTCCTAACAGAGCCAATCCAAGTTCTTTGCACTAGTTTCAGCCTAGTTGAACCAGCCTTGCTCTTTTCTGGCTCATAGAGAGTTCTAGTTATGCCTCAAGGCCATGGTCTTAGTGCTTATAAGAGTATCTTACCTTACTTTATAGTTATAACCAGCTTTGAAATACATCTTGTTTGATTCTCACAAAAAACTCTGTTGCTGTTATTATTAATGCTATGTTGCAGATGAAGAAACTGAGCCCTGGATCAAGTGAGTATAATGTGTCTGAGGGGATAGAGCTTATCAATGGAAAGCCAGGTCTCCTAATTCCAATGCCTTCTTCCCCACCCTAGCCCCACTTGCTTCAGCATCTCTTCCTTATACTCTTGTGACAGGTCAGTCCATGGCTGAGCATGGGGGCACATGCTGGTAATTCCAGCTATCTGGGAGACTGAAGCAGGAGGATCACAAGTTTGAGCTCAGCCTGGGAAACTTAGCGAGAGTCTGTCTCAAAATGAAAAATAAAATAAAAGGTTTCAGATGTGGCTCAGTGGTAGAGCACTTCTGGATTCAATCCCTGGCAACCCTTCCCCCAACCTCACCAAAAAAAAAAAGTCAGTCCTGGGTCCGCCTGCCCTTCACCCCTATTTTCATGAAACCTTGCATTCAGACATTCCCTAAGGAATGCTGCTCCCACCTGGTGCAGAGGATACAAGAATCACATGTTCTCCCTCAGGCTGTTAACAACCAACCCAATAGCTTTATTGTCCCACCACTGCCCCCTGGAGAGGAAAGCCTGATCTGGAATTGGAACCTTTTCCCTACGGGAGTTGATAGAATCTTTTGAAGACAAGGTAGATTTCTGAGGTGATAAGGGGTTTCACATTTCTCATTGTCAGGAGGGCTCAAGGTTCCCTCTTGGACCTGGATGGGATTTTAAAGAGAAAATCATTCTCTTGATGGCCTTTTGGGCAGAGAGGAAATGCTCTGTGTTTGCTGAGTTGCATTGTGAATGAAGATGTCTTTCCATAAGAAAAGGAATCTCTGTCACCATGAGTGGGGACCTCTCTTCTGACAGGGTGCAATGTCAATTCCTAAGGAGAAATGAAATTTCTTGCAGGCAAGAAGTGTTTTTCTTTTAAGAGAGGAGAAGCTCTCTCTCAGGGGTTGCTAAGTGTGGTGGGAAAAAAAATACTTACACTCTCTTTTCTAAATGAGAGATCTCCTCCAAGGAGTAAACCTTCCATGCTTTCTTTCTGAAGGGGAAGAATTATTTTGAGAGGGAGAACAATTCTGATGAGATCACCCTGATTTTTCTCTACTTTTCTGATATACTTCCCATGTGGAGTCCACATATTCAGAGAGGGAGTGGCAAATACTTGCTCTATCAAGGAGGTAGCAAAACTGAGGAGTGAAACTTGCTGTGGGGGAAATTTTACTCTGAGGGTCCGCTTGTGAAGACAGTGATTCTGAGATGGGGAAAGCACTGTGAGACTGGGGAAGTCTTTTAGGAACCCCAGAAGCACAGAGTGTCGAAGAGAGCTTAGAGATGTGCTAGGATAAAACGTTTGCTCACAAAGAAACAGGCTTGGGGAAGGGAATGTTTTGCTAGTAAGTGACAGGAGGAGAACTTGAACCTGACTTTGTTGAGTCCCAGGCTGGGGCTTTTCCTATGCAGCTGACAGGGGGAGGGGTGATGCTTGTGAGGAGACTGCCTCTATGGTATGTGTGAACTATGGTGGAGGCATCTCTGGGATAGCAGAGGGGTGGTCAATTCAGAAATCAGTTGGGAGAAGGAAACTGAGGAGGAGGATGAAATTAAGGGCTATATCCAGAGGAAAGGGGCCAGAGTCATTGTATTCCTGATCAGCAGATTGTGGGGCACTGGTTTCCAAGGAATGCTAAATTTATAGGGAGTAAGGGAACAGCTTTCCCAGGAGTGTGGGGGAAGGGACCTCTGCAAGATACCCAGGGACTGCGTGCCTGTTTCAGACTGTCTCTGTCTCTGTGCCTTTTGGTCTCATTCACTCAATTTCTCTATCATTTCCTGTGTCTCTAGAGGGAAGTGTCATTTTAATTTTTTAAAATCACAGGAAAGAGGTATGTGAATTAGACCCCAATAAAGTTGTTAAAAATGAAAACAACAACCACCAAGAAAACAAAAAGAAAGGAAGGAAGGAAGGAAAGAAGGAAGAAAGAAAAACCAACAAGAACAACAAAAAGCAGGAAAGAATGGCTCAGGATCTGGCTTTGCTGGGGCCAGGAGCACGGTGGTAGTTCCTCATTTACAGCTTCAAATCACTCTTTCTTTTGACCTTTCCTTTCTTGATCAGCAAAAAGCCAGCCAAGGCCAGCTCATCCAGGGGGAGGTCAGAGGTTATGGAAGAAAGAACTTCAACACACAGCCACTTCTTCATTTACTGTAAAATCCTGTTTAATGTGTAACATTTCAGGCAGAGAAAGGCCTTGGGGACTAGAGACACGGGCAGCCCTGACTGACTCCCACTGCAACTTATCTGCCTGCTTCTCCTTTCCTAACTCCATTACCCCCAGACACGTCTTCTTTTTGTGGCCAGCTGGCAAGCACTGTTCCTCCTTTTCTCGTGCTTGCTACCCTCCCTTCTCCACCCACATATCCACAGCACCCCTCCTCCACTCTGCTTGCCCACATCCCTCCCCATTGATGTGACTCCAGAAATAGGGGATCTGACAGCACAGGGTTAAGATTAGTTTCAGAATTGGAGATACTGTCAGAGCATCCCATCTCTTGTCCCCAGTGATCCCAGGAAGAGAGAGAGGGAAGAGGGGAAAGGTACAGGCAACAAGAGCTACCCACACCCCTGGTAACCTTGAGCACTGGCATAGTGGTGGCCTCATTCTCCCCACTCCTACAGCTCTCCAGACAGAAGGCCCTGGGAGGAAGGGCAGTAGGGAGGGAAGGAAGAAGGTTTGGATGGAGTAATCCCTAGCAGGCAGAGGCCTGTGCACTGGCAGGGGAGAAGGAGGAGCAGGCCCAGGGAAGGATGGGGAACAGGATGGGAGGTTGCCTGGTATGTGGCATCAGCAGGCCGAGCAGCGGTCACTCTTCTCAGCTAGCCCGGCCCCAGTGCCAGGGCTGCGGCGCAGTATGTCTTTCAGAGAGCCATCCTGCTCGCTCAGCAGCTTGTTGATCTCATTCTGCTTATATTCAGGTGAGAGGCGGTGGCCAAAACCTGAGCCCTTACGGGAAGGTGGATTGGAGCGGCGCTGGGCTCGGCGGGCACAGGCCCGGATGATGAGGTACACCACCTCCGCCACGTTGAGGATGATGCAGATGCCAGAGGCAGCTAGCATGAAGACAGTGAAGACGGTTTTCTCAGTGGGGCGGGACACGAAGCAGTCCACTGTGTTGGGGCAAGGGTAGGCCTCACACTTGACCAGCCGCACCATGGCATAGCCGGGGTAGAGCAGATAGAATACATACATAAAGACGGCCTCAAACAGCAGCCGGAACACCACACTGATGACATAGGTCCACCACAGTGTCCCTGAGATGTGAACCTTGTGCCTCTTCACCTCTTCCAGATGTAGGGGGTCCCCGTGGCCCTCAAGTCGCAACATTTTCTTCTCTATGTGCTGCTGATGAGCCACGTGCATGGCCACAAGGAGAGCTGGGGTGGAAACTAAGATGAGCTGCAGGGACCACAGACGCACGTGGGAAATGGGGAAAAAGTGGTCGTAGCAGACGCTGTTGCAGCCAGGCTGAAGGGTGTTGCAGATGAAGGAAGACTTCTCATCACCCCACACACTCTCTGCAGCTACCACCAGCACCATGATTCTGAAGATGAAGATGACCGACAGCCATACTCGGCCAATGGCAGTGGAATGCCGGTTCACACCACTGAGCAACGTGTACAAACCTGTCCAGTTCATCCTGCCTCATTCACACCTGCAAGACATGAGGTGTGAGTGAAACAAACTGTCAGAAAACTGGGGCAGGAAACTGGGCGACCACCCCCACCTCTTCCAAGAGCCAGTGGCAGGAAAGGAAAGACTTTCACAGCTTTCCACTTCACCTCATCTCCCATGCCAGCATCTCCTCCTCACTCACTTGACTTGACTTCCCTAAGCCCCATCCCCCCCTCTTCACATTTATCCAACATTCTTTCATCTCTAGTCCCTTTCTTCATCAGGCCCATTTTGTTCTGCTATCAGCCATCCCCTCTGGCTCCCCATCCCCCGGCTCCTTAACTCCCAACCTGGGGCAAAACCAACAAAGCCATTACCTTGGGGAGCGCCTATCCCTGAGGCCACCCAGACAGGTCCCCTATGGTCTCATGTCTGTGTAGGGGGAGTGGTCCCTGGGTCCGCGCCTGCGTCCCAATTCATCGCTGCCCGGTGCTGGGGAGTCATATGCTGCTTTATACCCAGTGTCTGCACAATGGGACCTTTGTGGGGCTCTGAACAACGCCCTTTAGAATTCAGATCAAACGTTCTGACTTCCGCCCACCCTACACACAGAGCACTTGTGTCCCAGCGCCGGACACCCAGCCTGCACCCACCTGTTCTGTGCCCGCCCGGTCCATCGCCGCACCCACCCCATGGCCCCACCAGAAGAATGGCCATGGTGGGGAGATGGAACACAGACAGGTGCATGTACAAGGTGATCCCAGGGGACCAAGATGCTCTGGGCCCTCCCCCATGGTCTATCAGAAACATAGGGTCTACAGGATTTTTCTTAGGCTTAGATCCCCTGCAGGGTATGGGTGAGCTAGAAGGAAGTAAAGGGAGGAGTCTATCTTGTCCGGAACTGTGCTAAGCATTTTCCCACACGTTCTTTCTTTCGAACCATTTAGCAAGCCTGTTAACCCATTTTCCTGATGAGGAAGCTAAAACTCAGTTAAATAACTCACTCAAGTTCAGACACCTAAGAAGTGGGAGGGTAGGATGAAACAAAAGTGTCTGAAAGCAGAGGTGTATATTTTTCCACAATAGACTCCTAATGCTTTTGCAGATGGTGCAAAAAAAAAAAAAAAAAAAAAAAAAAGCTAGCCATTTAAAAGAAGAAAAGTAGGGCTTGTTAGTGTATGCCTGTAATCCTAGACACTAGGGAGGCCGAGGTAGGAAAACTACAAGTTCAAGGCCAGCCTCAGCAACTAAGTGAGACACTAAGAAACTTAGTAAGACCTTGTCTCAGAATTTAAAAAAAATATATATATTTTAAAAAGGGCTTGAATGTGGCTCAGTGGTTAAGCACCCCTGGATTCAATCCTTGTTACAAAAAAAGAAAAAGAAGAGGAAAAGAAAGAAACATCTAATGTCACCTGGGGTAAAAAAAAAAAAAAGGCACCCCAAAACAAAAAAACAAAAACAAAAACAAAAAAACATGGAAGCCTTCCACCTGTAAGCACATTCCAACTCAAGTATCATGGAGCAAACTTCACTATCCCTCCTCCTATCCCTCCTTGAGTTATGGAAAAGGGAATCCCTAGAGGAGCTAGGCAGGTGGGCACATGGCAAGGACAAGCCAGGAAAAGAAAGCAAAAGGTCTCCAATCAAACAGCAAGCTAGGAGATGGAATAGGCAAGATTCAGAGCTTTAGATTTGAATCTTAGGTCTTCTCCTAATATGACCTTGAGCTAGCTACTGAATTTATCACAGCTTGCTTGCTCATCTATTAATGGGGTTAATATCCAGGGTGACAGCAAGGCTCAATGAAATGACCTACAAAGTTCTTAGTCCAGGTCAGGTTTCACAGTTGGTGATCTCATGGGTTTCTCAGGAAGAGAAAACAATGTCGTCTAGGGGGGCTAATTGGTCTGCCAAGATTTCTCCTTTTCCTCCCAGATGTTGTTGTTGACTTACAGACAGCTCCAGCTCCGTTGCTGCCCTGCCCCCAAAGTCAAGTGTGAATTGTAACCTCCCTTTCAGGATCTTGCCAGTTGCTCAGAAGAGGAAATTCTCCTCCATCCCTTAGGCAGGCAAAGAAGGCCTCTCCCCACCTCCCACTGCTTCTGCCATTATGTTGCAAAGAGATTGTGCTAGAAGCAGGGGAATGAATGTGAGGAATATTTGCAGGCCTAGACCAGAGGAAATGCAGGGCATTTCCTGCCTCTAATGCAGGCTCCACAGAAGGAATAGTGGCGGTGGAAGAAGCCCTCTATTCACTTCTGGGTGGTCCTCTCTGTCATAGAGGGAAAGGGCAGGGTAACAGCAACTGGAAAAGTTGAGGAATGGGATCTATGAAACTGGGGGAAGAAGGCACAGTCCACAGGACATATGGTCTTTCTCTAAACAACAACGTTTCTTCATTTAGCTGAAAAAATAAAGCCTTGGTGAATTTGTGCTCAGTGCCTAAACCAGTTTGGGGATGCATGGGCAAGGGTGTCCTTTCTCCCAAGTCTGGGATTCTGGAGGCAAAGCTGCTGCAGAAGTTACCTCAGTTAGCTTTAAAAAAAAATGCTTCAGGCAGTGAGATTTATTCGAATTTTGAGGGGGTGGGCAGTTGAACCCAGAGGCTCTCTACCACTAAGATACACCCTCAGGGCTGGGGATGTGGCTCAAGCGGCATGCGTATGCCCAGGTTCGATCCTCAGCACCACATACAAACAGAGATGTTGTGTCCGCCGAAAAAAACTAAAAAATAAAAATAAATATTAAAAAATTCTCACTCTCTTTTAAAAAAAATACATCCTCAGCCCTTTTTATTTTTTGAGACAGGGTCTTGCTAAGCTGTCCAGGCTATTCTCCAATTGCTATCCTCCTGCCTTATCTCCCGAGTTGCTGGAATTACAGAAGTGTGGCCTATATGGATTCTTTTTTTTTTTTTCTTTACTTTCTTTTCCTTTTTCTTTCTTCTTCTTCTTCTTTTTTTTTTTTTAGTACAGGGGATTGAACCTAGGAGTACTTTGCTACTAGCCACATCCCCAGTCCTTTTTATTTTGAAACAGTTTCACTAAATTGCTTAGGGCTTCACTAAATTGCTGACTGCTGAGGCTGTATTTGAACTTGGGATCCTGCTGCCTCAGCCTCCGGAGCTGCTGGAATTACAGGTGTTTGCCACCACACCCAGCTTTTTTTTTTTTTTTTAACATATGGATTCCTTTTTAAAATTCTTTTAAAAAATATTTATTTTTCAGTTTTCGGTGGGCACAACATCTTTATTTTATTTTATGTGGTGCTGAGGATCTAACCCAGCGCTCCGCATATGCCAGGCGAGCATGCTACCACTTGAGCCACATCCCCAGCCCTTTTAATTCTTTTTTTTTAGTTGTAGGTGAACACGATAACTTTATTTTATTTATTTACTTATTTTTATGTGGTGCTGAGGATTGAAAACGTATGGATTCTTAATACAGGTGGTGAAGGAGAATTGTTAAGAATAACCATTTACTGAGCACCTGTTGTATGCCAGGACCATGCACTATACTCTTTCATGTAATTCTCAGAACAACACCCTAAGGTAGGATATTGCTTTTATCCTCTGTCACAGAGGAAGAAACTGAGGCAAAGAAAAGTGAAGGGACTTGCCTAGAGGTCATGCAGTCAGCAAGTGACAGAGCTGGGATTTGAGCCAGGTCAAAATGACTCCAAACCCATATTCTTTTCCATAAACTCCACTGACTTGGATAGATTTACAACTTTCTTTCCATGGAGGGGTGTGTGTGTGTGTGTGTGTGTGTGTGTGTGTGTGTCTATTTTTTGGTACTGGGAATTGTACCCAGGGCCACTCTTACAATGGAGCTATACTTTTAGACCTTTTGCTTTTTTTTTTTTTAATATTTATTTTTTAGTTCTCGGCGGACACAACATCTTTGTTGGTATGTGGTGCTGAGGATTGAACCCGGGCTGCACGCATGCCAGGCAAGCGCGCTACCGCTTGAGCCACATCCCCAGCCCCCAGACCTTTTGCTTTTTATTTTTATTTTTTTAAAAAACAATTTTTAGTTGTCAGTGGACCTTTATTTTATTTTATATGTGGTGCTGAGAAGCGAACCCAGTGCCTCATATGTGCTAGGCAAGTGCTGTACCACTGAGCTGCAACCCCAACCCTTACTTTTTATTTTGAGACAGGGTCTCTCTAAGTTGTCTAGGCTGGTCTCAAACTTACAGTCCTTCTGCCTCAGTCTCCCCAATAGAGGTCTGTGGGTACTTTTCCCCCAGTACTGAAGAGTGAACCCAGAGCACTCTATCACTAAGCTACTTCCCCAGCCCTTTTTTATTTTGAGACAGGGGTCTTGCTAAATTGCTAAGGCAAACCTCAAACATGTAATCCTCCTGCACAGCCTTTCAAGTAGCTGGGATTATAAGCATGCACCTCTGTGCCTGGCTCCATGGGTATTAATTTTTAATTTTTTTTTTTTTTTTTTTTGTATTGAGGCTTGAACCCAGGACCTTTTGTACGCTAGGCAAGTGCTCTACTACTGAGCTACATCCCCAGCTCTCCATGTATTTTTTTTTTTTAAGGAACAGGGCTATTCAAAACTGGCCTGTGTTTTCATTCTCCTTTTACTTCTTCTCTCCTTTCCTATCAATTGACACCACTTTTTTTTCTCCTTTCTTCTTGGAATTTCCCATTGCCTCCCAATTTTGGTATATTTTTCTCTTGCTTACCTTTCCTGGGCTATTTTCTCCAACTCCAAAGTGAATCTTAGCTGTTCTCGTCTCTCTGCCCCTCAGATATCCTGGCCACCCTTGAGTCTTTAGGTTCTTGTAGTTTTCTGCCTCTTATCGTCCTAAACTCTCTGTGACATAGCCAGTAACTCCCTTCAGGGCCCCTAAGAACCCTTGTGTGGGCACTGGGATTTCAATTTTTGCTTTCCCAGTTGGAAAGTGAACTGATCCCTATGTCAACATCAATACTCAAGGGTTGCATTTAAAAAACATCTAGGGGAGTGACCTGATTTTGAAATCCAAACTGTTTTCCCAACTTTGGGTTAAAGTCCAGGTATTGATATGCTCTGCTCCAGGCGTGTTTTGCTCCCATGTTTAATTAAGAAGGGCTTTTGGGGCCTTGTCAGGCTTCAGGTTTGCCCCAGAACTCAGGAACAGCCCCAAATCAGGAGATTGTGCTTAGTCCTTACAACAAGCCTGTAATATTATCCTCATTTTTCAAACCAGGAAGTTGACACTCAGAGTAACTTGCCTCAATGGCAATTGCACTGCTGCCAAGTGGTAGAATCAAGTTCCAAAATTTATTTTTCTTTGACCTCATAGCCTTTGTACATAGCACTGCTATTGGTGACTTCTCTTTTAGGGAGTTTGGATTCTAACTACAACCAGGCTTACATCTCAAAAAACTCTGCTCCTTCCTGTGCATTCTGGCATGTGCACGCATGTGCACACACATGCACACAACACATTCGTTAAGTCTGTGTCTGTTTCTTGCCCCCCACCTCTTTCTTCCAACTACAGGGAAATGCTTGTGATTTGGGGGGTTGGGGAAGAGGAGTTGAGCTGGGCTGGATGGGCTTACATTCATTCTCAGAATCCATGCTCCCTCCCCCATTTTACAGGCAGCCTGTGGTCACAAGGGGACATGGGACTTGCCTTGAGATTTCTCTCTGAATTTCTGTCTGCCTTCATTAGTTTGACAGGGTTAAGGCCAAACTCCTCCAGCTCTTTCTCTTTCCATGCTTATCTTCCCTGCCTCCACCCTGTGGTTCTACAGAATTTTAGTCATGGGACATAGCTTTCCACCCTGCCATACAATATGCTGTGGCCAGTCTTGGTCACATCCAGTCTGGTTCATTACATTTTTCCCTTTCCCTTTCCCTGTTGTGGTCTTTTTATAAAACTACTAATGTCAACTCCTTTATCACTGTTTGAACTATCCCCAATTACTCCTTCATCGCCCCACCCACTTCCTGTTGCTCTCTATTTGAGCTTATTATAACAGCCACCATTTATGGAATACCTACTATGTGTTAGAAACTGTATGATCATGAACTCTCATTCTTACAACAACCCTGTGAGCCATAAGCTGTTGTCTTCAATCCACAGATGAGGTAAAGGCAACTCAAAGAAGTGAAATAACTTATCACACAGCTGGTAAACAAGAGCTGGAACTCATTGGAAATCCTATTAGCCCCTCACCCAAGCCTGGGTCCTTTCCATATTGTTATGCTACATCCTCATCTACACTTCAGTCCACTAAAACTTCTCTTGTCTAAATTCTCCTCTCTCCATCTCATTTTTTAAGCCCATGCATTCGGCTGTGCCATTCCCAACAGCTGGAACAACTTTTAAACAGTTAGAGAGCCATCCCTCCTTTAGATCCCCAAACCATCAGTTACCCCAGGCTCAGCTTGAGTCTGCCTGCCTCCCTTAAGAAAATGGAAACACACGCTCTCAAATCCTCAGCCCCTTTGACTGGCCCTCTGTGGACCACTCAGTACATTTATTCATCCACCTTCACCCCTGTGTTGGGAGCATGCCTGGTTTGCCTGGTATTCTGGGAAGGAAAACAGCATCTGGCATTGCCCAATTGTCCCACTGAACCCTGTCCCTGCGTGGGAGAAAATGTCACAGAGGAACAAACTTGGCTACCTTGTGTCACTCGAGTCTGTCTTCCTGGGAATCTGACCCTATGGGGGTGAGAAGAATATTTGTCTGAGGGAAAAAAAAAAGGTGAGAGGAAAAGCAACTTTGAGCCTTGAAAGAGGATAAGAGTTGGAAGCTGCAGAGAGAAGCTAAGCAAGCCTGGCACCTGGCAGGAGGAACCTCAGCTCAGCTCAGCTCAGAGGAAAGCATAGAAGGGACCTAAGTGGCTGAGTGCTGAGGTCCAGAGAAGGCAAGATCCAGGTGTCTCCCCAGCCCCACTTCTGCCCCCACAGCTGCCACACCAGCCCTCAGTCCCAGGACCACCTCCCTCAGTCCCCAGCCTGCTCACCTCCCCGACACTGCCACACCTGGCTGCTGCCGCCCTTTCTCAGGGAATGTCTGCAGGCCTGTCTGCCCTATACCACTAGGCACTGTCAGCCCAGCCCAGGGGGAGGGACAATGAGCCCAGGGCCAGAGCCAGAAATGGCCCACGGCCCAAGAGGAACCAGAAAAACATTAACCAGCCCCACCTCCTCCCACACACAATTATTAAACAAGATTGATTCCCTGAGTTCCCAATGGGTTTGGAGTGATAGATCATATTGCTTGAAGTTATTGCCCTATCCCACAGGGAGGGAGGCATCATTATCAGTCATGTGCCCAGGCCTGGCCTGTCTGGGAGACTGAGCTGGACCTGGGTTCCTCAACATCCCTTAGCCTTTTCCCACCTCCAGGCCTTAGGTAGATTCACCCATTGTGTGAGCAAGTTGCCAAGTTCCTATGCTGGGTATCATCCCTTCCACTTGCCAGCCTCTAAAACTAAATGACAATGGGAGGAAAAAGACATGAGTGATGGCAACTAAGGTCAAGGTGGGGGATAGCAGTGCTTCCCACCCATATCACAATATCAGGGTGCTTTTGACTACCTGCCTATTGTCCATGTACTGAGTGGCTGAGGACAGACCAAAGTATTTGTAATCACATCCCAGAACCCTAAGACCTCCTCAGAAATTGTCTTCTACTCTTAGGGCCAAAGCAGTTGAACTGCAAAGTATCACGTACAAGCAACAAATCTTGGCAATCATTTAGGTAAACAGAGAATGTCAACCCTTAACTGAGGGATCAGTCTTTTTTCAAGGTCTCCACCATGGAGGGCTTTCCTGAAGACCCTACTAATCCTGTGACCTGAATGGCAGTGAAGAAATAAGCGAAGTCAGGGGCTGGGGTTGTGGCTCAGCAGTAGAGCGCTTGCCTAGCAAGTGCAGGGCCCTGAGTTCGATCCTCAGCACCACATAAAAATAAATAAATAAAGGTATTGTGTCCAACTACAACTAAAAAATAAATATTAAAAAAAAATAAAGGGCTGGGGATGTGGCTCACGAGGTAGCGCGCTCGCCTGGCATGCGCGGGGCACTGGGTTCGATCCTCAGCACCATATACTAATAAAATAAAGATGTTGTGTCCACTGAAAACTAAAAATAAATATTAAAAAATTAAATAAATAAGCAAAGTCAGCAGAAACTGGTCCCTTACCTTCTGCTCTTCACCTCAGCTTCAGTTCCCTTGCTAGACAGAAAGCCAGGGCCTAAACTTTCCTTGGTTGAACACCAATCAATAAGTCTTTACTGGACACCTAATGGGATCCCAGCATATGGCCACATGCAGGGGACAAGAAGCAGAGAAGGGGAACATACCCCAACTATTCTTAAGGAATTCATTGGGTTGGGGATGCAGCTCAGTGGTAGAGCCTTTGTCTAGAATGTGTGAGGCTTTGGATTCAATCCCCAGCACTGCAAAAGGAAAAAAAAAGGGGGGGGGGGAATTTATCAATTTCCTAAGGAGACAAGACCCAAGACCCAAGAAATTGCTGTGTTTAATTACGTGACTGTCCATGGAATTTAAAGAAGGAGAAGGTGAAAAAATTGATAGTCAGGTAAGACTTCCTAGAGAGGAGGTAAGGTTTGAGTAGAGAAGTAAAGGATGGATAACAGATGGAAAGGCAAAAGGTGGGACTAGCATTCAATGGAGGAGGCACAGTATGAGTAAAGGAATTGGAGTGAGTAAGGCATGCTTAGGGATAGAAAGGAGGCACTCCATTGAGTGGCTGTGGAAGAAACCATTGGTCATCAACAGAGCTCAGAGCATGGAAGACCTTTAAAGTTAGATAGGATTTGGTAAAATTGATATAAGGCAAAACTGAGCCAGACCCCAGTGTGTGTATGGCAGGGGAGACCAAGCTGAATGCCATTCTTTAGTAATTGATGATTCCTGTTGAGCACAAGTTGGAGTGAATAAAGAGGACTAGCATTTCTTGAGTATTTAATGCATCATAGACAAGGTTCAAAGTGCTTTGCAAGTACTACTTTGAGCCTCAAAATAACCCTATGAAGTAGGCAGTATTAATATTACCACATTGTGGAGGAATTAAGGCACACAGAGGTTAACTGACATAACTTAGGTCACCTGGCTAGTAAGTAACAAAACTAGATCTGAACCTAGACAGTCTGGCTCTAGAACATCTTTATCACTACATCACAGCTGATAAGTTCTCCATTGAGAATTTGTGTATGGAGTGGTCCCTGGCTGGGTTTGGTGGTGCACACCTGTAACCCCTGCAACTCAGGAGGCTGAAGTAGGAAGATTGAAAGTTTGAGGTCAGTCTCAGCAACTTAGATAGACTCTGTCTCAAAAATAAAAAGGACTGGGAATGTAGCTTAGCTCAGTGGTAGAACAATGTAGTTTCAATCCCCAATACTGGAAAAAAAGTGATCCCTGACTCCTGACTTCAGAAGTTTCTGAGTTAATAGGAGAGATGAAACATGCACCTGAGTCACTACAAGGGAGTAGTTCATCAGTGCCATTTGCAGATATGATATGCTAGAAGGAGTTCAGAGATAGGAGAAAAGGGTAAGTTTCATGGAACAGGCAGGATTGGACTTAGATAATAAAGGATATGGAGGGGGCCCAACATTCCAGGTGACAGGAAACTGTGAGATGTGTTTAGGGCATGGTGGGCAGACCTGTTTAACCAGAAGAGAGAGCTCCTATAGCAGAACTCCTGGGAAGGAAAGTCCAGGTCAATATTAGTATGTACTCATTGTTCCTGGGAGTTCTGGCAGGGTTTCTTTGAGGTGCTTGTAGTTCTAGGCCACAGGAAGTCTCTTTGAGTAGTTTGTAGCTGTACAAAAGATACTATTACTAGAATCGACTTGTCCTTGGCCTGTTTACTGCTACTTGAGCACATCTTCTGGCTGGGTGCTGCTGCTGCTAGAGAGGTAAAGCAGGGAGAGAGAAGGGAGGGGAGAGGAAGGAGACAAGGGAAGGAAAATGGAGAGAAGAGGAAAATGACTACAGTGAGCAATGTCAATGCATTTGCTCCTGCTAAGCAGCTCAATTTAGCTACTTCCTTGACTCCTGTTTTGTTGTTGTCTTTTTAGATAATCATGCCAGTATATTTTGACATATTAATTATACATACATGGTCCCTTGACTCCTAAGCAGAGTAGACCATTCTTTTTTTGGTGTGTGTGTGTGTGTGTGTGTGTGTGTGTGTGTGTGTGTGTGTGTGTGGTACTGGCCATTGAACCGAAGGACACTCTGCTACTGAGCCATATCCCTGGTTTCTTCTATTTTCTATGTCTCACTAAGTTACCCAGGCTGGTCTTCAACTTGTGATCCTCCTGCCTCAGCCTCCCAAGTTGCTAGGGTTACAGGTGTGCAAAGCTGTGCCTGGCTTGAGAAAAATGTCTAAACATTTTATGTCAGCCTGCTTATTTCCTGGAAATCACTCAAAATCTTCATTAGGTCTTGAGACACACAAGGTAAGAGACTCCAAACATAATAAGCCTGTCATCTCTGGCACAGTTCAAACATCCCCATTCTGGCACAGGATTTTCCCCATTCCTGTTTTACCTGAGACTAGGACAGTGGATCAAGGAGATGAATCACATTATTTGGGAGTACTTCTTACCAGTGACATCATCATAGTTCAGAGTTTGGGACTTCATAAACAGAATCAGCAGCCTAGTGAGAGATTCTACTTGTGACATCATAGGAGCAGTGCCAGCTGCCTCAGCCATAGCAATCTTGAGGCTCTCTCTGATGATAGGCAGAAGCTCTGACTTGCTTGTGGAGTCTATCATCCAGCCTGTCCCTGGACCTCATTACCAAACAAAATGTGGCAATTTGAATGGCTTTGATCAATGAGACAGCATTGCTGTATGGTTCAGAAATCAAAGGAAATGGCTTCTAGTGTGAATGCTGTTTATGATACACAGGCAAAAACTCTTCCTAAATGAGTCCATAGGATCAAGGATATGGTTAACCTGGAAAATATGCAGAGAACTTCTAAAGTCTCCACCCCAGCTCAGGCTATGGAAGATTGTACAAAATTTCCCAGTAAGGGCTGCTAGGGAAAGATGGAAGCAGTCATGTATTCATAATGGTTATTGTTTTTCACAAATCCTTTTCAAAAGGCCACATAATTACATGAATGAATCTGTGCCCCAGGAATTCATGTTCTCAGAAGAGGCCAACTGGAGGTAAATGTTTTTAGCATTAGACTATTTTATTTAACAAGTAACTATGATATGTACATGATACAGTTAAAGAAAAACCAGTCCTTGGACTATAAAAAGAAAATTTCCACATTTACCTGGTTTGTCATTAGTGCATTATAATTATACAAAATATTGGGGTTCATTTTAGCATAGTCATAAAAGCATTGAATATCATTTGCTCTCGTTCAGTTCCCAGTATTTCCCCTTTCCCTCCCCTCCTCCCTCCCCCTGTTCCCTCTCCAACTAGAGGTAATTATCAATCTTTTCCAAGGGGGTTTCTGAGGAACTGTATGTAAGTCACCTTTCCATCATTGTGACAAAAAAAAAAAAAAACCCTGAGAAAATCAACCTATAAGAAGGAAAGGTTTATTTTGGTTCATGGTTTCAGTCCATGATCAGTTGGCCTGATCTTTGAAGCCTGTGGTGAGGAGAACACATGATGGAGTAAAACTGTTCACCTCATAGCTGCTGAGAAATGAAAGAGGCAGAAAAGGGCCAGGGTCCCAATATCCCCTTTAAGGGCACACCCCAAATGACCTAACTTCCTTCTTCTAGGTTCTATCTCCTAAAGGTCCCATCCTCCCAATAGTGCTACAGGCTAGGGACTAAGATCTCAACCTGGGCCTTTGGGGAAATTTCAGAACCAAACTACAGCAAATTACTGAGAGAGTATGCCAATTCAGTTGGCAGTTAGTCATATATCATTTGCCCTAAGGACAGTTTGGAATAGCATTATGGTTTGGATCTTACATGTCCTCCAAAGGCCATGTGTTGAAGGCTTGGTCATTACCCTGTGGCACTGTTGGGAGGTGGCATAACCTTAAGGAGGTGAGTTCTAGTAGAAGGAAGTTAGGTTATTGGGGCTGTGCCCTTGAAGGTGATGTTATGACCCTGGTCCCTTCGTGTCTTACACTTTCCAGCAGCCATGAGGTGCAGCTTTGCTTCACCATGTGCTCCCTGCCATGAGTACTGTCTCATCACAGGCCCTTAAACAATAGAGTCAACCCACCACAGACTATAACTTCTGAAACTCTGAGCCAAAATAAATCTTTTCTCCTCTAAGTTGATTTTCTCAGGTGTTTTGTCTCAATGACATAAAGCTGACTAACATAAGCAAGGAACAAAAACAAAATTATTTCAGCCCTCCTCCCTCAAAACTTAATTGCATGAATATCCTAAAACCAATCCCACACAGTCACGGTCAGTAGTAAAGCCCAAAAGTGAGGTGGTATTCCTTGGAGGCTAGAGATTTACTGGGATTAAGGGCCTAAAATACTTCCATACCCTCACTTCCCTCCACTTTGGAATTGATTTTGCCCCCATTCTTGTGTTTTATGAAGATCCTAATTCCTGCTAGGCACAGTGGCACAAGCCTGTAATCCAGTGACTCGGGAGGCTGAGGCAGGAGGATTGCAAATTCAAAGCAAGCCTTAGCAATTTAGCAAGGCCCTAAGCAACTTAGCGAGACCTTGTCTCTAAATAAATGCAAAAAAGGGCTGGAGATGTGACTCAGTGGTCAAGCACACCTGGGTTCAATCCCTAGTACCAAAAAAAAAAAAAAAAAAAACAAAAAAACAACCTAAATCCTATGATTCAAAAAAGGATTCTATATTTCACTGATGTCTGATCACTGGATCAACAGAGACTGTGCTTGCAAATGACCCTAGGAAATTCCTTTCATCAGACCAGGTAGCCAAGTGAAAAAATAGAAATAGGAAATTGGAAGTTTTGGGCTCTTGTCCTAATATTTGTAATTGAGCCCTATAGCTTAGTGACCATCCTCTGATCTCTTTGCCCTTGGGGTATAATGAATGGTAGGACCTATGGAGTGACACAGGGGTATGAAGTTTCCAGATAGACTACAGTCCTAAATTTTTACCCAAGAGAATTAGAAGTAATGTTGTAGGGGTGAGGAATGAGAGAGGAGTCCAGGTCAGAGCTAGAAAAATGAGGCCAAGTGTCAAGCTTGAAGGGTGAGGCGAAAATGACACAGAAGAATTTAGCTTGCTCTGCTAATAGTCCAAGTTTGGCCAACCAACCTGATAAGCTGACGTCCTACCTATTAAGTTGTTAATAGTTAAGGACATTTCCTTCTAGTTTTCTTTCTTCATGTACACATTCATTTTTGAATTTTTTTCTCAGTGTGTTTTCATTATTGAAATTTTAATACATATATGAGAGATTTTTTCCTTTTCTAGGTCTTCCAAATAGAAATCTATTGGTTCATCACCCATTCCCTCAAACTGAGTTAATAAAACATGTAAACCACACCCTAAACAGAAGCCCTGGTGCTCAGCCTTCCTGTTGAAAGAATCTTTGGACTCCCTTGATCTCTCTCTCTCAGCCAACAATAACACTGTGAATGCCTCATCCAGACTCCCATGCCTCACTAATTTCAAACACTGCCCCTGCTACGTTCATGAACCATCAGTACTACCAGGTCAACATCTAAGGGAGTGCCAGGCTGCTGACACACACTGAAGGTCAAGGTTTCTGTTAACAATTACTGTTCATGGGAGGTATAAGTGTGCTGTCCAGGTAGGAACACCTGCCTTGGTCAGCACTGTTGCAAATTTGAGGACTAATTCCTAAGCCCATTCAGTTATTTGAAATCATGATCTAAATTGTCTTCTGCCTGAAACCGCCCACCTCCCTGTCCATATACATCCATCTACCCTATCAGGGATAGGGAGCCAGAGCATGTGGTTACAGGGTCCCCTGAACAGCTCCATGAAGGTGGATTTTAGCACCTGGTGCAGGGAGAAAATTGTGGGCCAGAAAGTTACCCATAAGAGCTTGAATCCAAATTTAACTCCCATCCAAAGGCTTTGTACTTTCCACAGAGCCCAGTTTGCACATTGTGGGGATGGTAACTCAAGGGGAATATACAATATAGCTCTGTATTCCTTCTTTAGTCCCTTCAGTACCTGCTATAGGCTTTGAGTACCCTATAAGAAGGTAACTCTTTTAACATTTTCATCCTTTAAATGCATCTTCTAACTAAGTTATTCTTTCCTTTTTGATACTGGGGATTGAACCAAAAAGTGATTTTCCATTGAGCTACACCCCCAGTCTTTTCATTATTTTTTTTTATTCTGAGATGGGGGGTCTCACTAAGTTGCCAAGGCTGGCCTTGAACTTGTAATCCTCCTGCCTCCCAGAGTTGCTGGGATTCTAGACGTGTGCCACCACATCAACTTCTAACTAACTTCTTTAAAAAAAATAATTTTTTTAGTTGTTGGTGGACCTTTATTTTATTCATTTATTTATATGCAGTGCTTAGAATTGAACTCAGTGTTTCACATATGCTAGGCAAGCACTCTACCACTGAGCCACAACCCCAGTCCAATAACTAACTTATCCTTAATCTGTTCCTTGACCTGAATGGGAAAATCCTGATCCCAAACCTCCCAGCCAAAATCTTTTTCTCTTTTCTTCTATATCTATTGTTTTCTTGCCCTTTTATTGAAAATTATGGCTTTCCTCTATGGTTTGCTGCCTCAGGCCTCCTCAGGTGAAAGCCTCTGGTAGTTGGATGCCCCTAGGATCATTCTCTTTCTGTTCACCCTAGAAACAGGCACATTCAGAATATAATTTCTACAATATGTGAGGTCCCTAATTCAGGTATAAAGCAAGGGCTTTGGACCCTCCAAAGAGGTCTCCATTTTGGTTTTCCTCCTACAAAAGAAAAGGATATGTAGCTAGAAAATGGGTGTTCAGTGGCATTGGATTTGCCAGCATGAGGGCACTTTGCAGAATGTCAAGCAGTTATTGATTTTTTAATCTGATTTACTGCTTGACAATAAACATAAACTTCTCTTTGCTGACATTCATAGTGTTGGGGCTGGGTTGTACCATAGAATACTCTGAAGTTTGGATCATTCTTAGAGAAATGATATTACCCATGGAACTGAGCTACACACATTGATAAGGACACTCTCATTATTATCGTATCAGTCAACAGTAGTTCCACAACTCCTTATATCCATCACAAGCTTTTTGGGGCGCTCTTTCCAAGGAATAACTCTCATTCTAAATTATGTGTCTGCATATGCAACCTTGCAGCATTTTGCTCAGTATTTATTTATTTAGCAGCGCTGGTGTTTGAACCCAGGGGCACTGTACCACTGAGTTACATCCCTGGGCCCTTTTTATTTTTTTACTTGAAGACAGAGTCTCCCTAAACTGGGAAACTTTTCTAATTCAATGCCTCTGGGATCTTTTTCCCTTTGTTCACCACAAAAGAAGGCACATCCAGAATAGGATTCAATTTTATACCTGCTCCAGGTATAAAGTAAGGGCTTTGGACTCTCCAAAGTGGCCTCCATTTTGGTTTTCCTCTTACAAAAAACAAAGATAATTGAGCTATTTGGTTATTTCAAAGTTCAGTGGCCTTGACCTTGCTTGCTAAGTTTTAATGGTGATGAATTGTCTCTGAGTGTGAAAGAGCTGTTTTTGATGTTGATGTCCCGAGCTGTCATTTTCAGTTCCACACTGTGCTGTATTCCTTACACTGAACATCTGGATATCAGAAGTCTTCATAACCTATATCTCTTCAGGGTGTTCAAAGCTACCATATGTAGTATGATAGGGTTCCCAAACTGGATGGTATCTTAAGCTGGGCTTTTCTCTTTTTCTTCTTAACCAGTTTTTTTTTTTTTTTTTGAAAGACTCTTTCACATGTGATGTCTACAATGTCTACTATTCAACCTGGCTACCAACTCCACTTGCTACACTATTGAAATTGTTTCCTGCAAAGTCACCCTGTTGCTAAATCTAATGGAAACTTTTTGGAATGAGATTTATTTGACCACTCCCAGCTTCTTGAAACTTTCTCTTCCTTTGATTTCCTCCTTTTTATGTTAATTTTTATGTTTGAAGGGTCTTCATAGGAAAATCATATCCAAAAACTCATGAGAATGAAAATAAAAATACTCTATAACAACAATCCTATTGTTAGATAGGATAACTATTATTAACAGGTGTGAAAATTAGAGTCATTTTTCAATTAGAAATATATACATATACTTTTAAGGTAGGTACACCTCAGTGGCACAGTGCTTGCCTAGCATGAGCCAGGCCCTGGGTTTGATCCGTGGGATTTGGGGGTGGGGAAAAGAAAAAGACAGTTGTCATCATATGGATGCATATTAGTTGCTTTTTTTTTTTTTTTTTTGCAGGGGGGCCAGGGATTGAACTCAGGGGCACTTGACCACTGAGCCACATTCCTAGCCCTATTTTGTATTTTTTCTATATTTTATTTAGAGACAGGGTTCCCCTGAGTTGCTTAGGGCCTCGCAAAGTTGCTGAGGCTGGCTTTGAACTCATGATCCTCCTGCCTCAGCCTCCCAAGCCTCCGGGATTACATGAGCCACCATGCCCAGCTAGTTGGTATTCTGCTTTTTCACTTGCCCATCATGACATTTTAGAATAGCACTAAATATTTCTCTAAAATATGGCTTTTGGGGCTTCATATTTTCCTATGACTTTTGTTACGCATCTTTTCTGATCTCTTGTCTCTATGACTGCCCTATGATTTTCTCTTACTGTGCACCTTAAATATTGATGTTCCTTGGAGTTTATTCTCTGTACTTACTTTTCAAACTCTTCTTAGCAGTACCGTCTATGACCATGGCTGGCTGGCTTTCTTTCTTTCTTGCTGGGGACCAAACCCAGTGCCTCAGACATTCTAGGCAAGCACTCTACCACTGAGCCACATCCCAAGCCCATTAATTATTATTATTATTATTATTTATTATTATTATTATTTATTTTTTTGTGTGTGTGTGTGTGTGTGTGTGGTGCTGGGGATTGAACCCAGGGCTTTGTGCCTGCGAGACAAGCACTCTATCAACTGAGATATATCCCCAGCCCTTTTTAAAATTTTTGAGACAGGGTGTCACTAACATTCCCAGGCTGACTTCAAACTTGTGATTCTGCTTCTGATTCCCAAATAGCTGGGATTATAGATGTGTATCACTATGCCTGGCAAAAACATTTTTTGGGGGGTACTGAAGATTGAACTCAGGGGCTCTAGGCCGCTGAGCCACATCCCCAGCCTTATTTTGTATTTTATTTAGAGACAGGGTCTCACTGAGTTGCTAAGTGCCTAGCCATTGCCGAGGCTGGCTTTGAACTTGCAATTCTCCTGCCTCAGGGACCCAAGCAACTGGGATTACAGGCTTGCGCCATCATGCCCAGGACAAAAACATTAAAAAAATTTTTTTTTTAGTTGTAGATGGACACAATACCTTTATTTTGTTTATTTATTTTTAAGTGGTGCTGAGGTTCGAATCCAGTGCTTCATACATGTGAGGCAAGTGCTCTACAGCTGAGTCACACCCTAGCTCCCACAAAAACACTTTTTTAAGAGAAAAATGTTTTATTACTTTACTTTTTATTTTTTTTTTGCACCAATTCTTTTCTTTTTCCCCTTTTAAATTTTACTTTGTTTTTAGTTGACACTGTATCTGTTTTCCACTACTGTAATGAATACCCGAGATAAATCAATTCAGTTCAGTTTTGGAAGTTTAATCCAGCTGGCTCCATTGCTTTGGGCCTATGGTAGCACATCATGGTGGGAAGTGGGAGTGTGTGGCAGAGTAAAGCCATTTACCCCATGGTAAGAGGAGAGAGGTGGGGAGGACAGGGTTCCCACTATTTTCTGCAAGGACATGCCCAAGTTTCACCTCTTAAAGTTTCCACCTCTTCCCAACTGTGCTAAGCTGGAAACTAAACCTTTAACATGAGCCTTTGGGGGACATTTAAAAACCAAATTTAGCCAGGCACGGTGGTGCACGCCTGTAATCCCAGCAGCTCCGGAAGCTGAGACGGGAGGATCACAAATTCAAAGCTAGTCTCAGCAAAAGCAAGGCGCTAAGGAACTCAGTGAGACCTTGTCTCTAATAAAATACAAAATAGGGCTAGGGATGTGGCTCAGTGGTTGAGTGCCCCCGAGTTCAATCTCTGGTACCCCCCCCAAAAAAACCCACCAAACTTAGCAGATATACAATAATTACATATATTTATGGGGTACAGTGTGATGTTTCAACACATGTATACATTGTGTAATAATAAAATCAGGGTATTTAACATTTATCTCCTCATACATTTATCATATCTTTTAAAAAAAAGTTTTAGAAGGGGTTGGGGCTGTAGCTTAGTGGCAGAGCACTTGCCTAGCAGGCCTGAGGCACTGGGTTCGATCCTCAGCACCACATAAAAATAAATAAGTTTCCAAGGTATTATATATAAATTTAACCTATTATTTTATTTTAATTGACATAATATTTGTGCTTATTTATGGGATACAGTATGATGGCTTCAACTTCTTTTTTTTAATATTTATTTTTAGTTTAAGGTGGACACAATATCTTTATTTTATTTTTATGTGGTGCTTAGGAGCAAACCCGTGCCTCATGCATGCTAGGTGAGCACTCTACCACTTGAGCCACAACCCCAGCCTGATGTCTTCAATTTCTAATAGTCCTCAAATCTGTATTTTTAGGCCAGATCTTACTCCTGCTCTCCAAATATACATATGATGTCCATCTCATCTCTTCTGCTCTCAAATTTGCCACTGTTCCAGTGTTCCCGTATCCCATTCAAAAGTATCATATCCACCCAGGTGCCCAAGCCAAGAATCTGGGGAGTCACCATTAGCTTCCCCCCTTTTCATCCTCCTACTTCTCCATATTCAATAAACAACTAAATCCTGTAGGTCTTATGGCCTCATATCTTTTTGTTTTATTTTGAGATGGGGTCTCCCTGTTACACAGGCTGGCCTCAAACTCCTGGGCTCAAGCTTTCTTCTTGCCTCAGCTTCCTGAATAGCTAGGACTAAAGACATGAACCACCATGCCAGGCTTCTCCTCCTATCTTTTGACTCCTTCTCTTCCTTTTTATTCTACTTCCACTGCCTTAGTGCATACACTGGTAATCTTCCAACTGCATTAGTAAATCTGTTTCCTAACTGTCTCCCTAGCTCCATTCATGGCCTCTTCCAATCCATTCTCTAAACTTTCTTTTAAGTAATCTTTCTAGAATGTGTATCTGCTTCATGTCACTCCCCTGCTTAAAATCCTTCCTTGACTTCTCACTGCCTTTAGGATAAAATTTGCCTATTATACCATTTCCATGTTCCTTTACTAATTTTTCTTCATCCTTCAAAACTCATCTCAGATATTCTGCCCTTTACATATAATAATCAAGGAGAGGTGAGAGGTAGCCAGCAAGCTTTTGTGCTAAATTTAGAAGTTTAGGTTTTATTTCCTCTGCTTCCTCTAGACCTCTCCATTTCTTCTGCCCTATATATCTCTGTGATGGAAATTATCATATTATACTATATTGTTTGTTTACTTGTGTGTCTCCTCCATTAGACAAAAATACTATTTTTTTGGTACCAGGGATTGAACCCCAGGGGCACTTAACCACTGAGCCACCTCCAGCCCTTTTATATATTTTATTTATAAAAAATACATAAGGGTCTTGCTAAGTTGCTTAGGTCCTTGCAGAGTTGCTGAGGCTGGTTTGAACTCGCAATCCTCTTCCCTCAGCCTTCTGAGCCTCTGGGATTACAAGTGTGTGCCATCATGCCTGGCTAGAAAAAATACTTTTTAAGGGCAGAGACCATTATAGAGTACCATATGTACTCTATTAGTACATATGCATTTGGCACATAGTAGGGATTTAGAATAAGTCTGAGAAGTGATGATTGATTAGTGAATGTAAGTGGTCAACAAAGAAATAACTTGAAGCTTTTAATATGTCCTTAAGCCATCAGCAGGAGACTGTAACCATCTTTTTATCTTGACCATGTACCAGGCAGCACTTCCAGAATTGAAATAGTCTGCACAGCAGCCTGAGCTAAAAGTTGTGTCCAGATTGTCCTGGAACAGATCCTGCTACTGGAAGACCATAAAGGTGTGTCACACATTCCAACCATTTGGCTATATCATCCATCACCATTATCCATTCTTCCAAGGGAAATGGTCCCGGAAGCTTAGTCAATAATCCATTTTCAGGGAAAGATTAATTTCTAGATCATGGAAAGATCTAGAGTTTCTGCCCCCACCTCCTTACCTCTTCAGCACCAGCCACTGACCTCTCCAGCTGCCAGTAACCCACTGGATGAGGATGACGAGCCTGCATTGACCTGAGTTTGTTTTAAAGAACTCATGGACAAGGACCTTATGTGAACTGTCACCCTTTCTAGCTTATCACCCTCAAGCAAAATGTCAGGTTGAAAGTTACTGAGGCTGCGCCTGCGCACATTCTTGGAGATTTGCCAACATGGCTTTCCAGATTTCTCTTCTCTTTTCATGTCACTCCATGTTCAGCAACAGGAGTTGGTCTTGCTGAATTACTAATGAGATGACATTTCAAGACTTGGCTGAACAATGTTCATTTCAATAAATATTTGTTAAGTACCTATGGTGTGCCAGGATCTCTGTAGGGGCTGTGGAAGATGCAAACATGAATGAGACAAGTCTCACTGGTTGTTCAACTAGCTCCAATACAAAGGGAAATAAGTGTTAAACAGAGATATGAGCAGTATACTGTGGCAATACAGGTGAAAAAAATCAAGGGAGAGGGGGAAACTCAAACTCACATTTACTGAACACCTAAGTATGGCAGAAAGTCACATATATTATCAGAGAGATTAGTTCTGACTAGGGGAATCTGAAAAGTCTTCATGTACTAGGACATTTGAGTTGGACCTTGAGAAATGAGTAAGAATTCAATAGAAGGGAAATCAAAGCAAGAATATTCAGAGTTGAGAGAACAGTATTTAAAAAGGCCACAGGGCATGAAAGTGCATGAGCTGTTTAAGGAACACAGAGTATTGGGCATGGCTGGGCCATGGGGTATAAAAGTACAAAAGGGTAGAATGCATAATGAGGCATGAAAAGGTGGGCTGGCACCAGATTTTGGAGGAGTTTTAATGCCTGGCTTGGAAATGAAAATTTTATTTAGTAAGCAATGAGGAACCACTAAAAGCTTTTCAATGTGGGGAATGACAAGATGGAAATGATACTTTAGCGAGATTAATTTGGCTGGATGAACTGGGGTTGGAGGAGACTAGAGTTGCAAAGGTAGGTAGGAGGCTGTGTCAACAAGCCAGGAATGGGGTTATAAAGACTCCATCTAGAGAGGTGGCAATAGTGATGAAAAAAAGTGGCAGATCCAATAAGATTGCAGGAGGTAATACGAAGCAGTGCATTGGACAAGGGATCTAACAGCACTCCTTTCTAGCCTAGATTTTCATTGACAGGCTGAGTGACTTTACCTTTTAGGGAATCATTTTTTTTCCTTGAAAAGGGGAATCTTAGAGAAATAAGATATCTTTAAATCTCTTACAACTTGGTCATACTTAACCACTACAGTGTATGCTTAAACAACACACTGCATGGACATTTATATAGGACTAATTGACCAGATTTGGTAAGGAGTTCGCTGTCTAGAAGAATGGAGGCACCATTAATAGGATAGTGGAGACAATAAGTCATACTTTTGTCACTGTGATAAGATACCTGAGAAAACATCTTAAAGGAGGAAAGCTTTATTTTAGTTCACAGTTTCAGAGGTTTCATTCCATGGTTGGCTAATTCCATCCCTATGGGCCTGTGATGAAGCAGAACATCATGGTAGAGCAGAGCCACTCACCTCTTGGCTGATGAGAAGGAAAGAAAAAAGAGGAGCGATAGAGAGAAAGGGCCCAGAGACAAGATATAACTTTTAAAGGCATGCCCCCAGTGACCTTCATCCCCTATAGTTTTCACCTCCTCCCAATAATGCCATCAACAATGGATTCATCGATGGATTAATCCACCCACAAAGTCAAAAACCTTATGATCCACTCAGTTCCCAAATGTCTCACCTCTGAACACTGCTGCATTGAGGACCAAAACTTCAACACATGAGCCTTTGGGGGACATTCAGGTCCAAACCATAACAATGAGGGAAGCCAGCCCTGTGGAGAAAGATGATGCTCAGACATCCTGAGTGTGAAGTGTTAGTGGAACACTTAGCTACCTCTAAGAATTGTGGATCGGCAGCTCTGAAGAAAGGGAAGGGTGGAAGATTTTAATTTGGCAATCAGACCTAAAAGAAATAGTAGAAGCCATGCAAACAGATGGGTTTGTAGAAAGAAGAAGTGAGTGTAGGGAAACAAAGAGCAAAGGATCATGGGAAATCAGAAAGGGAGGGAGGAGACAAATAAGGAACAACTGACTGTGAACCTTAATAAAGCTACTTCCATTTTTCTGGCTCTTTAATAGCCTCATTTGTAAAATGAGGGGGTTGGAGTAAGCAAGCTCTATAAGGCTTTCAGCTGTGACATCTATGCATAATCAGAGAAGATCGAAGAGAACAGAACACCATGGAAACTGAAGAGGAGCTTTTAAAAGAAGGTTTTAAGAGGTCATTTGCATCCATTGCCACAGAAGTGTCAGGGACTGAGGAATTAGATGAAGCCACTGTATTTAGCAATTTAAAGTTCCTTTCCAATATAAGGACCTTTCCCTCCCTCTCAGACCACTATTTTTTGTACACTTTTCTCTTGCTCCCTCCAACTGAACATTCTGCAAAATTAGGTTCTCTGCCCTCCACAGAGGCTCAGTCATTCTGCCACATCAACAATTATCTCTATAAGATGAATCAGAAATCACTGCCCCATACCTTCCTTTTGTACCTCAGTTCACATTTTCAACTATTAGACATTTCAACTCACCACTGAAATTTAGCTTGCACTTAAATTAATATTTTTAATAATAACAACACTGAAAACTTGCGGTTTTGGGTTCTGTGCTAAACATATTACATATATATATATATATATATATATATATATATATATATATATATATCCTTTACATTTTACAATAATCCTATCATGTAGGTAGCTTATTTTTATTTTCTGTTTCTTTTTTTTTTTCAATATTGGGCATTTAATCCAGTGGTACTCACTCCACCACTGAGCTACAATCCCAGTCCTTTTTTTATATTTCATTTGGAGACAAGGTTTTCCTAAATTGCTCAGGCTGGTCTCAAATTTATGATCCTCCTGCCTCAGCCTCCCAAATCCCTGAGATTACAGGCATGTGACACCACACTGGCTCAAAGTAGCTATCTTATTATTCCCATTTTGCAAATAATTAAGCTGAGGCTCAGAGATGTTAAATAATGTGTCTAAGGTCACTAAATTGGGATGTTGCAGAGCCGGTATTTTTCCTGATTACAGAGCCTTAGTGCTTAATAATTTCACTATTATGGATCTAAAATCAGATCATTATGGTTGTTTCCTAAATCAGCTTGCCTCCCTTCTCTCATTCTGCTTCATTCCCTCCCCCACAACATCTTTCCACACTGTCTTAGAACAGGCCCATATCCCTTCATGCTCAGACAACTACTGAAGTCTCTCAAATGGTCTCCCCTCTTGTAGTTTTCCCTTTCCAATTCTGGACATGTGACCAATCTGGCTTAAGAAATGAAAATTAGGGCTGGGGATGTGGCTCAAGCGGTAGCGCGCTCACCTGGCATGTGTGCGGCCTGGGTTCGATCCTCAGCACCACATACCAACAAAGATGTTGTGTCTGCCGAGAACTGAAAAATAAATATTAAAAAAAATTCTCTCTCTCTCTCTCTCTCTCTCTCTCTCCCCCTCTCCTCTTTCTAAAAAAAAAAAAAAGAAAGAAATGAAAAGAAAAACAAAAAACAAAACCCTGAAGTCTTTCCATGATCCATTACAGAATAAATTCCAAACTCCTTAACATGGCCTAAAGACCTCCTCACAGTCTAGTTCCTAACAGTCCACAGTTTGGCTGCACTGATCCATTAGTCATCCCTAAACATGACATAGACATTTATTTCTATATGCCTTTGCTCATGTGTCCATCTACCTAGAATGCCCTCTCCAACCTTCACCAGGAGAACTTATCATTTTAAAATCTCAGCTATAAAGTCATTTTCTCTGTGAAGACTTCTCAGATTTCCAGCTTCTAATAGAAAGTTTGTTTCCTATACCATATTCCTGGGCCTCAGCATCTGACTCCTATTATACTGGGCACATTGTGGGGAGTGACCACATTTTGTACCTCTTCATATTCCCAACAGCCAAGACACCCTTGTTGTAATAAATGTTAATACTTACCTGTACATTTGTGATTTAACATAAGGCAATTAATTTGCTTCTTTTTTTTTTTCCTGTGGAGCTGAGGATTGAACCCAGGGCACTTTACACTGAGGTACATCCCCAGTCCTTTTTATTTGTATTTTGAGACAGAGTCTTGCTAAATTGCCCAGGCTGACTGGGCATGGTGGTATATGCCATAATCCCAGTGACTCAGGAGGCTGAGTCAGGAGGATCACAAGTTCAAGACCAGCCACAGCAAGTTAGAAGAGCCCTAAGCAACTCAGTGAGACCCTGTCTCAAAATTTAAAAAATAACAAAAAGGCCTGGGCATGTAGCTCAGTGGTAAAACACCCCTGGGTTAAATCCCTAGTACCCAAAATAATAATAAGTTGCCCAGCCTAGCCTCCAACTTGCAATCCTCCTGCATCAGATGACTACATAGCTAGGATTATAGGCCTGTACCACCACTTCCAGCTTGCTACTTTTTATTTTATTATTGATATTTTTATACTGGAGATTGATCCCAGGGGTGTTTTACCATTGAGCTATACCCCCAGTCCTTTTTATTTTTTTATTTTGAGATAGGGTCTCACTAAGTTGCTGGGTATCTTGATAAATAGCAGAGGCTGGCCTCAAACCTGGGGGTGATCCTCCTGTCTCAGCCTCCTGAGTTGCTACAATTATGGTGTGTGCCACCATGCCCAGCTCTTGCTTGCTACCTTTTTTTTTTTCCTTTTGGTGATGCTGGGGATTGAATCCAGGGCCTTGCATGAAAGGCAAGCAGTCTACCATTTGAATTATATCCCCAGCCCTGGCTTGCTACCTTTTATATTTTTGGGTGCCTGGGATTGAACTCAGGGGCACTCTACCACTGAGCCACATCCCCAGCCCTATTTTGTATTTTATTTAGAGACAGGGTCTCACTGAGTTCCTTAGCACCTAGCTTTTGCTGAGGCTGGCTTTGAATTTGGTGATCCTCCTGCCACAGTCTCCCGAGCCGCTGGAATTATAGATATGCACCATGGCACCCAGCTGGCTTGGTATTTTTTTTAAAAGAAATGCCCAGATTCATATTTTCAGAAAATGTAGTCCACACTCAATATCTTCACTTCCTTACTTCCTGTCATAATTCAGGCCACTGTGATCTGGCCTCTGCTCCCATCATCCACAAAAAGTGTTTTAATTATGTTAGTAAGTAACCACCATATTGGAAAAGCCTAAAAATGCACTTCAGAGGAAACTTCTCTGTACTATTTGATTCTATGAACAAATCTCACATCCAGAAAAATTTCCTCCTTTGGCTCCCATTATATGCTATGATTTCCTCCTCATTCTATTTCTCTGGTTCTCCTCATCTGCAGATGTTCTCCCAAGTTTCAGCTTCAATTGTCTTTTTATCCCACTGCTCTAACCACCTGATTAGCATGACTCTTGATTTCAAGGACCATCTGTATGCTGATGACTGCTACAGCTCTATGTCAGGTTTTATATTTCCTTCCCATCTCCACCCATCCAGTTCTGTCCAATGATCCCAATGTGAACACCCATTTATCTGTAGACATCTCTTCTTCTCCTGGAAGCCAGTGGATTTCTGTTAGTAGTTGTTTTATTTTTGAGGGGAGGGGGTTACCAGGGATTGAACTCAGAGGCACTCAACCACTAAGCCACGTTTCCAGGCCCATTTTATTTAGAGACAGGGTCTTACTGAGTTGCTTAGTGCCTTGCTTTTGCTGAGGCTGGCTTTGAACTTGTGATCCTCCTGTCTCAGCTTCCAGAGCTGCTGGAATTATGGGCATGCTCCACTGGGCCCGGCTCTTTGTTAGTTTTCATCTCACATCTGGAGAGATTTTTGATTCATCTGTATTCTGTTCTTTCTGGTGAAGGGCAAAGGTGCTGGACACTCTTAGTTTGCCACTTAGTGGCCACTTATGGATATAGTGATATCCATCATAAGTACATTAAACTGAGATGAATAAACTCACCTAAAGATTTTAAAGAATTGAATCTTTATTTTTTATTTATTTGTTTTTTATGTGGTGCTGAGGATGGAATCCAGTGCCTCACCAATGCTAGGCAAATGCTCTACCACTGAGCTATAGCCCTGGCCCTCACCTAAAAATTTTGAGAGAGGTGGGTGCAGTGTTGCACACTTGTAATCATAATAGCTCAGGAGACTGAGGCAGGAGGATAATAAGTTCAAAGCCAGCCTCAGCAATTTATCGAGGCCCTAAGCAACTCAGCAAGATCCTGTCTCTAAATAAAATACAAAAAAGGGCTGGGGATGTGGCTCAGTGGTTAAACTCCCCTGGATTGAATCCCTGGTGCCAACAAAAAAATATTTTGAGAGAGAAATATTTAAATAGTCTAGGTCATCTCCCCCAACCTCCTCCTACACCCAGGATCTGATGATTTCCAGTCAGTATGTATGTTCCCTGTAGTGAGATACCATTGGAAACGTGGATCCACTGTTTCCCCTAATTGATTTCCAGCCCCATGGGAATCTAATGACACCAAATAGAGTTTGAATTTATGGTTTTTTTTCAACAACATGGCTCCTAACTGCATGCTCTTGACTTTAACAGGGACTCAACTCAAGAAACAAAAATGTGTTTCAAGCTATATAAAATTCTTAAGAGAAAATATGCTGATCTCTAGTGTAATATATTCCTCTTAGATATTTAAAAGGTGAGTTTATTGTTTATGAAGAGGCAAAATTACAAAAGGAGGGAGTAACTTGATTTAAAGGCAATTTAAAGAACAATGTTAAGTAAATAATAGTATAGTCACATGAATACAATAAAAATTGTAATGGTAACACTCATATGACTAAAAGTTGGGAAATGTTGCAAAAGCCTTCAGGTAAGGACTGAGCTAAACTGTGAACTGGGAGAGTTTGGCAAGATGCTGTTGTATTGAGTCTCAACAAGCAACTGATTAAGCCGGGCGTGGTGATGCACACCTGTAATCCCAGCGGCTCAGGAGGCCGAGGCAGGAGGATTGAGAGTTCAAAAGCCAGCCTTGGCAACTTAGTGAGGTGCTAAGCAACTCAGTGAGACCCTGACTCTAAATACAAAATAGGGCTGGGGATGTGGCTCAGTGGTTAAGTGCCCCTGAGTTCAATTCCCAGTACCAAAAAGAAAGAAAAAGAAAAAAGCAACTGACTGGGGAGTGGACAGATTCTGGATCCTGACCTGCTAGTCTCCAGGAGAGGGGCTGAGGAAGCCTTTTCCAAAAAGGCAAGAGCATGAGGAACTGGTGGTGCAGGAAAAGGATGAGGGCAAAGGCAGAGCTGCTCTCACCTTGGTAGCTCTAGACTTGTGTCTCTAGGGACTTCCTAAACATCTCCTGGATATTTCCTAGGCACCACTATTGTAGGCAGCTTGTACTGGCAGTTGATTATTAACTTTTTTGTTTTGTACTGGGGATTGAACCCAGGAGTGCTTCCCCATTGAGCTACACCCCAGTCCTTTTTTTATTTTGATTTTTGGTACTGGGTATTGAACTCAGGGGCACTCAACCACTGAGCCACATTTCTAGCCCTATTTTGTATTTTATTTAGAGACAGGGTCTCACTGAGTTGGTTAATGCCCCACTTTTGCTGAGGCTGGCTTTGAACCCATGCTCCTTCTGTCTTGGCCTCCAGAGCCGCTGGGATTACAGGCGTGCACCACTGCACCCAGCATCCCAGTCCCTTTTAATTTTTATTTTGAAAGAGTCTTGCTAAGTTGTGGAGGCTGGCCTCAAACTTGCAATCTTTTTGCCTCCGCCTCTCGAGTTGCTGGGATTATAGGCCTATACCACTATGCCCAACTGTTAATCTTTTTACTGGTAGAAAAGACTTTACTCAAGACTATCGCAATAGCAGAGAGATTGGCCTCAACTCTGAATATAACAAAGATAAGTGGGGATTAATAGTCAAGGAGCAGGGTGAGGAGGGTTGGTGGATGGAAATGAGGAGGCATCCAGAGTAGCCAGATTTTTGCTAAACTGACCTCAATGTCTTAGCTAAAGGCAGGCTAAGGATTTTCAAATAAAAAATGGGGGATGAAGAACTTGATCAAATATTAAGGGTGACCAATTATTAAGGGTGGAGGGATGTCTTAGCAGTATTCTCTGTTAAGATTGTGCTGGGAGGCCAAAGATAGGACTAGGAACAAAGTTGAGGTTTAGTTTGAAGAGGGCTCAGAGAAGACTAACTAAAGTTTCATCAAGGAAAGATTCTTAGCCCGGTGTGATGGTGCAGGCCTATCATCCCCAAGACTGGGGAGACTGAAGCAGGAGGAACACAAGTTCAAGGCCAGTCTCAGTAATTTAGTGAGGCCCTAAACAACTTGGTGAGACCCTGTCTTAGAATTAAAAAAAAAAAAAAAGGCTGGGGATGTGGTTCAGGGGTTAAGTGTACCTGGGTTCAGTCTCTGATTGGTGCCCTCCTGGCCCCCCAAAAGAGAGAAGCTTTGTGAAGTCCCTCCCCATGCACAAGGAAAGAAGACACATCATTATTTTTTCTCTGCAATTTATGTTCACTTCCATTTGGTTGCCTTTTGTTCATTAAGGACCAGCTGAATCATATATTGAGAGTTGGGTGTAGAATATATTTGCTGGTTGGTGCAAGCCACCAGGCATTTAATGATGGAGACTTCTATGAACACACACACACAAAAAAAGATTAATGATTGGAACAGACTATCAATCTAATTTCTGAGTCCAGAGGGCAACCAGTTAAGAAGATTTCTTCCTCCCTCCTTCTTTCTCTCTCTTCCTCCCTCCTTCTTTCTCTCTCTTCCTCCCTCCTTCTTTCCTTCCATGTTTGGTGCAACACAGGCCTTTTTACCTGTTAGGTAAGTGCTCTGCCACTGAACTACTACATCCACAGCCCACGAAGATCTCTATACATTGATTTTTTTTTTTAAACTAGGGATTGAACCCAGGGGCACACAACCACTGAGCCACATCCCCTGCCCTTTTTTATTTTTCATTTTGAGACAGGGTTCTCACTAAGTTGCTTAGTGCCTCGATAAGTGGCTGAGGCTGGCTTTGAACTTGCAATCCTCCTGCCTTATCAGAGCCACTGGGATTACTGGCATGCACCACCACACCTGGTTTACACATTGATCTTGAAGCATCTTTAGATGATGGAGTGAGGACAAAAGTGGCAATCCAGGGGATCATCTGATTTGTGCTTTGCATGATTGTATCCCAGAGCAAAGCATGGAAGACAGTTGTTCCATGAACTTCATGAATGGCCCACATACAGCAGGAACAAAGGTTGCTCATATTTGATCTTCTGTGGTGATGACCCCTTTGAAGTTTTTATCAAGTCATCTTGCTCCAGCTTACAAGGCTTCTTTAGATACTGGGGATGGGGGGAGTCAGCTACAAGACAACCTAGAAACCCAATAAGAATCTGGGAAGTCAGGTTTTAGTTCTCAGTGGCATCAAGTCAGGAGTGTGGGGGAAAACTTTGGAACCATCAGTTTAGGCAGTTGTAGCTAGATACTAAAGGAAGTTAGAAGAATTGAGAATTTGGCCAGGAGTGGGACCTATAATCCTAGCTACTCAGGAGGCTGAGGCAGTTAAGTAAGATTCTCAGAGGGCTGGAGATGTAGTTCAGTGGGCGAGCACCCCTAGGGTTTCATCACCAGTATCATAAAAAATAAGAGCTTGGGAAGGACTGACAAAATGTGCAAGACAGAAGTCTCTGTCCAGGTAGACCAAATAGAAAGTTTAAATGGTGGTTTGCCAAGAGGTAAAAAATAGCTCAAAGACAATGAACAGGACTAGAATCTAATAAGTCACAAAGGTGTTGCTAAAGTTTTCTATTCAAACATCAAATTTCTCTCTACAGTCACTTCCCCTTTTGATCAAAGATAAATAAAGTAAGGTTATTCTTGTTAGCAAAATAAGTCTAGTCTCATTAGATTTGACCTGATTGTTTACATAAGTGCAGCAAGAATGTCAATTGACCACAAAGGCCTTTTCAGTTTATTTTGCTGGTACTTTTCTTCCTTCCTTTCTTTCCCTCCCTCCCTCCCTCCCTCCCTCTCTCTCTCTCTCTCTCTCTCTCTCTCTCTCTCTCTCTCTCTCTCTCTCTCTCTTTCTCTCTCTCTCTCTCTCTCTCTTTCTTTCTTTCTTTCTTTCTTTCTTTCTTTCTTTCTTTCTTTCTTTCTTTCTTTCTTTCTTTCTTTCTTTCTTTCTTTCTTTCTTTCCCAAGGATTGAACCCAGGGGCACTTAACCACTGAGCCACATCCACAACCCCCACCTTTTAAAAAAAAATTTTTTTTTTAAACAGGGTCTCCTTAAATTGCTAAAGGTCTTGCTAAGTTGCTTAGGGCCTTGCTAAGTTGCTGAGGCTGGCTTTGAACTTGGAATCTTCCTACCTCAACCTCCTGAGCCACTGGGATCACAGGCGTGTGCCAGTGTACCTGGCTTGCTGGCAATTTGCAGAGAATCTTAGATTAGACTTTTTTTAAAGCTTTATGGAGGTTGGAAAGCCAAGCCAAAAATTTGTCAACAGATTTCACCTGTAGTAACTATAAATTTGGGTGAATTCCTTTCTTCTTAAGCCCCCTTCCAAAAAGTGCTAAGCTTCATGCACTTTTCATGATGTGATCTTGTTACTCACCTATATGGCTGGGAACCAGATACCAGGCTGGTTTTCTCAAGAGGACTTTGTAAAGTCAGGTGTGGTGGTGCATGCCTGTAATCCCAGTGATTCTGGAGACTGAGACAGGAGGATCACAAGTTCGAGGCCAGCCTCAGCAACTTAGTGAGGCTCAGTGAATAAATGGAAGGGGGAATAAACAAACTGGTTCCTAGATCTAATCACTGGGTTGCTTTTGGTTTTGTTGGATAAAAGACCCTGCCTTAAGCTCTTATTCCCCCATCTCCCTATTCCTACCTTGGTACCCTATCTGGCACCTCAGTCTTCACAGGATGAGTGCTCTGTCAAGCTTTTGCCAGACCTTTTGACACCTGGCATTCTGCTCTGGATGCCCAAGTTCCATTGCAGGACTTCTGTCATTGGTTGCCAGACACTCTGATTGCCAACCATCTGCCAGTCTGGGTTTTCTCCTAGTTTCTGCTGCATCCTTGTTACCCAGATGCTACTCTACCTGCCTATCTAAATATCTGGCTAGGGCCTCTGCTATTGCTTCTGGAATCTTGTGATTTACCCTGGTCTATCTATGTGCTCTTAAATTCCTGACCCTCCCTTTCTCTGCCACCACACAAGTCTCATTTCTATAACTGTCCAACTAGAAGCATACTGGAAAAGCAAACATTAAATTCAAGGGCTCTACACTCTAACTGCTAAGATTTAAATTTCAGGTCTTCCACTTCAGCCAGTTGTGCGATCTTAGGGCAAGTCACTTCATCTCTTTGAACCACAGTTGGCTCATCTGAAAAATGGGTATGATAATAATACATACATCCTAAGATCATATGAGATCAATTGACTGATTGATTTTGGAGGAATGTTGGGGATGGAACTCAGAGGTTCTCACATGCTTGGCAAGTGCTCCACCATCAATTTATACTCTCAAACTCACTGAGAGATTTAAATAAGATGCAGATGCTCCTCAACTTATGGATGGGGTTACATTCTGTTAACATTTTATTTATTTATTTATTTATTTATTTGTAGTACTGGAGATCAAACTCAGGGTGTCATGCATGGTAGGCAAGCACTCTACCACTGAACTACACCCCCAACCCCTGGATGGAGTCACATCCTGATAAAACCCATCATAAATTGGAAATATGGCAAGTAAAAATGTATTTACACCTAATTTACAGAACATCATAGGTTAGTACACTGTAGAGTCCTGGTTGTCGTCTCTCATGATCATGTGGCTGACTGGGAGTCATTGCTAGCATTCTGAAAGAGTATTGAACTATATACAGAATATTGATAACCTGGGAAAAAGTCAAAATTCAGATTATGGTTTCCACCAAATGTATATTGCTTTCACAGCATGGGATTGTCTTAAAATCCTTAAGTGGTGGGCTGAGGTTGTGGCTCAGTGGTAGAGTGCTTGCCTAGCATGTGAGAGGCACAGGGTTTGATTCTCAGTGCTACATATTAATAAATAAAGATCCAATGATAACTCAAAAATATATTTTAAAAATCCTTAAGTGGAACCATCTAAAATCCTTAAATTGAACTGTCATAAGTCACGGACTGTCTGTGATGTCTTAACATAGCACATAATAAATATCCAAAAACTATTTGCTATCATTTTACATTACTTTTACATTTTCAGTATCTAGGGCATAATTGGCACTCAACAAATGTGTGTTGAAAGGGAAGGAAGAGAAGAAATAACAATCCCTGGTTATTCAGTTTCCCCAAAGTCAATTCATTAATTCCACTCCCATCTCAGGATGCAAATATCTTATGGACATTTGTTTCAGTCACTTAGTTATTTCTTAAATCCCACCTCTTCTAGGAATCCTTTTGTATTTAAGATCCTATGGCTTGGCTGATCCCAATCTGCCTACAGAGATGTAAAACTGTTACAAGTACCCACACCCACTTTTTACCAAACCATATTCATTTACTCAGATTACTTAGCCACCAATTGCACCGACTCCAAGATATATGGCTAGTATGAAATTTTTGGATTGCATATTTTACACATTAACCCACTCCCCAGCCACGTGTGTGCTTCCTACATTTTTGGTGTCACTCAGCACTTGCTATCTCTGATTATCAAGTCAAGAACTATGTTTAAACTAATGAAGACAGACAGCCTTGGAGAGAGAGATGCTTCAGTAATGTTTTGTGATGAAGATGAAGGCGAGAATCTGGAAGCAGAAGCTGGGGAAGGGGTGGGATTTGTGTCTCCACTTACTTTTAACCCCAGTAGGGGCAGAAAGCATGCTGCCTATTTCCTGTTCATTGGCTATGTTCCTCTCAGAGGCCAGAGGGGCAAGCCTAGACAATACAAATGAGCTGTGGATGGGACTTGGCCAAGGGGCCTCTAAAGGGAGAGCAGCAGGGCTGGCTAAGAGGAAATAGAAAAGGAAAGTGCCTACTATTTTTTAGTGCCTTCTTTATTTCCCCAAGCTGCATAACTACTCTCCTTTTCCAGAGACATAATCAATAACAAGGTGCAAAATTTTCCTCATAATAAATGCCTGAGTCTGAGAACACTCTGCAGATTGGTGACCCCTGACTGATATGGTGGCCTTTGATATGATACTCAGACTTGGAGAAATTTATTGAGCACCCTCTATGCACTAAAGCCATATACAAGGCAGTATTAAACCTAGGTCAAATTGGAAGCCTTCTATGACTTTCTTTAGCTGAGACATAAAAGACACAGGTTAGTGATGACTGTGTGAGCATAAAAGAACAACAGAGAGTACAAGAAGCAGGCCAAAGAGGGCAAATTTAGCCAACTCCTTGCTGATTTCCTATCATGAATCTTTTTGCTTTACTTGATCCAATCCAGAAAAACATGCTGTGAGGACATTCAAGAGGCTATGGTTCCTTGCCCAGGTGAAAGTTCATTCTTTCACCTATTTAAGTGGTCTGGATCAAAGACAGCTTCAAAGTTGTCTCAACTCTCCACTTTACTTGCACCCTTCCTCAGCCCCCAAATTAAGACTGAAGGCACTTTCCTCTTTAGAGCTGTAGTCTCCGGGCAAAACTGTGATATGTGTATGTGTGTATGAAGCAGATGCCCAAGAGACCCTGGGAAATGTTTGTAAACTTCCAACCCTAACTCTACCTCCCTGGGCTCCTCGCTCAGTGAGGCAGGCTGTTGCAGCAGAACAGCGTGACCTTTGCTAGGAACTCAGAGCTGCCTTCAGTTCAGAGTTGAACTGGAAACAAGAATCAGAAGTCCCGCTGCCGTTTTGGTCTCACCCACCCCCACCATGTGTAAGGGAAAGCTCAAACAGCGAGGGGTTAAGCTCCTTATAAGGAAAAGAACCTCCTCTTTCCTGTGCGGAAATTGTGCTTTTTTTTTTTTTCTTCTTCTTCTTCTGTACGTTTAAAGTACCTCGTAAAATCTATACCGGATAGGATTCACAAAAATACATTCCCCTAAGGCGGGGGCCGGGGGCAACTAGGAGCGCTGGGAAAAAGGACAGGCGGGGCGAGGCGGGGCGGGACTAAGAAAGGCGACCGTGTGAAGAATTTGAGGGATGAGTCATCAAAAAGAAGCTGGGAAAGGGAGCGGAACTAGTAATCTGAGCTGGGAAAGAGACGGGCATTCATTAGACACAGATCTTGTCAATCAACGTCTGCTCGGCAAATGACCTGAGAGCCTCCCAGACCTCTCAGACCGGAAAAAGGGTCTTGGGAGGCGGTCTAAAGTCTTTGAAATCGGAAAAGACAGAGCGCGAGCGAGCCGTCAGAGGAATCTGAGGCAGCTCAGGCAGGCCTGGGAGGAAGATGGCGTTTGCCATCAAGGTCACATGGCTACTTTAGGGGACTAAAACGAAATACTAGCTGAGAACAATAGGGATGGCCACAAGGAACCAGATTTTCAAAATCTTTGCTAGGAACACTCGCTGTCTCAATATCCAATTTTTATTTTTTTCTAATTAGACTCTAAGCACATTTGTGATTTGTCAGAATTCTTGTCCTACACACATGTCATCAGACTGTGGGAAGGGGTGGAGTTTCTCTGGAGCTCTGCTCCTTCAGGGAGCCTGAAAGGGGTGGGGGAAGCCCAGGGGCCAGGGTGACTGTAGAACCATAAAGCAGCAGGTGCCAGGAAAGAAATCACCCACTAGGGTCTCAGCACCCAAAAGCAACAAGGAAAGTTGATTTCTTCCAGGCATTGTGCATTTCAGAAGATCTGTCAGGCTCACTTCTGTTCAGGGTGGTCTAATGTTTGACCTCTCACCTGTTTGGAAAGTTTGATCCTGGCAAAAAAGGACATGATTAGGTGCCCTCTTACACTGTACCAGATAATCAACTTTGGTTGATTCAGGATAAGAAATGTGAGCTTCATAAACTCTTTTGTTCATATGTTATTTTGTTAATATTTTATCCATTGGTGTCCTTGCAAATGGTACTTTTGAAATAATTTCTTGTATTAACTAAAGGATGAAAAGGGATTTATTCACTCCTTGGCAGTACTGTTAGGGAACATCCACTCATGCAGCTGTGTATTATAGGGACCAGGGGCGAGCTGGGACTTATAAAAGTACTGATCCATGAACTGAAACAGCCTAATGTAGTTGATAATTTCTTTCTTTTGCACTTAGACCATTTTCATGCCCTCCCTTCCTGGTGCAAGCAGCACTCCAAACTGAGAGCTGTCTCAATTCACAAACACCCAGAAGAGCCTGAAAAGACTGACTGGGAGGATGGGGCACAATAGAAACTCAGACTTCAAGGGTACCTGGGAATGGAGGCAGTGGCAGAGAGATTAACCTTTTCACTAGCTCAATCTTGTCTTACTCAGCTCTGGCCATCCCAGTTTAAGCTGACTCCTCAATCTACTATGTAGTAATACCCCATTATGAAGCATCATCAGGCCACTGCAGTTTTAGTTTTGTTTTTTGTTTTTGTTTGTTTGTGTGTGTTTTGAGACAGGGACACTCGCTAAATTGCCCAGGCTGGTCTGGAATTTACAATCCTCCTGCCTTGGCTTCCTGGGTAGCCTGGGTTGTAGGCATACATCACTATGCCCAGCTTCTCTAGTTTTAGCTTTATTGATCATTTTGAATTGATTCAGGAATGGGGTTTGAAGGAAAAGGGGATGCCTATCTGTTCTATTCTCTGAGGCACACTACTATAGCCTCACAGGAATAGGCTTTTCATGGAGGAGTCACTCTAGCTCAGCCATTATTCTAGAACAGTGTGAACTCATGCAGGAGAAAATAATGCTAAACCTGAGCTCGTGGGGGAACCAGACCCTTTAACTATTAGTCCCTTGGCCACAATTTAGAGGCTCACAAATTCTCTGGTCAAATCTGAGAGAAAGATCTTGTATCATCTGTTACAGGTAGTCAAGCCATAGTAAGAGAGTATGTATGAGTGGAGAGTGGATGGAGGGAGGGGGATGTGACAACCCTAATCCTATAATACCTGGAGAAAAAAACACTTTCCCAGAGCGTACCCTGCAGAAAACGGAAAATTTAGCAACCCAGAAAAGGATGGCCTAGAGTCCTGGAGTAGCGCTTTTCTTTTCTCCCTTTTCGTTTCCATTACACAGAACCCAGAAGGTCTCTGAGTTACTGATTCTACCCTATTGGAAGGCAGCTACTCCCCTCCCTAAGTGCAGGGATGCAGTATGGTGTTCCAAATTTAGGAAGGATGGGAAGGAGGCTGCTATATTCTGTCGCGGTCACCAGGTGGCACCAAATCATAACCATAGCTCCAAAGAAGCCATCTAGAAATGGACCTTGAGAGCCCTTGAACTATTTTCCAACCCCTCCCTGCTCCCTGCACGGAACTGAAGAATAAGGAGCCTTTCAGATATGGTGGATAACCCTCCTTCAGTGAAAACGCTTGAATCTTTAAACTAGAGCCTCTTCCAGCTGAAGATTGCTAGGATTTAAATATGGCCTTCATCCCTGCCCTTCCCAGAGACCTATTTCTTAGCTTCAGATAAGAAAAAAGGTATTTTCCTGGAGTCTTTCCAGATGCCTTCACCCACCATAAGAGTTGTTTTCCTTCAAAGAGGTCAGTTGAATAAACCCAGATATGAGACCTAGGAGGTTCTGCCCAAATTCATAGGCATGCTAAGAATGACCTTGTCTAAAAGTGGTGTGGCTGACCAGCCTCATTGCCTCTTCCAGTCAAACATGACTGCTTCTGGTGGCTCAGACATGCTTCATAAATCCCCTTTGCTAGACTCTTCCACCTGGAATGCTATGTTCTCGCAGCCATTTCTTTCTTCAGATCTGTCCCATTTTGGGGGGGGGGCATAGATAAAATGCCGGGAAGCCATTTTTAGCATCCTCCAATCTGAGGAACCACCCTGCTCTTCTAAATGACCATTACAATGTGTGCCATTCATCCTGTTCTTCTACTTTATATTATGGTTATTTGTGAATCTATCTTCCCTACAAAAGTGTGAGCCCAAGGGAGGGCAAGGACTGTGCCTTATTTATCTTTTTATATCCTATTCAATGAACACAGTAGGTGCCCAATAAATCATCATCATAATACCTTACATTTGCATAGCACTTAATAATTTGCAAAGCACATTCTCATACTTTTTCTCATTTAATCCTCACAGCAACCCTATTAGCTGGGTTTTATATCTCTGTTTTACAGATGAACAGACTGACAAGTTAAGCAACTTGTCAGGCTCCTATAGCTAGGAAGAGGCAGAGAAGGATCCGAATGCAGGTTTTTCTGTCCCTAAATCCATTTCTTTCAACTTTCTGTACCTGAGCTGTTGTTTGGATGTTCCTTCTTGAAGATGCAAGCCAGGAAGGCTCATCCTGGTACTGGGAAGGAGGGAGGAGAAGATCTAAAGACCAAACTCCCCTCCTTTCATTCCTGTTCCCTTCTTCTCCTCACTGCTGTTTCCAAAGAGGATTTCAGAACACAATCTTATTTTTTTTTAAGTATGTCTGGTGTGAGATGTCCTTGTGGATAAGAGAAGAAAATATGGGGTAAAGACAGGACAGTGAGGTGTATTCACAGCTGGTAACTAATGGATCTTTGTCAGCCTGGAGGGTGGTCACTGGCCTGTCCAATAATGTAATTATTGACTTGGACTAGGACATTGATGGCATGCTGATCAAATTTGTAAAGGATATGAGCCTGGTCTCAGAAAGATCCCAAGAAGCCATAATGTACCAGGAAGATGAAATGTAAAGTTTCAGAGCCAAGTTCGTAGAAACCAAATGCTTAACTTCCTAACAATCTGTATGAAAAGGTTTCAGGTGTTTGAGGTGACTACGAGCTCATTAGTTTTGACAGCAGCTGCACCAAATGCTAATATGTTCGGGTCTAGAATGGAGGGAAATTACAGTTCTGCTTTATGCTCTGCTCATTAGACCACAGCAGAAGATTGTCTTTAGCCTTTGATACTAGACACAAACAGAGACATTAGCAGCCTGGAGCAAGTACTGAAGAGAGAGACCAGGAGTGTGACAGGACTTAAAAATTGTGAACGAACTCTTGGAGCTGTTTAACCTGGTGAAGGAATCACCAGGTTGATGGTGGTGGTTCAGGATTCAGTTTTCAGACATATAGAAGAGGGATTTCCTTTGTTTTGCTTTAGTGATTAGGTGCAAAGGGTGGGCGCTACGGGGAAATGGACTTTGACAGAACCTAAGGAAGAACTTCATAATAGTTTGAGATGATCCAGCATGGAATGGTCTACCCTGAAAAGATGAGAGTTTCCCGTCATTGGAGTTATTTAAGCAGAAACAAGATAACTACTTGGCAAAGAGGTTGCATAAGGCAATCAAGCTTTGGAACATAAGGGTAGGGAACTAGGCAACCAGTAAAGCTGCTTTGGATACCATAATTTTGAAATTCAGGTGGTAAGGGGCCTGGAGGTGAAATAGTTGGAGCCCTCAGAGCGGGTGCCTCTTAACTAGTTACTATCTCTACTTCCAATCTCCCCTCCTCCAGTCCTCCTTACACCTATGCCCCAGAAATATTTTCCTGAATACTTTACCATGAGACCTTCCAGCTCAAATGTCATAGAACCTCAGTAATCCTAAAGGTCATCTGGTTCAGTTTTTTATCGGACACTTCTATCACCTTTGCATCATCTACCTGGAGTGGTTGTCCAGTCACTGCTTGACTATCTCTGGTGATAGGCATCTGCTTACCATTTGGGTCATTTCACTCTAATTTCAAAGTACTACTAATCTTTAGAAAGTCCCTTCTAAACCCAACAAGTGGTTTTATGTTAGGGTTGGGGTAAGGACATTTTTGTTGTTTTCTGCAGTGCTGGGGATGGAACTCAGGGTCTCACACATTCCAGGCAAGCAAGCACTCCATCACTGAGCTGCACCCCGCCATAGGACATTTTTTCTTCTGCTTTTGAAACTGTTGGTAATAAATTTTAAAGGACTTCAAGAGGCTGGAATCATGAGTTGAAACTTTTATTACAATTTCTCATTATAAAAAAGAAAAGAAAAAAGAGCAACTTATGTTGATCCAAATCTGCTTTCCTATAACTTCCATCTATTAGATCTCAGAGCCTTTGGAGTCACACAGAACAAAACTACAGCTTCCTCTTCCCCATGAACCCAGAAATGATTTGCCAATAGTAGACAAATTTTCCCTGGGATTCTCCAGCCCCCTCACTATCATCACCACTATTCTGAGTATATTTTTGGTAATATCCCCCATGAAGTCTGGTGCTCATAACTGAATGAACAGGGGGCATCAGGGGTGGCCTGACCAGTACAGAGTAGCACAGGTGATCACCTCCTTTATCCTGACTTATTAATATAGTCCAAGGTCACAATACTTTTTGTAGCAACCAAACCATCCATTTGACTCAACTCATGATGAGCTTTCATTTTCTCTAAAAATCCTTTAGGCCACATCCTATACTCGTACTGTTACATTTTGAAATTCAAATAAGGGACTTTACCAGTTTTGTGTAATTTATAAGTCTGATCTGGTGACATTAAAACAGAACCTTTTGTTTCATTTTGTTTTGTGTGGTGCTGGGGATTGAACCCAGGGCCTTGTACATGCAAGGCAGGCACTCTACAAACTGAGCTATATCCCTAGCCCCAAACAGAATTCTTTTGCATGTAGTCACTTAACCAGTTAAAAGTCCACCAATTTTTACTTCTACCCACCCTGCATTTTGTCTATATTGTCCCAAGAGTATTGAGAGAATGTTTTGTTGAATTCCAAATACATTGTGGGTATAGCTTTCCACTCCTCTACCTGTCCAATCTCCCTATCAAAGGAAATGAATTGAGTGGGAATTTTTTCCCCTAAGTCCAGGAGCTGAGTGATCTTCACTTTCTTTTCTAAGTGCTCACCAACCTTCTTTTAATCATTTGTCTGAGAATCTTGCCCTTGATTAATATCACACTTACTGATCTATAAATTTGTGGAATTTACCTTTTCCTACCTGCAAAATGGTGGGGGCGATGTTTGCTCAACTCTAGGCAGTAGCATGCATCATTTCCATTCTCCCTGGGGTTTGTAAAGCCACCACCATTTGTCCTGCAGTTGAGCTGTGAGTCCTCAAAATGGTCAGGGCAGTTATTGACCTAGACTCTGAGCTGGAGTTTCTCAGGGCAGCTCATGGCACCCTGGGATGAGACTGTCTTCAGGAGCTTGTCTCTGGTGTTCATCTTGTCCTTTCTATTCTGAAAATCCTTCTCCTTGGAGAACAGAAAGAGCAAAGTGGGGCTGAGAAGGCTGTATTTTCTCATTAGCAAAAGCATCCAGTCAGGGCATCCCATTTTTTATTCAGTAACACCCAAACTCTCTTCTGTTATGAAGACTTCCACAACATGACTTGCCAATCTGATTCCTATCATTAAACTCAAACCCTCTGCTTTGGTCAGGCCAGTCCCCTCACTGTTCCTCAAGTATGCCCAGACCATCTCATCTCCATGCTCTGGTTGAGGTTTTATTTCTCAATTTGGAATGCCCGCTACTCTACCCACTTATATCCGACCATAGCATTTTGTACAATTTCTCCAGTCCTTTTAATCTTTACTGTACAATTGAAGTCACATACTAAATTATACATTTCATTCATTTTATCATGGCTCAGCTTTGTCTTCCTAATAGTATGCACCTCACAGTGGGTATCTTCCATGCCTCACAGTATATATAAACCAGTACAGGGCCAGGCCTACAGTCCTGGTTACCATACTTCTGTGGAGATTTCCACAGTGACCAACTTCTGATCCTTCACATACACCACTAATTCATATCCCAAGATAGCTGTGTCCAGTTCCCTAAAGGACTAAAATAGAAATCAGATAAACCTAGAGATGTGGGCTGGATCTAATCTAGGCACTAATGATCTTTGCAATGTGGAATAAAATCCAAGTATATCCTAATCTTCTCTTCAAAGATCTGTGTTTTTTTGGTTGGGCAATGCCGTTGGTCAGCAATGGGGCCAAGAATCTCAAGCTACATGAGCACAGAACTGACTGTCAATGAGCTTGAAATCTCCTGCCTGTCCTGAAGTTTACCTCCTTTATTCAGGCCTTTCAAAGGTGTGAAGACCAACTACAATCTCTTGCTGACAGGTCCCTAATAGAATTGGAGCTGGGTTTGCTATGGCACCTTGAGGTGGTGAGAAGAGAAGCAATGTCTAAATCACCCCAAAATATATAGCCTCCTACTTGGAGGCACTTGTGCACGTGCATGTGTGTGTGTGTGCGCACATGCGCGCGCACACACACACACACACCAAAATGGGAGGCCCTATTTGGAAGTATCTGAAATGGAGCAAAAAATAAATACTCTGAATTTATCTCAAAAGGTGATGTACTCCAGCCCTATGCTCTCAGAAAGATGAAGGATATCAGTACTTTCCTCAGTAGCCATTCATTCCATTTGTCAACTGTTATTGGGAATTTACTGGGTGCCCATAATTACTTCCTATGCATAGCAAAGTCTTTCCTTGGGTTTACTTAATCTAATTTTCTTCTCTATCACTCTCAGAAGAAATGGGGAACACAGGTCATGAGAGAACACATCTCTATCCTGTCATTGAAGATGACCATAGTACACGTGTCACTTAGTAGTCTAGTTGTGCTCGTTGGATGTTACCTTTCTTTTTTTTCTAGCTTAAAAAAGAAAAAAAAAAGTTCTTTGGCACATTGCTTTTGTTCTCCAAATCCTCTCTACTTTTCCACATATGTTAAAAATGTACTCACCAAGGGCAGATCCATTAATGCTTTGGAAGATATAACCAATGGCTGGTAGAAAGGAACAAGTGGAGCAGGACTGTAGGGAGGGTCATCTGTTATTGGGTTGCCTTCCAGCTCTGTTTCTACCACTAACTAAGATGGGTTTTTTGGGGACCCATTTGCCCAATTATAAAATAGGTGGATTGGACTAGATAACTCTGGGGTTACTTCTAGTTCTGACACACTTTGATTACCTTCCAGCTCCTTCATGCTCTATTTTTGTTACTATATACTAGTATTCCCCATTAGTTTTGGAAAAAAAGAAAGGAAAGAAGGGAGGGAAGAAGGGGTGAAAAAGGGAGAAAACCAGTTCTACAACTGTGGACTCATTCAACTTGTACACCCTCTTTCCCATTGTTCTTTTTTTAAAAACTATACATCTGTCAAGTTAATCATTGCCAATCTCTCTTGTACTATGTGCCATATTAGTATATTAGTTCTGGGTTTTGGTCTGTGTGCATGCTAACTTGTGTTCATCCCCTCTGAACATCATTCTGGCTGTGATGGTTCATCTCCCTCATTTTGTCAGGGTCAATTTTAAGAATTCTATTCCTGATTTCTGAGCTATTGGCAACCCTGCCCAATGTCAAACTTGATGAGCAGACTCCCCATTCAGTTCTTCAAGTCACTGAGAATCATGTGAAATCCCATAATGCTAACCCTGTGGCGCCTCACTGAATCTGTCCCCTGGAGTTGTCAGGGGGCTCACTGATCACAATCCTGTAGAGAAATCATTCTCAGGACCCCAGTAACTTCTCTAATTCTACTTCACAGAACAAGAAACAAGTATCCCTAGGGAAGGAGAAGGGACCTGCTCTGACGTCACCCAAGGCCAGGGAGTCCACATAGCTGATGCCGCACTGGATTTGGATACAAGAAAACTTTAGCATGTTAGAGGTCAAACCTCCTCCTAGCCCCCAGTCCAAGATGAGGGCAGGGTGGTAGCGTTGGTGGTGATGGCAGCAGAGAAGGAGGCGGAAGGAGAGGAGGAGGAGGCGGTGGTAGCAGCAGCAGCAGTGGTGGTAGCACAGAGAAGGAAGGAAGTATTATTTTTTGCTGTTTCATTAGGAGGCCGAAGGTGCTGAGAGGAGGCTTCAGCTGCAAGAACCCAGAGTGCTGGGGGGCAGGGGAATGGGGACAGCAACCTGATTAAGATCAGAGAGGTCTTTGTGCAGGGGGCCAGCAGAGTGCAGCCCAGACTTGTATCAGCTTAAGGTAGGGGAGGCTGATGGAGGCTGCCTAATTGCCTGATTTCTAGCCCGCAGGGGCACCCTGCTCCGAGGTCTGTTGGGGCAAGGCCTGTGCAAGGGAGGCAGGTTGGGAGTGCTAACTGGATTTTTTATTTTTATATCAAGACACTGTGTTTAAAATTTTTACAAAGGACAAACTCCATGGTTTTCCGTTAGTGTTTTAAGAACTTTTCTTTAAAAAAAAAAAGCCAACAACAACAAAAAACACCGCCTTTTTGAAAGAGAAATGACAGACACAAAAGACTGTAAAGAAAATGGGGTGAATTTCTGATAGCATTTCCCCAAGGGCAGAGGCAGAACCCAGATTATATACCCGGGGGGTGGGGTGGGGAGGGGGTAATAATGACATGGCCTCCACAGTACCTTGTTTGCCAAACCTAGGGTCCCCTGGTCTAGCCAGGTCAATGCTGTTTGCCTTCAGGGGAAACAGGTCACCCTGCAGGATCTGCATCCCTCCACAGGGACACAGAAAAGGTTGGAAATCTCTCTTCAATGGCCCTCCAGCCCCATCCATCATTAGCCCCTTCCTCCATTCACCCCATGGTTGTGCTCAAATCTGTTCCTTTCTTGGGAGTCCTGTTCCTTGGTCTGATTGTGTGAGCACTGGGGGTTCCAAAACCAGAAAGATCTGAGCCTGGAACCCTCCCTTCCAGAGCCTCTTAGCACTCATGGGTTGGAAAAGCATTTGTTCCAAAAATTTAAAAAAAATCAACAAAAACAAGACCCAGAAAAAAGACCAAGTCTGGGGAGGAAGAGCTACTCTGCTCTTTAAAGCTCCCAAGTCTGGAGTTGGTCGTTGGTGCAGTTCCAAGAGAGGCCAAAGGCGAGCACCAAGGGGGTGTCCAGCTGTTGCTTTCAGGCCCCCCAGGAGTGTCTGTGGTCAGGCTCAGGGAGCTGGCTTCAGCTGCTGTTTCATGGATCCTTGGTTTACCAAGGACTCATTTGTGTCCCCATTTGCAGGGTTTGTCCAGGTTTACTTCAGTATTTGTGTTTTTGTACATGCGGGTGCATGTCCACATCTGTCTATGTTTGTGCAGATGGGTCTGCTGTAGGGTGTGGGTGCGTGCGTATACATATGTATATATGTGTGTGTGTGTGTGTGTGTGTGTGTGTGTGTATGTGTGTGTGCGTGCGCACATGCACATGTGCATGTGTTTGTGGATCTGGAAGGGAGGGAGCTGGGAGATGAGCTGTGCTCTGGGTTGGAGCTATACCCGGGTAGTGGAATGTGAGTGGGGCAGCCCGGTACTGTTAAACCCTGCAGCAAAGGTGTTATAGGGGTGCAATGTCTGCAGCCCTACCAGGGAGTTGGGAATCATAGTGATGGTGTTGGGGGTCATGAGTGGGATGTCATCGGGGGAGCGCCGCAGGGTCAGGGTATAGTCGGGCAATGCAGTGAGGCGCAGTGTGTCATGGGGGGGACCAGCCTCACACTCATGGTGAGTGGGTCCGAGCTGTAATGCTGCCAGCTCCTCCTCAGGAGCAGCTCCCAATTCAGGGGCTCCAGCTCCCCTCTGGGGGCTAGGCTGCCTCAGAGGCTCCTGGCGCCGTTTGTCCTTCCGGTAGTAGAGGGCAGCAAAAGCCAAAACATTGAGGAACAGGAGGGAGGCCCCCACAGCGATGGTCACACTTAATTCAGTGGAGTAGTCTCGAGGGTTCTCCACCAGGAGAGGCCCGGCATCCTGGTCCCCGTTCCAGGACCCTTGGGCATTCTCATTGCTGTAGGCAGGAGAGATGGCTGGCCGCTTGGTGCTCCAGGTCTTGCCGTTGGGCCTGCGGGTGATGTGGGAGCTGTGGGTGGTATCCGGGGGCGGCACTTTGGTGGTTGTGGATGTATAGTGGAACATGTCATGCAGGTTGTACAGGTGGGGCACCAGGTGTTTCCAAAAGGCAACCTTAGTGGCTCGGTAATGATCACGGACCCTTGGTTTCAGCCCGATGTGAAGGTAGAGCTGGTCTCGGGGATTGTATTTGGACCAGGCCACTTCCTCAAATCGGTTGGCCTTGGTGTGAATGAACTTGGTGTCCTGGGGGACCGGCTTGTTGGGATCCCTGAAACACCACATGGAAATCTGGGGTCACCACTCTACCTGGATAAGGAAGGGTCCAGTTTCCTTCTTCTCACACCTACCCCTAAACCTCTTCCCCAGTCCAAAATTTATCACCATTTCCATCTTTTTCAGGGTCCCTCCCTCTGTCCACTCCCCCTTTGCCCCAGGGCTTGAACTCCTTGTGCCTAAAATGGGCTTCAGAGAAACTGTCTCACTCTTCCCTGTACTTATCTGCTAAGATCAGGCTGTAGATATTTTGTCTTCTCTCATACTATTGAGCATTTATTAATCTTTTCAGCTACCCACTTTTGTGAAGAGCCCTCTACAGGCTGTTAATTCTCTCTCGCATTCCCTCTCTCTCCCCTCCACGTCTCTCTTGAGACAGAGACTCACTAAGTTGCCAAGGCTGGCCTCAAACTTTGTGATTCTCCTGCTTCAGCCTCCTGAGTACCTGGGATTACTGGCACATGCCACTGTGCCTGGCTTTTACAGGTTCTTTATGAATGTATAAAAAGTAAAAAAAAAAAAAAATTATGGTCATTTCACACAGCCTCTGACTGGTTAACCTTGATTCCCACAATTCTGCCAGTAAGTTGCACTTCTGCTCAGTTGTGATGCTAACAGAGTTGTGAGTCTCAATACAATTTTTCCTTTATTGGTTCTGGGGATTGAACCCAGGGCCTTGGACATGTGAAGCTGGTGCTCTATCACTGAGCTACACCCCTGATCCCTTCAATAAAATTTTTGAAGGAAGGAAAATGGCTACAAAATCTCAAAAAGGGAGGAGGGAAGGGGAAGTGAAAGGGTTAACAAGCAAGACTTTGGGAATACTGAAGGAAGGGAGATGATGAAAGAAGTTAGATAGTGGAGCAGAAGGGAGTGCATGCTGAGATTCCAAAGGGAAAAAATTTTTCTCCTTACCCAGTCTTGGCAAAGTTGGTCCAATAGGTCATGACGACAGCACTGAGCATAACGTCATTCTTGGAGAAGTTGCAGGGGAAAAGGTCAGTGGGGCCTACCATAGGGACACCAAAAACGTAGGGTACTTCATCCCCATGTGCTGCATCTGACCAAGCAGGCTTCATGAGGCTCTGGCAGTGATGGTAGAAGGCGTAGAAATAGGTAGGTGAGCCATATCGGGCATGCAGATCAGCTGTCACCACAGAGGGCTCCACCCACTGGTGGTCAGTGAAGAGTGCCACCAGTGTTTTACGACGGGTCTCAGGGTTGTCACGGTCTGCCCAGTCTGTGTACATGAACTTGATGGTCTCCCGCAGGGTGTCCTTACCCTCAGGGTAACCATACAAATTGTCCACAAAGTTGGAGACAGAATAGTCAAAGTCAGTGCCAGAGACACCATCCTCAGGGTCCACCACCCCTTCTACAAACTTGAGACCCTCACCCTGATTGACACCTAGCATGATGTCATAGTTGAGGAACTCGCCCTGTTCCATGAGGATTTCAGGGTCATCAGGAATGACATCACCATCAATTACAGGGCCAAAGGCCACGTGGTAGCGGGCGGGCTGGATGTCCTGCTCTACCAGCTCCTTGGCGCTCTTTTGCCGAAGACAGTCCACCATATCCACAGTGTCCAGTACATTACAACCCACTTTGTCTGCCAGCAGGCTGGTATACTTCACTGGTTGGTAGTTCACAGCCCAGCTGGACAGAGCAGAGCCACTTTGGATGATGGCCCTCTGGAAAAGCCCTACAGAAGATAGGTGGCACTAGGTTAGATCTACAGTGTCACACATGGCCATGAAACACCTTATTCCTTTATCACTGAAGCCACCCTATGGTTTGCATGGGCTAGAAGGGGAATGACTCTCTTAGTAGGGGATAAAGCGTTAGAACCAGACAAGGGATTACTAAATCCCTTCCTTAATGGGTCCTGTCTAGTTCTTTCATTGCTTCCCGGCCCTGGTGAGATGTTGGTAATTTGGGGGTTAAGGAAATGCCAGGAAAAATTAACCCCTTGGATCCCAAGCATCAGTCTCCTTATGCTCCCTCTCTTTATTGCTCCTTGTCTCTCCCTCTTGCTTCCTGCCCAGCTGGGCCCAGCTCTGTGCCAGCGCACCACCAGGGAGCTGGCACTTGCACCACAAAGGGGTCTTTTTCAAGAGAGATGAGAAATGCAGGGAGGAGTGATCCCCACATTCTGGGGGTTTGGGGAAGGATCCCAAGGGCAAAGGCCTTGCTTGAGGTCTCAAAGTCTCCCAGGCATGCATTCTGCCAGTCTGTGGTATCCACAGAGACTTTCCTTTCACTGAAGCTACTGATGCTTCACCTCCAGATTTTCCCCAAGCTGAGAAGGAACCAGTCCCCCCAAACTCAAAAACAAGATAATTCTTTCCCCTCTAGGAAAAAAAAAAGTTATCATTCTCCCCTGTCCCCAACATTCCCAAGGGAGAATTTGGCTCTTGGGCACAAAATTCCATTGCTCTAAGAGAAAAGCAGTTTGCAAGGTCAGAAAAAAGAGGGAGAGAATATAAACTACCACTTAAAGAGAGAACCTCATTTTTCCAAGATTATTTCTCTTTCTTCTTCCCTCCCTTCCTCCCTCCCTTTCTTCCTTCCTTTGATGCTGAGGATGGAACCCAGGGTCTTGTATGCCAGGCAGGTGGTTTACAAAGGGGCTACATCCCTGTCCCCCATTCCCTGCCTTTAGAGATGCAGATTCTACTTTAGACTTCCCTTACCAGGTAGTCTCTGGAGGGACACAGACAGACTGTTCTAGGACAGAGAAGGTGATTCTTTTGTCTCAGAGACAGGCCTTCCTCAAAGACAGCCTGCAAATCTTCCTGTGAGAATACCACTAACTCATGGGGTCAATGAACAACAACAACAAAAGTGTCCCCTCTCACAGATTTCCCTGCTTCAGAGAAGAGAGAGAGAGAGAGAGAGAGAGAGAGAGAGAGAGAGAGAGAGAGAGAGAGAGAGAGAGAATGTGGTAGTGGGGATTGAGCCCAGGGATATCTACCACTGAGCTACATCCCCAGCCCTTTTTAATTAATTTTTTTTTTTTAAATTTTGAGACAGGGTCTTGCTAAACTGCTGATGCTGGCTTCCAACTTGTGATTCTTCTGCCTCAGCCTTCTAAGTAGATGGGATGACACCTCTCAGAGGCAGGATATTCTCTATAGTTTAATGGTGGAGAGAACGTTCCCTGCAGAGTGAAAAGGGGCCTATTCAATGCCTTGGAAGGGTTACTGGCAGAGGGACCCACCACCAGGACAGAGGATAAAAATGAATGTCTCTTTTAGGTGGGTTGTACAACCTAGGAGGAGGTCTACAGTCCAATTATATACTGTCTCCCCTCAGAAGAAGCCAATCTTGCAGGTCAGGGATGTTAATTTTGTTTGTTTATTTATTTTTGCATTTTTGTTTATTTTTATTTTGTTACTGTGGACTGAACCCCATTATTTTGTTTATTTTTATTTTGTTACTGTGGACTGAACCCCAGGGAGCTCTACCATGGAACTACAACCCTAGCCATTTTAATTTTTTATTTTGAGACAGGGTCTCTTTAATTTGCCCAAGCTGGTCTTGAACTTGTGATTTTCCTGCCTCAGGCCCCTGAATCTCTGGAATTACAGGCATGTGCCACAACACCCAGTGGGATTCTCACTTTGAACCCTCCTCCCCCTGCTCAAGAACATTTTCCCTCTTGTACAGACTTGTTCTTCAGAGGGAAAAACAGAAATGAGTGTTTCTTACACCTAGAAACTAATTTCCACCCTAGATCTTGATTCTGAAGTAATGTGTCTTTACCATACTGAAAAACTTCCCCTGCCCCAAAGAACTATTGTCCTTTCAGAGAGAGGTATTGTATCCCCACTTTCCCACATCAGAAGGAACATCTTGCTCACTCAGGGTGTAAATGGGATTCTCTCCTGCCCTCCCTCACATTAGGAGAAATACTTCTTCCCCTAGGGAAAGATTTTTCTCTCTTCCACATCTCCTCAAAGGGATCTGGAGCTTGTGGAAGAGGGCTGGCTTCTTCCTCTGAGTGCTTCTGGGGCATGGAGTTGGGCAATCTGAAGCCTGCAAAGCCTGGGACTCAGGATACTTAGCCAACATTTGGCTAGTCCATGTTTTGCCCCAAGAGCTACTTACCCTCAGAGTGATGTGACAGTGTGAGGAGGCTGACACAGGATGCACCGATGCCCGAGCCAAAGACGGTAATACGGCGGGGATCTCCTCCAAAGAAAGCAATATTCTCGCTCACCCAGCGGAGGGCCTGGATTTGGTCAAGGAGCCCATAGTTGCCCTTGGCAGCCTGATCTCCAGTGCTCAGGAAACCTAGATTCAACAAAGGGCATGAGGACAGTGAAGGCAGAGGGATGGAGAATTTGGATTATGGAAAGCAGAATTTAGACAAAAGATCAACCAGCAGCTACATAGCTCTTTCTACCTTGCTAACATAAACCATCACTCCTTTCTGCAAGGTCCAGCATCATCAATACAGGAAAGGTGGGCTCCCTGCTTCCTATCCATTATCCAGTGTGGAACAAAGGGTTGGGCCATTTAAAATGGCTGCCTCCTCTACTGCAGGAACTGTAAAAGGCCAGAATTCAGCATCCTCCACCAGATATACTATCTGGAGACATGATTCTAACATCTGTTAAGATATAGGGAGCTAGGCATGGTGGTGCAGGCCTGTAATCCCAGTGACTCCAGAGGCTGAAGCAGGAGGATCACAAGTTTCAGGCTAGCCTCAGCAACTTAGCAAGGCCCTCAGCAAGATAGTGAGACTCTGTCTCAAAATAAAAAAAAATAGGGCTGGGGTTGTGGCTCAGTGGTAGAGTGCTCACTTCGCACGTGTGAGACCCTGAGTTTGATACTCAGCACCACATAAAAATAAATAAATAATAAATAAATAAAAATAGAGCTGGCGATATTGCTCAGTGGTTAAGCAACCCTGGTTTAATCCTCGGTACCAGAAAAAAAAAGGAAATATAAAAATAAAAAGGACTGGGGATGTAGAAATATATACATCTGCAGTACTTTTTATTTTGAGACAGGGTCTTACTAATTTGAGGAGGCTGGGTTTTAAAGTCAGATAGTCCTTGGTTTGAATCCTGACTCTATCACATCCTAGCCATGTGGTCTTGGGCAAGTTACTTAAAATCTCTGGGCCATAGTTTTCCTTTCTGCAAAATGGGACTAAAATACCTTATGGGGCTATAACAATGATTAAAATGAGCATAAGCCCAGCACATGGTAGAGCTACAGTTATTTCTTTCTCCTTTCCGCTCTCTCTGAAGGAAGGGAAGATCCCAAAAGGCAACAATTTTAAGCTCTCCTTGCCCTTCCTATACAAATCAGTCCATTTCCACTTCTTTCCAGGGCCTTGGATGCCCCCCTTCCCCTTATTCTCAGGACACATCCTTATTTCCCTTCCTCTAAGATCTAGTGAATTAGAAACCTTGGAGGTGGGGCTCAGCTATCCGTGTTTATCTTTTCTTCTGCAGTACTGGGGATTGAATCTAGGGGTGGTAAACCACTGAACTACATCCCCAGCCTTTTTTATTTTGAGACAGGGGCTTACTAATTTGAGGAGGCTGGCCTTGAACTTGCCATCCTCCTGCCTCAGCCTCCTGAGTCACTGGAATTACACCCACCGCTCCTGGCCAGCAATCTGTGTTTTTAACTAGCTCCAGGTGATGCTAATGCCTTCTAAAGTTGCGAAGCCAGTGGCTTAGACCATCTTTTTCATCTAGTGGAGAAATGGGGAAGTCAGTGCTCTGCGTTACCACAGAAACAGGTCTTCCCGCCCACCCACTGGGATTTGCCGCTGAGGAGACATGTCACCATGGAGACTACCTTCCCACCCACCTGCTGGGATTTGCTGCCTCAGAGACTTGTTGCCATAGAGATTACCTTCCCGCCCACCTGCTGGCTATCCCACAGAGGATGTCCTATATTCCCCCCTCCATCCCTGCTTCCATTTTAGACTGATCCTGCTGCCTTGTTTCATCTCTTTTCCATGATTCCCAGGTCCCATGGAAGGTCCTAGCTTCTCCTGCCCTAGGCTTTTGGAAGGTTCCTTTCCAGGTGGGTAATTACAGTGCTCCTCCACATAGAAACCCATACTTGGATCAGTATTTTTTTTTTTTTTTTGACTCTGCAGTTAAAAGCTCATTCACAGCTCCTGGAATCAACCTGGTGTAAGGCCATATTGGAGAAGGCGTCCAGAGCTCTCAGAAAGCTCTCTGGAAGTCTGGCAGTCCACGGGAAGAGGCTAATTTCAAATGGACTCAAGCAGGCATAAGACCTCATCACTGTCTCTCTCAAATCCTTCTGTGCCTAACTTCTACGAAAGAGCTCATCTTACCCTCTTCAAGTGTGTTATTAATTTATATTTGGTACGATTAAGTACATAAAGCACTTAGTTATTCCTTCAAGGACCTAGTCACAAATCCTGTTTTCAGCCCCAGGGTTCAGATGAGGAAAGGAGAAGGAATTAGGGGAAGGTTGAACAAGGATGAACTTGAGGAGTCCTTGTTCCTCCAGACGAGGGAACCAGCTTCTCAGGCTGGCCCATGAAGAAACTGATGCTGCTCCTGCACCCCTTAAAATCTATGCTGACCAAGACCCAACTCAGGTGCCCAAGCCTTGAGACCCTTTGATGTGCTTCTGTTCATCCCCCTTTCCCCTTATCTCCCTCCCCCACATTCATTTTTCCTTTTCTCTCACTTAGGCAATAGCAGATTTGGCTTCAGCCCTCACCAAGCCATCATCTAACGAAATGTGTCAAGAATGTCTGTCCCAATCAGCAGGAAAAAGCCTGCCGTTGAATGTAGTAAATTTCTTTAATATGGACTGATTTTCTGGGTTAGGAACTAAGGTCTGAAAGCCTAGGTGGATGGTTTGACAACCCCTCTCTGCTCTCTTAAATCCCATGAGCCTCTGGATAAGGGGCATTGAAGTATGTGGATGGTGCCATACCAATGATCCTTACTACAAGAAGAATCCTGCTTCAGGTACCATATCCAACAGGCTCAGGCAGTTGATATGGTGAACACAAAACCTGGTGATCTGGAAGAGCAGTCACATGCTGCTACTTCTCCAGGATCTCTCCCATCTACAGAAACCAAGAGAATGGAGGCTGAAGCAGCCAACTCTATGCACTGTCAGAATAAATCTGAGCCAGTCTCCCTGGGCCCAAGTTGATACTGCAGTACATGGTAAGCTTATCAACAGAAGATGGGGGAATCTGGCAGACTGTGTCAAAGCTAGATATCTGTGTCACTCAAGGCTTGGTGTGTACTGGGTTCTCAGTTTGCCTGGAGGGTACCTGAGTAAGGAAATAGAATTAAATTAATTCTGGAACCCAGAATAAAACTTGGCAAGCCCCTATTTCCTCAACCCCAGGAGAATCCGCATCCTATAACCTGCTGGAGTCCTTTTGTTGGCCCCAAGCCCAGTTGGGGCTTCTCAAATAATAGCTACCCTTCTGTGCTGGAGGGAATCCAGGGACTAGACTGTGACATTGTCAACATACATGAATCAGCCAAGATGTCTAGAGAACCACCTTAGAGTGAACCGTCTGTTTGGGCTCAGTGATCAGGAGAAGCTGATGGGAGGGAGGGTGAATGAATGCATATAATTGGGGTCCAAAACTGGCCACCTGTTCTGTGGTGCTTTGGGAAACAAAGCAACAAAGCCTCAGCTACACAGCAAAATCCCCATGTGTCAGGGACAAACCCATGTACTACATCTGGTGCCAAGAGACAAAACATCTTGTATGTACCCAGAATGCAATCAGTGGCTTATTGATTATATTTGTGTTCCAGAACAGGAACTAAAGGGTACACAGGAAGTAGTGAGGGAACTTCTGACCAAATCTCAGTTTATAACTACTTATGAGTGTGGGGTAATATTATTTGGATCATCAACTGCTTAAGCCCAAGTAATAATATTCCTGCTCCCCCACATGTGCTGCTCTGATTATCCCAACGAGAGGAGGTTGTAAAGTAGGGGTTCTTAGCCTGAGTTTCACGGATGAGCTTTAAGGGGATCTGTGAAATTGTTTTTGTAAATGCGTGTGTTTCATTTTGGGGAGTCCATAGCTTTCATCAGAATCTCAGAAGAGCCCAAGACTCCCCAGAAGTTTAAGAACTTTTGATATAGAAGCTTAAGGATTAGAGCAGCTGAAGGGTGATGAAGTAATCAGCAAATCAGGACATCATACAGAGTGCTCACCAATGACAACCTTCTGTGCAGCCCACAGCTCCCAACTGACACCGTGGAGACCTCATATCCTATTAAAATTCTGTCTCTTCTTAAATCTTATGAGCCTCTCCTCTGCCTCTTCTTTGTGTTGTTTCCCCATGTCACCATCATTCTTTTTTGTCTCCCCAGTCTTCTTCTTCTCTACCTCACTTGTCCCTCTTTCCCTCTCTTCCACACTCTTTCCCTCCATTCCTCGTTGGCCTGATAATTTACAACTGAAGTATATTCTTAGTATTCTCAGTACATTCCAATAAATCTTATAGAATGTAGCTTTGTGTTTTATAATTTTTAAAAGCAGCTGAAATGAATATTTTCTATTACTCTAAGAAAAATTACTTTTAGCTATCAACTACCCTGTATGCATGTCTGTATATCTGCATGTGATTATGTTTGTGCATTCATTACACTTTAGGAACTGTGCAGTCCTAGTGTACAGTCACCTTTACAGTATTATGACATTCAGATCTCCTTTCTCTACAGGATAGAAGAACTTACAAGGGCCCTGCTATGGTGTCTGAGGCAATGCAGAAAGATAGAGGAGCATGAGCAGAACTATGAGATCCAAGTTCACCAGGCTGTGTGGAGACCAGGAGCATGCCCTGCATGCTCCACCTGGTCTCAGGAGCTGCTGAAGGGGAAACAGACTGCTTTTTTCAGAGAATATAATTTCTCCACTCTGAGCTGAAAATAGGTATCCTACTATCGCACACAGGTAAGTCAACAGGAGATTGCTTTTCTGTGCACACAACCACACAAAGAAGCGAAATGCAGCACCAGGACCTCTGGGGTTGGAACTGGCAAAGCAATATAGTCAAGAGCAAATTAAAATAAGGTCCTCTTCCCCAGCTGGCCATGGAATAAGCCAGGCCTAACTGGTGGTTCAGTCTCCATCAGCCTAGGCCCTAATGGAACTTCTGAAGACACAAATCCTCCAGGTAAGAAGTTGGCTTCTTCATGCCACTACAGGGACATGGGGCCTGGGTGAGCATCTTAAAGGGAGAAAGGCCCTGTGTGTATCATTGGCCTCTCTGAGGCACTTGTTTCCCTTAAGACCTTGGCCACAGGTAGGCATTGGTGATCACCAAGGGTGATGCTGGGTAGAGGGTAGAAGAAATGTATATGTGGGGCATGTAAGTGTAGGAGGAAGCATGAATGTGTTTGCAGGTAGACATGTGTGTGTGTGTGTGTGTGTGTGTGTGTGTGTGTAGATGCGGCTTTAGGTACATGGATGTATGTGGGGTGAAGGAATAAATACACATGCATATATTGGGTATATATATATGTAGGACATGTGTGGGAAGAGTATATATATATGTGTGTATGCATACGTATATGTGTGTGTATATATGTGTAGGGGTCTATGGGTGTGTGTATATATGGGGGAATATATGAATGTAGCTTATGGTGTGTGTGTAAGATGTGGGAAGAAGATATATATGGGGGCAGAGAGAGAGTGTGTGTAGTATTTGTGAATATGTGGGGTTGGGCAGTCTGGACATACAGGTAAGGATTATATATGCATATTGGGAGGGAGAATATTTGTTTTACATGGAGAAAGTGAGGGACAGATGTGTGTGTATGTGTAGTATGTGGGTGTGTGGAGTAGATAAAGTGGGATGTGTAGGAGGATATGAGTGTGTATGCATGTGTGTGGGTGGGTGGAAGGACTATTTATGAACATTTAATGTATGTGGGGTTTAGGTGTTGATAAAAATGTGCAGGTTGTAGGTCTTTGTGTAAATATGGGGGTAGAGGAAAGTGTGAGTGTGGATAGGTGTAGATATGATAAGATATAGGGAGAAGTATTAGGAGAATATGTGTGTTTGTGTGTGTATATGGAATGTGAGAGAAACCTGTGTGGGTGTGGAGCATATAGAATGTGTGGGTATGTGTATATGTATATGGAAGAGACTACACTTGGAGTATATATGTGGAGTGGCAGGAGAATATGTCGATAGGTGAGGGAGTCTATGATGTGGACATGGAGCTATATGCATGTGTGCTTTGTGGGTGAGAAATAACTATATGCATGGGGGTAGGTGGAGGGTGGACATACAATGGTATATGACTCTATGGACATGGGATAGAATAGAAGGAATATCTCTCTATATATAGGATCTTTAGGAACATAGGGCTGGGTGGGTAAGGAACAGGACACTAGCGAATAAATAGACCCTACAAAATAGCCAAGTAAAAGTCTGGAATCTAAGAGAAGGGATGAGTTTGAACTGCAATTTCAGTGGCTTCTTAATATTCCAAGAAAGGGCCTGGGGATATGTGGAAGCCCCCAGAACTTAGATAGGGGTTATGGGATAACAAATTTTGACTATGATCATTACGCCAGCTAGAGAATCAAGGCAGCCTGTTTTGAGTTCTCTGGTATTCTTCCCTCCCTCCCCGAGATGCCAGTCTTCCTTCTAGGCACCTGGCAGGGAACATACCTAGTACCCCAACTCGATAGTTGAGGGTGATGACGATGACGTTGCCATAACTGGCAAGGACGCTGCCATCAATCATGTTGCCAGTCCCTTCCATGTAAGAGCCTCCGTGGATGTAGACCATGACAGGCTTAGCACCACTGTCCCGAATATCTGCAAGGAGAAGGGGTGAGACACAGGCTGGGTAGGTTGCCCTTCCTCCCCCACCCCCGCCAGCCCTGGGGGGGTGCGGGCAGCAAAGCTATCCCAGGTGCCAGGACACCACTGCCATCCCTGAGGGCAGGACTCATGGGGGCTGCTCATCCCGGACCTCAAGAATTGGTCAGAGATATTTGAACTTCAGAGATGTTTTGAGAGACTTGGATTTCAAGTGCCTCCCAACTGAAGATAGCCAGATACTTCTAGGCCTAGGTCAGCCATGGCTGGGCTCTGGGGGTGGGGAGGCAGCAGGAAGAGGGAGGACTGGTCTCTTAGATGCATTAGCTGAGTCCCTGCCCTGGGCACCTGGGAGTCCTGGGACCTGACATGGCTCTAGAGAGCAGGGGCTGGGGAGCCCTGAAACCCCCAAGACTAGACCATTTACATGGAAAAACGGCCATTGGCAGCAGCTGGCCCCCCAGTGCAGACAGAGACAAGAGGGGTGGGAATAAGGGGTGGCACAGGGAGAGAACAAGGAAGGATGTGGGGAAAGGGGAGTGAATAGCAGAGATAGGGTTGGGGGAACCTTATTGACATGGTTTCTCAGCCACGTGCCCATTTACCCCATTCTTCCCAGGCAGACTTAACCAGAAATACTGGGGTTGGGGCAGAACTGAGAGAGCCTGCTCCCAGTCAGCAATAAGATGAAGATGAAGCCTCCCCAGAGGCCATTCAATGAGGGCCCAGCAAGTTTCTAGGCCTGATCACCTTTGTCTGAAACCTGTCAGTCGGTGAGCTGGACCAACACTCTGCCACGCAAACATAGCCCTACCCATCACCAGTGGGCCCCCCTGAGCTGTCTGGCCCCTCCAGGGGTGAAGGGGCAGGACGAGGGCATGGAGGTAGAGGGGAATGCTCTGCTGCAAAACGAACGAATCTGTTACCCCAAGGAGGCAGGCTGTGCCGATCATCAGCCAAGGAGCTTGTGCCATCTACTGACAGCTGTGGTGTCCTGGCCTCAGCCTGGCATGTTAGTCCACATCTTTTTTGTTCTGTCCTGAACCTACTGCAGCCCGTAACCCTGTGATCATCATCTCTCTCTTTCTGGGACAATACTGAGGAGGTTCTAGCCCGTTTGCTTGTCACTATCTTACTTCTCAGAGTGCTGACTAGCTGGGCCCCTGTCCCGGGACCCAGGCTCCCTCTAAGGTACAGGGGTCTCCTCCACGAAACATCAGTTCCTCAGCATTCATTTTCCTTGGTCCCCTCTCGCCACCCTCCCCAGGTCCCACTTGTTCTCCACTCTCCCTGCTGCTCAGTAGGGGCAGGTGCCCATGAACTATAGAAGATAGGGGAGGGTATGGGGCTGGGGTGAGGAAGATGCCCTCCCCATGGCTCTGCCTGTGGTCCCCTGCTCCTGCCAGCCATGTCCATCACCCCGGAACTCCCAGTGGCCCACAAGGCCAAAGATGGAGGAACAGCCTGACGGCCTCATACAGGAACAGAAACACACCAACAGACGGACAGACAGACAGACGGGGCTTCTCCCCATTGAGAAGGGGAGGGGCTCTGTGCCATGCACCAGCCGCCGCGCCCTGCAGCCCCCAAATACCTTCATCTTCATCCCCGTCATTATCCGCTAAGTCCTCGCCCTGTTTCTTAGCGCCGGATCCTGGGGACCAGACACGGGGAGACACAACAGCACAGAACAGAGAACAAAACAGAGAGAGAATTCAAAAACAGCATGACTGCAGTGTGGCCCAGCAAGCCAGCTCTGGGCCTGGGCCCAGGACAGGCAGGAGGGATGGCAAGAACTGAGGGAATGGGTGGGCTGAGGCCCAGACCTTTATTAGGATGATGGTGTTGCAGGCCTCTGCTGTGCTGGCCTCCCTGCACCTCCCTGCCCCACCTCCCTGTCCCCAACAGCCCCTCTCAACCAACCCCTTCCCAGTTTGGAAGGAGGTAGCAGCAGGTGGGCCAGGGCACAAAGCCAGAGACCCACTCAGGGGAAGGATTCATTCTGGGTGGAAGGGGCTGTGCATGTGTACACAGGCAGGTGGAGCTGGAGAGCAGGGGCAGGTATTGAAGATGAAGGGTGACACTGCCAGCACATGTGAATATCCATGGGAGGTATTTAGGGCAGAGACGTGTTCCAGGAACCCCAGGCCTGAGCTTCTGGGACCCAGTGGGCAGGCTCAAACTGGGCCTCAGCTGACCCTGATTCCCACAGGAGAAAATGGGAGATGGAACTTTCCCTCTGGCCTTGTTCATTGGGGCCTCCTGCTATGGTTAATGGCAAGTGGGGTGCCTGCCCACAGGAACCAGTCTTGAGAGCAGCAAGCATTGCTCTGAGATGTAGAGAGAGCCAGAGGGCAGGGAGGGAAGGAAGAAATGGGGAAAAGCAGAAAAAGATGATGAGAGAGAAGAGAAGAGAAACAAAGAGATAGGAATAATGGTAATTAGTTCCTACCATCTACTAAATATTTACCATGTGCCAGACACTCTACTTCTGCCATATTGTTTGATCCTTACTCCCCAATGAGGTAGGTACTATTCCTTATTCCTGTTTCACTGATGGGGAAACTGAGGTTCAGAGAGGTAAAGTGACTTGCTCAAGATCACACAGCTAGGAAGTGCTAGAGGTGAAATTCAAACCAAAGTCTGCTTGACTCCAAAGCCCATGGTCTTTCCACTGCACCATGCCACCTTTAGGGGATGGGGTAAAGTGAAGGGAAGAAACAGATGAGAAAAGAGGTGGAGCATAGAGGGAAGGGGAGAAGAAGGGAGAAAAGAAGAGACTAGAGGGCAGACATTTAGGACCTGGGTTAAGCTGGTACCAATTCTTCCTGTTCTAAGGAGACTAGAAGTGAATCTCAGAATGGCTGTGGAGAGAGCGATCTCCTGCCTGGATGCTGATCAGTGTGTGGAAATCGAGCTAATTCTGCTGGCATCCTAGGGTTTACCCTCTTGCATATCTTACAACAGATACTCTCAGCCTAGAGGAAGCGAATAGCCCTCTTTCTCAGCTGCTCTGGGCTCTGGTGACTGGATTTCCTTATAGCTATTAATCAAAACAGGAACTGCCCTCATACTACAAAATGGCTTTTCAACTAGGGCAAGAGCCCAGCCCTAGGGTAGAAACTGCCTCCAGCTTCCTAAACTTCCAATGGCACCTATGGTCTTATGTTAGCTCAGCACCTGCCAGTGCTGCCTCAGAAACATGATGGGACATGGTCATCAATCATCACCCACACAGAAGACAGCCCATCAAACTAAAAGGGATCACTTATCCCTAGACATCAATTCCCTGCGACTTGATGGAGTAGGTGAGTGGGGCATGTCTTCCCCAGGAAACCCTTCCCTTCTTATCCATTGTCCCTGGTTTAAAAGATGCTGTCCCTTCTGCACACTTCTGTGTTGCTGCATTGTCCCAGTATCCTTCACACAGACACTTTTGCTCCTTCAACTTGGCCCTTGCTGAACAATTCCTTGCTGCCACGGTCCTCGCCAGGCACCATCCCCAGATACTGTGCAGCTGCAGGATCCCACCCAGGCCGCTTCACCTAACCTAAGCACATCATGATGACCTCTGGGTATGGGTCTCCCCAAAGAGGCAAGGCTTGGAACTGTTCCAAATGGCCAACAGGCCCTGGAGAAGTCTCATTTGAACAGCTAAATGACCAAATTGCCCACTTCCCAGTCTAGCCTATGGGGCTTGGGGAAACCCGCTGAGTTTTCTATATCAGGCTAGGAACTTCTTCAGGGCAGTAATTAGGTCTTTAGTCTTCAAAATCTCTCCTCTACCTCACATCACTCCATACCCTAACAGCACGTAGCACATGGCCTTGCCTCTCATCCACAATGGCCACTGGTAAATGTATTGAGTGGGGATTTCCAGTCAGCTCTCTGGCCAGTCTCAGGGCTAGACTGAAAAAACCCTGGGTGCTTACTGGAGTCCTGGAGAGATCATTCTTCCTAAGAAATGGTCCATGTTACTGTCATCTCTTCTCCTCACCAGATCCCACCATGTAATTTATAGGAGCAGGTTCAAGAGACCCTCTTCCTGAATTCATTTAGAGACTAATGGAATGTTAAGGTCAGAATGGTCTCCTTTCACCTTCAGCTGTGGTTCTGAAGAACAGAGGTTCTTAGAGGAAAAGACTTGCCTGTGGTCTTACTGTGAGTTGGCAGCAGAGCTGGGACTCAGTCAGGTTTTGTGCTTCCCAGACCTTTTCTATAGCACCATAATGCTTCTGCATTTGTGTAAAAAATACTGATGTATTACCTACTATGTGTAAGGTCCTGGGTTAGATGTGGAGAGGTGGGAAAACACTATCCTTTAGGTATTGTGTCTCACTCCATGCTCCAGTGTGCATCAGAAGCACTCAGGGCACATGTTCAACGTGTAGATTCCCAGAAATTCTTATGCAGTAGGGGACATCCCACCCAGAAATCTTGATGATTTCATTCTGAGAAACCCTGCTCTATGTTATCAAAAGGAAATGAACTCCAAGCTTGCCAAAGGGATATAGGGATGAGTTGCGATTGTCCTCCTGTTCCTTTGGCTTTACTGTTTCTGAATTGGCCCAAATCAGGCCACATCTCTTTCTTTTTTTCAGAGTTGGGGAGGTGGGAAGGACCAGATGCGAGTTGCCTCCTTGAACTACAGTGGAAAGAACACGCCCTGAGGGTCAGAGACCCAAGTTTTGGTCCCAGCTCTGCCACAGACCAGCAACGGGGGCCTCCAGCAGAAGCAAGTCACTCCCCTGGGCCTGTTTCCTCATCTGGAAAATTGGATACTAATTCCTGCCTTCTTTGCTTCCTAATTATGTAGGGAGAATTTTATGAGATTAAATATGCAAGCACTTTGTGGAAAACATAAAATGGTATTTGAATAGGCAGAGAGAAATTTCTCTGAGCAAGAGGGTAAATTTACAGTCTGCCTCCCTTACAATCCATAGTGCCCAGACACCCCCCCAAGTTCTGCCACCACAGCAGCCTGGGTCTCTCAACTAGGTTCTGACCGGAGTGGTAAGGCAGGAGCCTGGGGTGTGTGTGGAAGGAATAACTAAATCTACGTATGCATGTTTGGTCTAAGCTTCAGGTGGGAAGAGTTGAGCCCAGACTTTCAACCCAGAACAAAGCACTGGAGGGATATTCTTGTGGCTCCACTCCCTGAGGATGGGGAATCCTCTGGCTCCATCTTGGCTGCCTAGAGTTTCTCTTGAGGTGTCACCAAGAGAGCCACTAGCTCTGTCTTTGGCACATACTTTATACTGGAATTTGGAGCTGGGAAGACTGGAAGCAATGGGGTCGCTTCTTCTGCTCTGAACCTGTCTAAGGCCACCAAATCCTCCCTGCAAAGCAGCCAGGACCCTTGGATGAGGTGGACCTTATGCCTGCTCACCACTCCCTGAGCCTGGGCTACTTGAAAGAAGGCAGGGTCCTCAGGGGCAAGGGCAGGTGGGCAGGCAGCCCTCCCTCTCTCTCTCTCTCCCTCCCCGCCGGCTCGCTACCTACCTCCTTTCCTACATATTTTCTTGTTGGGCTTTCGGGCGCATTCCTTGGAAATCCGCTTTACTGTAAAATGAATAAAAAACTAAAAAATAACAGGAGGCCTCTGCCCAGGGGCATGCACCCCCCACCCCCCAGACCCCAAGAGCTGAGCTGCTCTGCAGGCGGCACATGGCAGAGAGCCTGTCCCACCATCTCCTTGTTTTCTGTCACTTACCTTAGTGTGACCCCCGCGGGAGGAGGCATCAGCTAGTGAAAGAGGAGGCACCTAAGCATTGCCCACCAGGCTTGCCCCCCCGCCCCCCACACGCACCCAGCTCCCTTGGCCACACACACCTACCACCTTTAGAAGCAGGTGGAATGGCAGCAGGGGGGCCTGGTGGAGCCAGCATCCTCCCGCGGGCAGCTGCCAGCAGTGACCCATACTCCCCCAGGGAACCCCCATCCAGCACTGGACCTAGACCTGTCAAAGCTCTCAGGCCTGGCCAGGCCCCTCCTGGCAACAGTGTCACTCACACATGGGAGCTCAGACAATGCTGGGGAGGGAAGAACAGGGAGGGGGAAGGGGGAGGCCAAGCAGAATGATGGTTAGAAGCATTTTCACAGACAGACAGACGCATGCTGCAGGGCACACAATCACATGCAAGCCACAAACACAATAGGGGAGGCAGGGAGGGCACAGTGCCTGGCCACAGCACTCACCATCCTCCGTGGGCACATAGACATTCAGATATAGGCAGTCTTCGTTGGGCTCCTGGATGTAAGTAGCAACGATATCCAAGTTGGCAGTGAACCAGACGGGCAGCATGACTTCGGGCACAGCTGTATGGATGTTCTGGGGGCACACTGGGGGAAAGTGTGTGGCGTTCCGGATGCCCGACCAGGACGGGGGTGGTTCAGGGGGCAGGAAACGTTTCTCGCCGATCGGGGGAGCTGCGTAGGGCACCCCCAGGTATTGGTCCACAGGACCCAGGATCTCACTGGGCAATGGCACCCGGGCACCCCTTAGCTTCCCAAAGTGAGTATTGACTGTGGGTGCTGGGGCCTGGGTACTGGCCTTCAGCACCAAACTGAGGAACCACAGGGTGAGGCACAGGCTCCGGCCAACTGCGGGCGTGGGGCTCAGGGGCAGCGAGGGCAGGCCAAGCCGCAGCCACATGTTCCGGGCAGGGGGACTGGCAGGAGAGGCAGACTCCAGGGTCACAGCATCAGCCCAATAGGCAGCCCCTTCATGGCCACACTGACTTGAACCTCAAAACTGTGCTCTCGAGGGACACCTACAGGTGCCCGGCAACGTGGAGAGCTGGTCGTCCAAGCACCACCGCTTCAGAAAGGGGACTCCCTCAGGGCCAGACAGGCCTGTGGAAAGAGGGAAGCACATGTCATCCAAGATGCCTGGGAGGGCTACCGAGGGGTCCTGCTGGGCTTGGTCTATTCTCCTACAGTTAAGAGGGGTTTCACATGCCCAGGTTTCCAGGAACTCAGGTTTCCAGTGGATCAGTGATCCATTGCCGGTCAAAACCATTCTATGTGCCGGGCCATGATTGGGAAATCCAAAGGGTGACAATTGTTGTCAGAGTGACAATTGTTGCCACTATAAGTTCATAGTCCCCAACTTCAATTCCACAGCCAATGGAGTCAAAGTAGCAGGTGGTGGCAGGGGGTGGGAAGAGCTGGAAATAGATCTTGGATCTCTGGGCATGCTGTGTGAATATGGAGCTGTCTAGCCCCTGGGACCCAGTAATCCCACACAGGGACCTCCCCATTAGGACAGGGTAGGATTGTTCATCTCACTCCAGGTCAATAAGGCAGAAAACTGAAAAGCAGAAGATAGGCAGAGTCCCACAGAGAGATCCCCAAACCCTCAGGCAGGGCAGAGGACACTGATGGCCATTCACCTGGGTCCCCAGACCCTACCATACCCATCACTGCTCCCAAATCCTTAAGCCTTGGTCTTTTCTGCTGGCTCTTTCTTAATTCACACTGAATGCCAGAACCCAGGGCAGGAACCTGTCTGCCTAGCATGCTAGGCATTGTCAATACGAGTCCAGTGTAAAATAAACAACAGAGTGTGGGGACACACACTCAGAGATTCATAGAAACAGACCCACAAAGACTCAAAGAGGGAGTAAGAGAAGCCAAGCCAGGATCACACTGTGATATTCACTCACAGAGACATACATTCCAAAGCCCACAGAGATCCCCTCATATAGTCCCACATTCCGAGACAGTTGTGCCTCACACAGCCAAAGCCTCACATAGTGATACATTCAGAGACACACACAGAGACCTACTGAAATATAATCACACATACCCGCATAGGTAAATATCCAGACACATGCAGCATAATGGTGACACATAGGTGGAGACAGAAACAGAAATAGCAACCCGCTCAGACACAGGCCTTCTGACACAGTTACACAGTCAACACATATACACAGGCACACACAGATGCTCCAGCATGGGCACCCACGCACCCACGCACATGCTCATGCACGCACACACACCACAGGCACATTTAGTTTTTCCCCATTCTCCCGCCTTCCGAGATTGCAGGCCTGCTCCTTTAAGAAGTGGCTGAAGGGGTGGGGGAGGGAGATTGGGAACGCCCGGCAATCGGCTGCCACCACGAGAGGGGAATGAGAATGTGTGTGTGTGTGTGTGTGTGTGTGTGTGTGTGTGTGTGTGTGTGTGAGAGAGAGAGAGAGAGAGAGAGAGAGAGAGAGAGGAAAAAGGAGGAGGGAGGGCGGGTAAAGTGACTGAAGGGTGGGGGCTCAGAGGAAATGGGGAGCAAAGTATGGGGGGGAAATCCCAGACACTGCCCAGAATGCACCCTGGTGGAGAGGAGGAGGGGAAGGGGAAGGAAGGGGTAGGAGTAGGGAGGTGGGGCAGGAGGGAGTGGGTGGGTGTGTATATGGGGGGGGAATAGTCCGCAGCTGAGTTCACACAATCCCCCCATTCACCATCTCCATGGCAACTCTGGGGCACAGACCGCTCATTCACACGGCTTCCCCGCCAGCAACCCCCCCCATTAACCCCCTCGGTGCTGCCCCCACCTCATGAAATCCATTAACCCTTTCAGGATGCCTCCCTCTCCAGTAACCCTTCGGCGCCAAATGCCAAATTCCCCTTTGAGTCAATTTCCTGCAGCCCCTCCCCCCGTGAACACCTAGACAAACCAACCGACCCCCAAATGCCCTCTGTACCCTAGGACCCACTGTGAGTTCCCAAGGCCAAGATCTCCATCCTGGTCCAACTTGCAATTTGGGAAAAGGGAAGGGGAGGCAGCAATGCCAGGGATGAGAATGGCATCTGGGGGCACTTTGGGGGCTGGAGCGGTATTGGGCGAGGGGCATTGTGCAGGAATGGACCAGTATTGAGAACTGCAGTATTGGGGGCTACGCGGCTTTGGAATGGTATTGGGGGATGGAGTTGCACTGGAATGGGGAGGATAGAATAAAGGCCTCCATTGGGTGGGGGGGCTGCAGAGAGTGGGGGAGGGAGGCTGGCTATGAGATGCTATGATGGAAGGGGGATGGGGCTGCACTGCAGGGGAGGGGGGAACTGGCAATGTGCAATACAGGAATGGGGCTGGGGGCCCTGGATAGGGGTATTTTGGTGAGCATGCGGATTGGGCTGTGGAAATAGAGGGACCATGGGCGGGAGGATGATAGGGATGCGGGATTTAGGGAGGAGGTGGAGGAGAGAAGTGAAGTGGGGGAGGATTGGGGGGTCAGGGGTGCCGATGAAGAACATGGGGTTGAGAGGGATGGGGCCATTGGCTGGGGAGTGGAGGAACCCGAGATTGGGAGGGGATAGGATGGGAGCAAGATATGGGCAGCTAGAGGATGAGATGAGAGACCGGGGCAGGCGGCCTCACCTGTTCCCCCGGCTGCTGCGAGCGACTGAACCGGGCCACGGACCACCCATATCGCCTCCAGGCCAAGGGCTCGGCACCCGAATCCCCGAGATCAGCTCTCCGGCAGCCTGGCTGCTGTGCCCGCGCACCGAGGGGGCGCGCTGCGCGTGCCCGGACACGGGGGGGCGCGGTCCCTGCCATTAACTCCTTTTGTGCCAGAGATGGCTCAAGTCCTGGGGCATGGCCCAATTCCCCCCACCCCCATGCTCAGGCATGTTCTGCTCACACACTCTCTCCTTTTCTCACACACACACCTCAAATCACAAGCTGACAGGTGATCTCTAGGGGCAGCTATTCCAAACTTTACCTGCAAAGCTTGAAACCTTGGAACAAAGGGAGAAACTGAGGCACTGCACGCAGGAGGCTCCAGTCATATTCCACAAAGATATGCTGCCACCTCATTCAGCATCCCTCACCTCTCCTCAGCACCAGCAGCAACCACCAGTGGGACCACTTTGCTCTCATCCTGTCACTCTCCCAAAGGTCAACACTGTTCCCTTTTGCTGCTTTAGTTGGGGCAGGTTTGATTCTGTCAGCATACCAATTGTCTGTTTCAGCCTCTACCCACCGCCCCAGATATGGTGTGCTTCTGTATGTAGTGCACCTGTCCAGTGGGCCTGACACACCCAGGCCCCTCTGAAGGCTCCTTATCCCAGCCAAGCTTCTGCCAACACCTGGGGCTCCAGTGTGTTTATGTCAGGATAGAAGTCAGAGAGAGCTTCAGTCATGTTTGTCTTTATCCTGCAGGGAGTTCCATTCCTTACACTCACCGACTCTCAAACTTTGTAAATCCCATATGCATAAGGGCTTTGTGGATGGACCTCAAAGAGGGATTTTATTTTTTATGACTTGGGTATTGATTGGTACTCCCAGTATTACCAACATACTTGACATTTCCCAGTGATAAGGTGCAACTACGGCTTCAACGAATATGGAACATTGCCCTTAAGTTGTCAAATCTTCCTGTAGCACCCACCCACCAGGCTGGAACTGGTCCTCTTCCAGCCCTGGCTAGGCACACCAGAAGACTTCATTGTTGTAAGGCAGTTGGCTCTTCTGCACAGCCTTGGATCTAGGGCCCAAAGCAGAAAGCAAGGGGGCCGAGAATGGCCCAGCCACAGCTCCAAATGTGACTTCTGAGTAAGTTCTGAGTTTTCTCTACTGTAAAATGGGAGTGAGCATCAGTCATTCTGGGTAACTGCCAAGGTGGGTCATGTGAAAACAAGCAGTTCCAGAAGCAGGGCAGCGAGAAATGTGTGCTATTTCTTACTGGCCTCTCTTCCTCCTTAGAGCCACACTATCCTTCTGCCACCTATTCTATGATGGCTCTTGCCAATGGAAGGCAGTTTTTCATCTCAAAAATGTGACTCTGAGAGAAGATTTTTAGCCTATGAAAAGAATGTCACTTGGTGCATGATGGGGACCACGAGATGGCAAAAAGGGTAGGCAATGTCCATCATCTTGACCCCTCCCACCCGCTTGTTTGAGGTCCAGTTTCTAGGATGCTGTAGAAGGAGAATCCAGTTCCAATGATTTTTTTCCCCTGATGTAACTGTCCTCCCCAATCCCAGAGGCATGGCCTCCATGAAGGAAAGCTGTAAAGAAGCTACCCCTTTTAAGAGACTGGGGGCCTGTACCTCAATATGTTGCCTTGGAGCAGGGAAGAGAGAGTAATACTCCAATCAGAATCAAGAAATGTACGGAGAGAATCAGACTGATCAGATTATGCTATGTGCATGTATGAATATGTCATAATGAATCCCACTATCATGTATAATTATAATGTACCAATAAAAAATATTCCCTGCTCAGAAAAAAAGGAACAGGGAGTTGAAGGTAAAGGGGGGCGATGATCTGAATGGCATGAAGGCTTCTGACTTGTTTGTCCAACCCCCAGCACTCTCCCAAGAGACCACCCTTCCCCGACACACAGAACTCACACACTCCCTTTGCAAAGAAGCTCTGTGTATTGGGTGCAACAGCTCTGGGGTCTCTCTATATAAATAATATACAAAACCCAACAGCTCAATGCTTCACATTAACAAAAATACTAAAAACTCATTAAAAATGGAGCCTGAGGGAAGGGCCCCAACCACTACTGGTGCTAGCCCAGGAAGGGGGGCTAGGAATTAAGAGGAAAGTGTGGGGCCACATCCAGGGCACAAGCAGTTCCTCCACGTGGCTCAGTAGCGTCCGAATATGTTGGTACTGGGTTGTGGCTGGGTATCTGTGAAAAACCAGAGATTGTCAGGGATGGGAGACCCAGAAAGGTTATGGGTATGTAGGAAGAAAGCTAGTCAGGGAAGGGAAGGGAAAGGGAAAGGCATAGAAAGGTAGGGAAGGAAACCTGGGCCCAAAGCAATCACCTAGCTATATTTGCCCACCCTGTCCCCCACTTATTCCAAGGGGTTCTCCTCAGGAAGGCAGGCAAGCTTACTGGAGAGCTGTTGTTGGAGTTGCCGGACCAAAGCTGCTGTCTGTTGCTGCTGTTGTGTCTGTTGAAGCCCCTGGCGCTGGAACTGAGGTGGGAGGGGAAATCGGAAAATAGAACTCTAACCCCCTGGGCCTCCTTCTTCAGCCTCATTTCTCAATCCCTTTGTAGAGTGCCATGTCTTGACCTCCCACTGCTACCCCAACTACACACCATTCCCAACCCAGATCACTGGCTATGTGCCCAACCTGGGCAGCTGTCCCTGAGCCTGGGGTTGGAGTCCAGCAGCTACCTGGGGCTGGGACTGGGGCTGGGGTTGGGGAGGAGCTGCCTGTTGCTGCTGCTGCTGGTGTTGTTGTTGTTGTTGTTGCTGCTGCTGCTGTTGTTGCTGCTGCTGTTGTTGCTGCTGCTGCTGCTGCTGCTGTTGTTGCTGCTGCTGCTGCTGTGAAGACACAAGATATTTCTGAGGCCATCAAGGCAGCTACAACTTAGTATTCGAGGGATGGGTGCAGGGAGAGCATTGGGTCTACTCTTCCTTTCTCAGACCAATGCATAAATGAAACCAAACTTGGAGGACCCATCAGTCAGTATCCAACTCTGTCCCACTATGATCCTCAATAGGCAAAAAAAGGGGAGGGGAGACAACCAACCTAAACCCCAGGGCAGCCAGTTGATCTGCTGGGTGCTTAGCACACCACCCCATTTAATCTTGGTGATAGTGCGGGAGAACTTGAGCTTCTCTTCCCTTCTAGGGCTCTCAAGTGCTGGATGGAATCCCAGGGCCTTACCCTCTCAGGGCCTTACCCGCAGGATCTGTTGCTGCTGTTGCTGCCGGATGTGGTACTGCTGCTGCTGCTGCTGCTGCTGTTGTTGTTGCTGCTGTTGCTGCTGCTGCTGCTGCTGCTGTTGCTGTTGCTGTTGTTGTTGCTGCTGCTGCTCAGGTAGGATGGAAGTTGAGCGGACGCCTGCCTGGACGCCCTGGGTATTCAGTGGAGTCATGGTACCTAGCATGGTGGTCTGCTGCAGTGTCTGGTGTGAAAACCTCCAAAGACAAGTAGATCAGAGGTCAAGGCATGGGGTTGGGACAGAGTGGCATTTTAAACCCTGGGTCCCTGACCTGCAAGAAATTTTAACAGGTCATTGCATTCATTCCTCTTGGCACTAACCAAAGGAGCCCTTTTGAATTCTGACAGACTTTTTGGTCAGAGAATAAGGTGTAAAGACAATGCTCCATTTTATTGTCTCATAGCCTTAGTGGTTAGGAATTTTTCAGTTGTTTTATTTTTTTCATATGAAAATGAAAAATAGTCTTATAACACGACAGGTATTCTATAAGCACTTACTGAGGTTTTTTGTGGTTGCTGTTTTTGTGCCTGTGTAACACTTCAAGTTGTTCTACTGCTCTTTATGCCCTCTCTATCTGAATTGCACATCCAGGAGACAGTCTGTGGCTGGGATCCCTGTCTTATCTTCTCCTGCCTTCAATTCACTCATTCCACACTCTCAACCTGCTCAACTCCTCCCATCACTTTCCTGATCAAAAGAACCCTTTCTGCGATTGTGTCTCAATGCTGCAGCTCAGCATTCAAGGACATCTATCAACCTTTCCCCAGCAAAATTGTACACTCCATCCTAACTCTGCTTCTGTCATCAAGACACCTTATTCACTCCAACCCTATGTCTTTGTTCATGCTATAATCTCTACCTAGAATGCCCTTTCTTCTCCTCTTCTCCATAAACCCCAATCCTAACTAATTCAAAGGCCTAACCTCCTTCATGAAAATTCTCTGATGGCTCAGGTCCACACTGATAGTATCCCACTTCTTGTGAATCCTTATTTTACTTCATAGCACCCAAATGCACACCTGATTCTATTTTTACTCACGGTAGTCTTCATATAGTTTTCGATGTAATTTTTTTGGGGGGGGTATTGATATTGAACTCAGGGGCACTCAACCACTGAGCCACATCCCCAGCCCTATTTTTTGTATTTTATTTATAGACAGGGTCTCATTGAGTTGCTTATTAGCACCTTGCCATTGCTGAGGCTGGCTTTGAACTCACAATCCTCCTGTCTCGGCCTCCTGAAACACTGGGATTATAGGTGTGTGCCACTGCACATGGCTCTATGTAATAGTTTTGCTCCTCAGCTAGAGTAAAAATTCTAAGTGGTAAAGGACTATGTATTTTGGCAAGGGGGCTATCTTTCTTCATCTCACTCAGTCCTAGCATAGTGTGGGTCATACAGCCACAGTTCATAAGTCCTCCAACTCAGTGCTTTAAACCTAAGCTGCAGAGCCTCATGACACGATTACCAGGTCTTAACTACAACTTGAATAACATTAACTCAGGTATTCACTTTTTAGTCCATCCTGAAGTTCAACTGTTCAACACAGGATTTATGACTCCTTACCCTATACTATGTCTACAAACCCCAGAACTTTCCTTATCAGAGTCAGGTAAATGGTTTTTCCTCTCAGAGCCTCTAAGAAATTCTGAAAGTTGATGTAAGACTACAGGTCTCCATATTCCCTTCCTACTTCAGTCTTCTGTGGTTATGAGCTACATGACCAGGTAAATGTTCCCAATGTCTCCAGAAGTTCAGACCAGTCCCATTACCTTCAGGCACTGGTTTTCCCAAATCAAATGCTCCCTCATACCTCAGTGCCCCTTCCCTTCTCACTACTTTGGGTACCTTTGAGTGGAGGTCAGTCCATGTCCATAGGTTGGGGCCTGCTGGTGTACATAGCCACTGGGCCGCTGTTGCAGGTGACGGGTAGGATCTACAAGAGTAGGATTGGTAGAGGGGTGGGTGCTCTGATAAGGCTGGCTGGAGTAGCTGGGGGGCACCATGGTACCTGCAGGGCCTGTGTGTTGCTGCAATCCCACATGAGAAACATAAGGAGTATAGCCCTGCAGAGGAGGAGAGAGGGAGTCAGGGCCAAGAGTGAGTGCAGCAGTTTACCTTCCTCTCCCCGATGCTCCCAATCCCAAGACCTTACCTGGGAAGTCTGCAAGCCGTAGGAAGAGCTGGGAGTCATCTGATGGACAGACGACTGTCCCAACATCCCCTGACTCTGCTAAAGGGTAAAAGGAGAAAAACTCAAACTCAGGAAATGTTTTCTATTACATCCTCTTTTGTATATCCCACCCTGTGAAGATGCCAAACGTCTCCTCAGTCCTGTGACCCACAAAAGCCCCTCTCCCTGACAGCCCTCCCTACTGCCCCTCTCACTATCTTTGCCTGGAGCTGTTGGCGAAGGCGCTGTCCCTGGGGCACTGCAGGTTGCTGCTGTCGGTACACGGAAGTCTTGTAAGATGAAGGTTCTAGGCCCATAACACCAGTCACAGTTGTGGGTAGCACTCCAGGGTAAGCTGGTCGGGTTGGCAGCTTCTGCATTGGTAACCTCACAGGGCGATATGGGTCCACACGAGGGCCACCTGGAAAAAAGAGTGGACTGACCTCTCTAGGCTCCTCATCCCTCCAGCCCTTGCTCAGAGTCCTAGTCATCCATAGCGCTCCAGGGGAGTGGAATCAAAGTCCAGGGGATCTCACCATTCCCAGTGGCTGGCCCTCACCTGCAGGTAGTGGCTGGTTCTGGGTATACAGGCCTATGGGGCCCTGCCTGTAGCTCAGGTGAGATATGGATCCGGGGTTGGGGTGGTGCAGGAGGTCTGGAGGCACTGTCACACCATAGGGACCACTTCGGCCTGGGCCCATGCCATAGTCCTGTGTGGGTAGCAGAGGAAGGTGAGTGGGTTGTAGCGGAATGTAGGGAGATTAGGTGAGGGAAGATGGGGTAAAGAAAAGCTGCATTTATATGGCTAATTTTTATTTCAATTCTAACAGCATCTTTTCCCATGTGCCACATCCCCATAAACCATAAACTCAATTGTACACAAAGTCATGAAGATGGGCTGGGGGAGAACTGCAGCAGGGGAGGCACTGGCCTCTGTCTTGGTGGCTGGCTGGCTGCGTTTCTTGCCCTTGGTGGACTTCTTCTTGCGTTCCTCAGTGCTGGGTGGAGCAGCCCCCGGTTTGTCAGTTTTGGGGGGCTCAGGAGCCTTTTTCTCAGGTTCTATCAGGGTGGGAGCTGGTGGCTCCTCATCTTCTGGAGGCAGTGGCAGTGGCTCTAGGTAATAGGCACGGGGCCGGGGCCTCAGGTGTGTGTGGTAGAGTAGCAAGCGCTGCTGCTCCTCCCCTCGAGCCACTCGCCGGTCAACTCGGACTGTCCCAAACCAGCCCCAGGAGAGTGGTGCAGAGAGCTTCAAGCCCTCGAAGAGATCCCAGGGAGATATCTTCTGTTTTGTGGAAACCTGTAGACCCTGCTCCAGAAAATGAGACACAATGAGCTGTTGAGACATGGAAAACAGAAGCTAGAACTTGGAGAAAGGGGTAAAATATCTGTTGGCATTAAAAAAAAAAAGTTGTGCTTAGATTTGGTAGAGATGGTGAGAGGAGGAAAAACAGACTTGGATACATAGGAACACACACACACCCATGTGGAAGAGTCATGAAGGGAGAGAGGGATGGGTGGCAGGGAGAGGCGTAAAGGCAAAGGATGAAGTCATGAAAGATGCAGCGGAGGCAGAGCTGGGGCAAGAAGCAGACACAGAGGCAGGGAGACAGAGAAGTGGGTGAGGAGAGAGAAAAAAAGTGGGGAAGGAAGGAGAACAACATTCAGAGGAAGACAGAGAAAGAAACAGAAAAGCGGGGGGGGGGCAGGTGGCGAGAGACAGAAAAAAGCAAAGAGAAAGGCAGAAAGAGAAAAAGAGAGAAAAAGAGATGGATGAGAAATTAAGATAATGTATATATGAAAGGATTTGAATTTTAAAGTCAGCATCCTCTTTTCCCTCTCACTGTCTACTATACACCACAATTATGATTATTGAACAAATACTGCAACTGACATAGAGGGAAGAGAGAAAACTGTGCCCAGATGGGTGGGTAGGGGAGAGAAATGCAGGGATAAGAGATATAGAGCTATCAACCAGATAGATGGGTGGGGCCATAGAGGAGGCAGGTGGGGCAAAGGAAATAGGAGGGTGCGGTGCTGAGAAAGGGGTGGTATGTGACAAGGTGGGTGGAGGTGGAGGGAGAGACCAAGAAAATAGGGCAGGACTCCAAAGAAGGAGAGATGAAATGTAAGGAAAGCTAAGTGATTCACTCAGAACCCCAGAGATGGTTTTTATAGGCAGAGCCTGACAAACTCTTGGATCTGAGTCTTCTGGGGCTTCCAGGTTAATGTAGGGAAGGCTCTTCCCCAAAGGGGCAGCGGGTATGGGGAGACAGTGGAACATGCCTCCTTCTTGAAGATGGAATCGAAGCCAGCAATCTTGTTGCCTTTGGTGTCAATGAGGGAGCCCTGTGGTTCACACGTGATGACATCTCTAGTCTGCTTGGGCAGTGGTAGCAACTGGCGAACCTTTTCCAGACTGTCTGATTGATGCTCTCCCAATTCCTTCTGCAGGCACAGGAAGATGGGACAAGAGTTCAAAGACACTGAAAAAGAGCGATGGGAAGTCTTGGGGTAGCCCAGAACCTGATATAAAGATGACACTCAGAAAATCCTCCTTGCATGAATAACAAAGTAAAAACAGATGTGAAAGTGGAGGGGAGAGGAGCTGGGGATATAGCTTAGTTGGTAGTGCTTGCCTCATATGCACAATGCCCTGGGTTCAATCCCCAGCACCACCAAAAAAAGAAAAAGTGAAGGGCAGAGGGCTCAGGCCAGAACAAAGTCCCTGAAGCTGGCTGGACAACAAACTCGGTCAGGGTGAACGAAACTGAGGTCCTAGTACCCAGGCACCTCCTCTGCTCACCTGCAGCTTTTTCACTAGGTTCATATATGCACGTTTGTTTTCCTCCATGCTGCCTTGCGAGATGCTAGACATGTCTGCAGCCAAGGTTCCATTGATGAGTACACTCAGCATGTCCAACACAGTAGTAAAGAGCTCACTGTGGCAGGTGCGAAGGGAGAAAACCATAGAACAAAGAGGTTAAGAAAGAAAAAGGCCTGAGGGAAGAATTGGAGCAGGGAGAGGTGTTTGATATGTCATGTCAAGGGCAATGAGACAGTGGAAAATCCAGGGCCATGGAGTCCACAGTTACATCCACACTGATCAGAGTAGGTAGGGTAGCTGGCACAAGGGTAGGGGGCTCCGTTGCAATACAGAACAGCAGGGAGGGGACAGGGATGCTTACTTGTTGGACTGCATGTCGACAGTGCCACTGATGATGATTTCCAGGAGGAGCATGGCCCACTCTGTGGTCTGCTGGGTGCTGCGTTGCACTGTGTCAAACATGCCCCCCACCTGCCACGGCCACAAGTCAGATGGCTCTCAGGGGTGCAGGGGTGATGACCAGCATTTAAAGAAAGTTTAGTAAGGAAACAGGTTGGGTGGGAGTTAGGACCCCTGAGGTCGTGTTCCATTTGTCTGTGATTTGCTATAGGATTTTGGGCCGATGACTGAATTCTTGATATCTCTCAGCTTCTGTTTCATTACTTATAAAATTATAAGAGTTGGACTAAATGATTGCCAGGATTCCAATCAACATTCTACAATGGGTTTCTAGTATTTCTCAGGTCCAGCTAGAATCTAGGATACAGAGGCAGAGTCCCTACAAGGATCTGGGTTATGCAACCTACTGGACCCTGACTGCAGTGATCCAGTTCCTTTAACCATTTCAGACCCTGCATCCTTTAGGAGCCCCCAAAACCTGTGGTCTCCATCCTCATCCTTATTCTCCCAACAACCTGGGGCTTCTCTTTTTATTGGGGGGGAGGGTACCGGGAATTGAACTCAGGGGCACTCAACCACTAAGCCACATCCCCAGCTCTATTTAATATTTTATTTAGATCAGGGTGTCACTGAGTTCCTTAGCACCTTACCATTGCTGAGGCTGGCTTTTGAACTTGTGATATTCCTGTCTCGGCCTTCTGAGCTGCAGGGATCACAGGCATGTGCCACCATGCCCAGGGGGCTTCTACTTTTGTTTGTTTGAGACAGGGCCTTGCTATGTTGCCCAGGCAGGTCTCAAACTCATGGACTCAAGTGATCCTCCCACCTCAGCCTCCCAAGTGTTGGGACTACAGACACGTGCCATCATGCCTGGCTGGGCTGGGACTTCTTTACTGCATTTCCAGCCCCACACCCTTCCTTCTTTTCCCCAGCTCCCCCCTCACCAGGTTGAGCCGCAGTTTGAGTGCCTCATGCATTAGCTGCTTTGGTTTGCAATCATCTAAGTACTGGTCCTCTCGCCAATTATTCACAATCTAGGATAAAACAAGTTTAACATGCAGCTCAGGGATCTTCTTGTTTCTATTCCAAAGCACCCAATCTGTTTATCCAAAAGCAACGAAGGTTCCAAGTCCATGGTGGCCTCTTAGGTATATCCTTTACTACCCTCCTGCCCACCTCCATAGCTCAGAGACCTGTACCTGGTTCACTTGGTTGTAGAGGGAGGTAAGGAGTCCCTCACGTTGCTCATCCTGCCCTTTCAGACATGTCAGCACCAGGGATAAGAAGGGCTGCTGGCTCAACAGGGACATGCTAGAGACAGAAGGGAAATAAAAGGAAAAAGAGACAAGATGAGAAAGCCATGGGCTGGGGATAAGGCAACTTCTAACCTTATTCCTCCAAATCCCAGACTTTGCTTTCTCAAGATCTAGCCTCTTGGCCTAGGGTTGTGGCTTAGCAGTAGAGTGCTCGCCTAGCACGTGTGAGGCCCTGGGTTCTATCCTCAGTACCACATAAAAATAAATAAATAAAGGTGTTGTGTACAACTAAAAAAAAAATAAATATTAAAAAAAAAAGATCTAGCCTCTTGCTCAGCCATACCACTTTTATCCCCTGATGGGCCACTTCCCTGTGATGTTTGTTCTCAGCCCTCAGCCCCAATTTTTATTCCCTGGGCCTGTCTCGTCTCCCTACTTCCCCTCAATACTGGCCCCCTGCACAGCCCCTTTACCTCTTCTGCTTTTGTCGATCACGTTCTTTGCGAGAAGAAGAGCCCAGGTGCTGACCCTTCTCCAGTTCCTCTCCAGCAGCCTTTAATACATGCCCTTGGACTGAGGTGGGCAGCTTGGCAATGAGGGGGGCCACCAGCCATACACCAGAGCGCTCTAGAGAGCTGGAAGACAGAAGAGAGGACATGGGATTACAGAGGAGCAGGGCAAGGTTGCCAATCCATCCTCTCCTTTCCCTGGACATGGATGGTATCTCCATGCAGCAGCCATCACTCATGCTACCAGTAGAGAGGAACTTGTAAGGGGACGAGTCCTGACATGGTTCTACCCAACCTGAGCACAGGTTTGGTCTTGCTGCTGCTGGGCATGTTGTTCGCAGTGCTTCCTGAAGATGACCCTGTCTCTGCTGACTGTTGGAAGACCTCGATTGTGGCCTTGGCGATGTTCTCCAAGAGGGAGTTCATCTCCTGTGAAAGGTGAAAGGCATAAAGGTGCAAAACCAGGTTGATAGGAGTAAAGAGAAAAGATGATAGTAGAAATGAGAGATGAGGTAAAGGAGAGCATATGTGGAGACTGACAGGAAGGTAGGGACAAAACTCTGTTGGGAGTTGTAACCTCCAGCACCTCCATGTTTCTCCAATTCTCACTGTCTTTTCCTTTGAACACCTCTTTACATCTGTGGCCACAGAAACAGGTTCCACTGCCAGTGCTGCCAAGCTTCCCCACCACTCAGTGCTCTAATACTCTGAACTCATTTTCCTTATCATCAGCTTCACACGTCTGCTATTTTCCCATACCCTCTTATCTCTCTCAGTTCAAGAGCCCAAGGGTAGGACCTAGGTTCTTCTATAGTGGCTCACCTCCTTGACATGTGGAGCTAGAAGTGGTCATGGGAAAGGGAGGGCCTGGGTGGGCACTACTCACATTGTTAGGGGTCTGCTTGATCATGAGCTGCAGCTCCAAGGAAGACTGGCGCATGGTCCACTGGTCCAAGTTCTGCAGTAGAGGCCCCACCCCCAAGCTAGTCATCATTGTTGTCACACTCCCACCATTCTGTGGCCAATTCCTGATCTCCCATACCTCGAATCACAGACTAATAGAGGTCCTTTCAGACCTCTAGTCCCTCTCTTTAGGAAAGATTAAATTTTAAAAATCCAAAATGGTTGAAAATCTATCCTATTTTAAATGTAGTTCAGGAAAGAAGTCTTTCTCCAGATTCCTGTTCCAGAACCTCATATCATTTTCATCAAAAAGTCCTGCTTAATGCTTAACTTTTATTTATTTATTTTTAATATTTTTGTGGTTGTAGATAGACAGACTGCCTTTATTTTTATTTGTATGCAGTGCTGAGAAATGAACCCAGTGCCTCGCACATGCTAGGCAAGTGCCCTGCCACTGAGCTACAACCTCAGCCCAATGCTTAATTTTTAAATCCTTGATGTTAAAGTTGAAGTCTGCCTCTGCTGTTTTAGATCAGCTGCTCAATGTCCCTGACAGGACCTTTACAGGACAATCTCTCAAAGTCCTATAGAGACTGGGAGGCCACTGTTAGCTAATTTCCCTTTGGCATTATCTCCTCTGAACTGAAGAGACCTCATTCCTTTAGTTTGTCCTCCACGGCCTTATTTTTCCATCCTTCAGTCCCCTAAACATCTGAAGCAGTGGAAAGGGCACAAGCCTACCTAGGCTCACATAGTGACTCCAAGCTTGCTAGTTGTGTGACTTTGGAGAAATTACTTAACCTCTTCAAGCCTCAGTTTCCTCATTGGTTAAACAAGGATACTCATGCCCACCTCACAGGATTGCAAAGATTAAGGGAGAAAATATTTGCACAATGCTACACACAGTGCCGTGTATAATACCTGGGCATAAAGTATGTACTCAATAAAGAATAGCTATTACTATTCAGTTACTGAATCACAACCAATGTGCCAAATATATAAAGCCAAAAACCAGGCCTCCAAGATGCTATGCCTCCCACTGATGAACCATCCTCACTCCAGACAGCTGTGCATGCACCTAACAGTCTTACTTTCAAGTCTAGTCCATACTGGATTTACTCCTAAACCCACGCTGGTGCTGTTTCTCTCACCCCCTTTCTCCTACATCCCTGTTCATCTTCTTGTTCTTTTTCTTGGTTCCCACTGTTTCTCCTTAGGTTGGGTCCCACTGCTTCCTCCAAGACCCCCATCACCCTGGCCTACCTGGAGAATACGCTTAATGCGCTGCCTCTGGGGGTTTTCCCCATCTTCATTGTCCAGAAGTCGATGTGGGTAGCAGATGAGCTGCATGAGGCGCTGGGCCTGGGCACTACTCAACACTGGGTCCTGTAGGTCATTGCTGTCCTCACATAGCGACTTAAGGCAACGTTCTCCTACCCATTCCTGAGGAAGCTAATAATCAGGGGACTGGGGGCAACCAGTGACGGGGTTACGAATAGGGGCGATGTGCTGGGGATAGGTAAGGGACCCGACGTATAGTAAGGAGGTAGTGGGATCACAAGCTGGAAACAGGACTATATTATACAGTGGCATTTAGGAGGTGTGGGGGGAAGGTGAGACTGACCTGTTGGCAGATGCTGCGCAGCACGTACTTGGCATAGACATCCAGACTGGCTGTCTCCACAGAGATGTTGCGGCCACCCTGCCTCCGACCGCCACTGCCACCTCCTCCCTCCTCTTCTGGAAGTTCTTCTGTTCCTCCTGTCACAGTGAAGCCTGAACCCTTCAGTTCCGCATCCCCTGTGGTTCACGGGTGGGAGATAGGGAGGGCAGAGAAAGATCAGAACACTGTGTGGAGACCCGCCCCAGGCCCACAGAGGCAGAAACTCCCCTAATGTTGTCCTATGGGACAGAAATATACTTCTCTCCCTCCTCTCCTCAGGTCAGAGAGACCACCTTCAGGAGGGAGAAAGACTGTCTCTTGTAGTTTAGCTGGCACTCCACCCTATACACACTTCTGGCACCACTCCCTTCCTACCCCGTACCAAGTACAAACACAGCCTTGAGAACAGCAAACACAGCTCCATCCACGATGCGGTTCTGGGAGGCAGCCAGCAGGTGGCGGTCACAGGAGGAGCGGATTCCGACTGTAGGCTTGTCTGGGGAGGGAGCTGAAGTCAGGGGAAGCAAGAGTAGAGACCACAGGGGTTGAGGGGGCACTTTCTACTGCTGCCTGACTCTGATCAGGGTCACTTACTTCCATCAGACTGGCAAGGATTGAGTTGTGGTGTCTTGAAAAGGTGGAGAAGGATGCGGCAAGTAAGCCGGGCCCCAGGCTCTGAGTCCTGCTCACTACAAGCTAAGAGGAAAACAAAGTAGATCTAGAAAAGATTGAAGCTGAACTGTGGTTGGGGGGTAAAGGGGAGAATGAATAGAGAAAAATAACACTGAAGGGAAGGTAGAGCAGAGAACTATTATGCAGTTGAATGGTCAAAAAATGGAAAGGTTGTTGGGCTGGGGTTGTAGCTCAGCATCAGAGCACATGTTTAGTATGCGTAAGGCCCTAGGTTTGATTCCCAACACTGTGTGCTCACACACACACACACACACACACACACACACACACACACACACACAAATGGAAAAGTACAAATCCAGGTTTAGAAAACAGGCTGCTTCTAGCCTGGGGTGCACAAAAGCTCTGGCCTTGGGGTGAGGACCTGGGAACCAAAGCAGGGTGTCCCACACTGAACGATGGGAGGATGGCCATCAAATGTGTATTGAAATGTGGGGTACAGAAATTCTAAAAATTATGGATTGGTAGTTCACCAGCATTCAGGAGTGACGGGATGGCAGCACAGCGGATCAGATCTTCTAGGAGCAAACACTGGCGAGCAATGAGGATAGCAACAAAAGTAGCCAAGGAGTCATGAAAGGACAGGTCACTGACCTAGAGGAAAAAGCAGACATGATGGGTCAGGGTGGAGAGGAGGCACCCAAGGAAAGCCGTGTGCTTCCCTTCTACAGAACTCTGACCCACTAAGACCTTGATAATCGTGCCTAGTCCCCTGCCCCACTAACTTCCCCATTCTCCACCAAGAAGCTACCCCAAGTCTTACATCTACATTGCAGAGGAGATCATTGAAACCGCAAGTGCCATTGTTAGAGGAGCAGCACAAGGCCTTAAGTACTCCTAGCCACTCAGCACTTAGTGACTTGCAGTAGCCGGTCAGCTCTGCACACAGGATTGCAATGTCATTCACCCTAGGGAAAAGTACAGATGCCCTCAGGAAAAGCCTTGCTACACAAAACCTCAGATTCTTTAACTTTTCATCTCTACCCCAGTAATAATCAGGGTGTAGAACCTCCCAGGTATGTCACCCCTCCCAATATCAGGTAGGGGTGTAATGTCCATTCCTCATTCAGTACGCCCCATACCTATCGGGATCATGGTGCCCTACACAGACGTGCATAAGGGCATTGCAGACAAAGCTGTAGCGGTTAGCAGGGTTCTCACTAAGACTCTTGCCTAGCCCTGTGTAGGTGAAGGTATGAGCAGCAGGGTTCTCCAGGGTGTCGATCATAAACTCGGGTGCCCAGCGCATATTAGATTCTGATGGCTCCACATTACAGTAGATGGTATTCTTCACCTTTGAGCAAAAGTCGCTGCAGGGGTCGGGGAAAGGAGATAGCTGTGTTGAAGAAGGTCTGGTGGAGGTGTGGTACAGGGATGGTCAGGAGAGGGGAGAAAAGGAAAAAAAAAGGAGGGAGTGAGGGACAAGGGAACTTGGGACAAGAAAAAAGGAATGGGGTCTGGCAGACTGGGCAGGAAAGGAACCACATGAGAATAAGAAACAGGGGCCTCTGGAGGCAGAGAAGAAGAAGGCCCACTCTTGGTAATGCAACAACACATGGAGGACACAGTCCATAGTGACCCTCTGTAGACAGCAGGGCCCTGGGCTGTGCTCTGCTCCTGAGGTGGGTGCTAATGGGAAGGAGATGAGACTAGGTCCCACTCTCTACCCTTTACCTCCCACCTCTCTTACCTGAAGAGCTCCCCAAATTTGCTCTTTAAATGGCTACAGGAGGTGTACAGATCATAGAGATAAGCAAGGATACAGCGTTCTGCAGAGGAGCCATCTGATCGGTTCATCCCATGCTTCACTACACCACACAGCCTGTCATAAGAGGCAGGGTTGGGAGGATCAGCAGGAGGTGTACAGGGCCTGGGGCACAAATGCCCCTTGAAACAGATTCAAGCCTCCTGGTAACATCATTCCTTATCCATCTGAATTGTAGGCCCCTCCCTACAGTGTGAGCTCACATGTTCTTCCCAGGCCACTTTCACTGGCATCCGCCAGAGCCCTGTGTGTTTCAAGTTTTTTGGAAGCAAGCCCTGCTTACCCCTCAAAGACCTGCGCCATCTGGTCCTGGTTGAGGATGAGACAGGCATGGTAGTGCCGCAGGACAGCCACAATGCACAGGCACAGGCTGGTAGTGTAGCTGCCCACCAGATCCGAGGATTTGAGAAGCAGCTCGGCTTCAACCACACTCAGTTCATTCAGCAGCTAGCAGAGAGAACGAAGGTTAGAGGTGAGAAAGGGCCCCTCGTGTCATTCATAACCCTGCTTCCTGTGAGGAAGCTGATATGCCAGGCTGGAGCCCCTTCATGCTGGAGCCGCCTCAGCATAGAAAGGTCCTGTTACCATGTGCCAGACTGTCCTTTACTCCATAAATGACACCTCTCACCAGTCTCCAGGACACACTTCTATGAATTCCACAGTGGCAGGACAGTCTGTGCCCAATGCTCTAATCTGTCTCCTGGGCCTCCCAGGGGAGCACTTAAGTCTCTATTCCTGCAGTCTTAGCTCATGTTCCACTCCCCCCTGTGCTAGTCTTCCTGCCCCATCCAAATAGCCTGCAAAACTGGCTGACGCTTCTATCCCTGCCTTCATGACCCTATATAGCACGAATTCTTTCCTCCACCCTTATCTTCCTTATGTTCCCCACCTGAATGGCAAAGTCGATGAGGCCACTGATGCTGAGTGAATATTCCATGAGGTCGAAGATGAACTGCACATGCTGCACCAGAGGCAAGTGGTATGACATGCCAAGGGCAAAGCTCGTGATCTGCTCCAGAACATTCCGGGAGACCTGATAAGGGCAGTGAGTGAGAAGGGAGTGGAGAGAGGGAAGAAGACCCAGGGAATCAGGAAAGGATGATGGTGGAAGGGGATGAGACCAACAGGCTTAGCCTGCTTAGGAAGGGGAAAAAGATAAAAGGGAAGGGGAAACAGGACAGGAGGCCAGAATGTGGGAAGGGGGCTGGGCTTAGGCCCACACCTGAGCAGTGACCTGGTGTTGGTCATAATGTGAAAGATGTTGGAACTTAGCAAAGATATCTTCAGCAGTGGGGAAGGCTTCAGGTCGGTTGCGGCGCCGCTTCTGCCCATCCTCCCCACCTGAAGGGACAGTTGAAAGGGATGAGTCAGGACAGACAAAACAACTAGTTGACTGGGGAGGGGAGAGGGATATGGAGAGGAGGCTATGGAAGGGAGAGGTGGAAGGGAGGGTGGGAAGGAAAGGGAAAAAGGGAAGGGAGGGTTCAAGGAAGGGCATGGGGGGGATGAAGGGAAGGATGAATGGGACTGTGAAACAAAGGTTTAGAGGACCACAGACTATGTGGACCTTAGAGGAATATGTACAGGGAGGTGCTAGGTTGAGGGAGGGAAGGAGGAGGGAGGGAGGGCAGTATGGGGCTTACTGTGAGGTACCTAAGAATGTCAGGTCTCCAGGATTCAGAGGCACAATAGGAGCAAGCTGGTCTGCAGAGGGGGGGAATGAGGGGGGAAGTTTCAAAAGGACTAGAGCTCTCAGAGACTCCAAGAGACAGGACATTGGGACATGACTGGGGAGTTCCCTATGCTGGGGATGGGAAGACTGACTAGGGCATTCTTTGGGGGAGATCTGTTTAAGAAGCCTCAAACCCACCAGTTTCTGCTGTCCCCTTGCGGTTCAGAACCTTCAGGATATCCTTGGTGATTTTCTTGATGGCATGGCGGGCATCATCTCGCTGCTTTCCCACCCCAAATAGTACAACCAACCGCTGGTTGCACTCATGGCTGCATGACTCCTCCTGCATCCCAGCAGCACCATCAGACTTCAGCATGGATCTCCTTCCCTCCTCTTAGTTGCATGCTCTGTACCCATCAGCTCCCCCATGCTTGAATCCCTTCCCAGAACACCCAAGCCCTCAGGAACAGCTCCATCCCCTCGGCAAATTCCTTGGATAGAAATCTGGGCAAAACAGATCACTGCAAGGTGTTGGGGAACAGTACCTGGGGGATAGGAAAGTGTGTGGCGTACTGCACATGTCGTGGCTGGTCATAAAGAACCCCAAGGGTTCCTTCAATCTTCTCCTTGGGTGGTGGCTTCACCTCCTTCTCTACATCTGGTTTCTCAGGAGATGGGCTGCCCTTCCCCTCACAGGGCATAGTAGGGGAAAACAACTAAGAAAAGTAAAAGGGTGGAACATTGAAGAGAAAAGGGGATGAGGGAGTATAAAGAAATTCCAAGAAGAGGCAAAATGGAACTAAGAAGCTAGATTTTACCATGCTCAGGATCACACTTACTGAGAAGTCAGGCTTCTCCATATCCTCAAACAACACACTGGAACTAGGGTCAATGTCCATAGATTCTGAGAGTGCTGGATCCTGAGGGCACAGAACATAAGCAAAGCTGCTTTAGCCCTAGGGAAAAGCTCCCCACTGCCTAGAAGATTTCATGTGAGAACTAGAGAAAAAAGACCATATTGGGGAAAGCACAGGTTCCAGATTCAAGCCCTGTCCAGTCACTAAGTATGGGCTTCAGTTTCCATGAGCTTTAAATGGGAGATAAATGTACCTCCCAGGGCTGTTGTGAAGACCAAATTTAAAAACAAAAACAAAAACAAAAAACAACAAACTGACATGAGAGTGCTTTGTAAATCCTAAAGTACTAAGAAAATACTACCCTTCTTAGACAAATGAGGCCTCAGAACTGTGCAAAGTCGATGGGAATGTCAGAGGAAACAATTGAGGGTAAAGAAAAGCCACTCACCTCCAGCTTGCTACTGCTGCTGCCTTCAGCCTCCTTGCGCTCTGGGTCATCGACAGGATCATCAAAGGGAGAGGGAGGCCGCGGACCAGGGGCTCCAAAGGCAAGGTCCCCTCGGGAGATTAGAGTGCAAGTATACATGTTGTGGGAGAAAACATCATGTCGAATCAGTTCACAGAAAAGCAGTACCAAGTTAAAGAATTCCACCCGCTCGCTCTCACTTCGGGGATCCGCTGGAAGGAGGGAATGAGAAGAGATGAGTTAGCAGAGCACAGAAGAAGGGGTCAGAAAGAGAAGGAGGCACCTAAGGCAGAAGTAGGTCAGAGAGGAATACCCCTGATGCAATCATAGGAATGAAGCCCTCCCATCCAAAAACTGTTGAAGGACACAAAGTATTATGTCTAAAAGTAATTCTGTACAGAACCCAAGACAAATATAGACCAGAAGGCCCTTATTATGCTTTCTGGTAACAGTAATGGCTAACTGAGTCTAGAACAACCAGAGGGTGGCAGGGGTCCATACTCAGCATGGGAGCCTGTGTATCCAGAAACTGCAGGAGGACATCCTGGAAAATGGGAGCACTAGGAGCAGAAAGGGAACCAGAAGCAATGGAACCCTTCTCATCTGCTGCTTCGGATTCTCCACAACGCTGCAAGATGAGAGAACAAACTGAGGGTTGACTTTTCCCTGTTTCTTCACTTTTTGCCACCTCCCAGCTACAGCCTTGATCTCTTCTCTAACCAGTTATCAAATGCTCCTTTCTACTCATGCTCCATGTCCTTAACATTCCCTATAGGATCTCTACTGGAGATTAAACCCAGGGATGCTTTACCACTGAACATCACCCTAAGTCCCTTTTATTTTTTGAGACAGGGTCTTGCTAAGTGGCTGAGGGTCTCTCTAAATTGCTAAGGCTGGCTTTGAACTTGCAATCTCTTGTCTTGGCCTCCTGAGTCAACTGGAATACAAGCATGTGCCACCACACCTGACTCTACCTTTTTTTTTTAATATTTATTTTTAAATTATAGATGGACACAATAACTTTATTTTATTTTATGTGGTGCTGAGGATCAAACCCAGTGCCTCACGCATGCCAGGCAAGTGCTCTGCCTCTGAGCCCCAGCCCCAGCCCTCCTTTCTTTATTATGTTTTCACACCTTCAACTTTGGTCCCACCTTGCACTCTCTAGGATCTCCAACCCTGGTGAAATTCCCTCCCATTGGCCAACCTCAGCCTCAATCTCTGCCTGTCTCTTCTCCAGAAGCTTGGCTACCACCATGGCACGATGACGACCAGAACGCTTGCAGCTGACAGCCCATTCACATAATAATGAAACCACAGCATCATCATCAGAAGAGATCTGGAAATCAAAGGAAGATAAGGGTGAGTAAGGTAGGCTGGGGACAAAGAACTGAATTCTAATTTTTTTCTTTTTTTTAAATTTACACAGCATTTGTTAATTATTTATTTACCAAGAGAAACTATTCCTTAGCCCACACATTCATGTTTAACAGTTCAGGAACACAAGTCAACAACAAACTTCTATGGAACTCAATCCAAAGAGATTCTTTTTTAAAAAAATATTTTTTTTATTTGTAGTTAGAAACAATACCTTTATTTTATTTACTTATTTTTATGTGGTGTTGAGGATCGAACCCAGGACCTCTTGTATAGTAGCCAAGTGCTCTACCACTGGGCCACAACCCCAGCCCAAAGAGATTCTTGATATTCCAAAATCACTTTGCACTCTGAAAGTTACCAGCCCTCTTCATCTCCTCAAAATCTTTTGTCAAATCATAATTTGGGTAGGAATCTGGGTATGCTTCTGGGCATGGTGGCACATGCCTGTAATTCGGCACCTCTGGAAGCTTAGACAGCAGTATTACAAATTTGAGGCCATCCTCACCAATTCAGTGAGGCCCTAAGCAACTTAGTCAGACCCTGTCTCAAAATAAAAAAGAATGCAGATGTAGCTCAGTATTAAAGTGCTCCTGGGTGCAATTCCCAGTTATAGAAAAAAGAAAGAAAGAAAGAAACAAGAAATCTGGGTATGATGAGTTGAATTTTTTAAAAGACTAGACCCCATCTGAAAATATCCTGAGCCCAGAGCAGTGGTACATGCCTATAATCCCAGCTGCTAGGAGGCTGAGGCAGGAGGTTTGTAAATTCAAAGCCAACCTCAGCAACTTAGCGAGCGAGGCACTAAGCAACTTAGCAAGGCCCTGTCTCAAAATATAAAATAAAAATGGCTGGGGATGTTGCTTAATGGTTAAGCACCCCTGGATTCAATCTTTGGCATAAAAACAAAATGAAGCCAAAATGGGCCCAGGAAGATGCCTCACCCTGCCATCCTTGAACATACATCTACTTTTACAATATTATTTGCTCTTTCTATCCCCCGCTCTTTTTTTTTTTTTTTTTTTTTGTGGTGCTGGGGATTGAACCCAGGGCCTTGTGCAAGCAAGGCAAGCATTCTACCGACTGAGCTATATCCCCTTGTCCCTCTATTCCCCTTCTTGCTCACCTCGTGCCCATCCTTGCTAGGCCCCAATCCAAAGATTCGGTTACAAAGAGAGTCAAGAGAGTTGCTGAAGTCGGAGCGCTCAAAACTATGACTGTCCAGAACTTCCAAAGTATGGAGCACCCGTCCAATGGTAAAGCCTAAGGAAGACAAGCAGTATAGGGGACTTAACCAGAGGTCCAAAGCATTCTGACTCTCAGATCTCTACGATCTCTACATCCTTACCACACCATCCTTTCCTCAAAGATACTTCCTACTATTTGTCCTCTGACACCCACCTGCAGTGGCTTCCTGGCACTTATCAAAAGACCAGCGAACCTCAACTGCCTGTCCTCGCTCCTTGATCTGCTGCTCAATCTCCCGCAACTTTGCACGGACCTGCAATATCAAAAAGGAAGGCTTTAAGGATGTACTCAGGCATACAAAAGGCTAAAAGAATAGTACCAGACTCCAAATTACTATTTCTAGAAGAGTAATTCAGACTCATATTCCAATCTGGGAGTACCAGGCTAGTGGTCAGACTTACTTGCTGAGTGAAGGCACTGTTGCCTTCTGGCATGGGCAGGTTGGAAGGGGCAATAGGCAGGTGGTCAAGTGGTGAACCCGTCTTAATTCGGCTATCAGTCAGTGAATAATGCCAAACCAGGGCACTAGGACAACACAGGAGGATGGTCTGCCAGACAGAAACAGCTAAGTCAAACTCAGTTACCATGACTATATGGAATTCCATTGTAAGACCCAACCCTAAGTTACACAATGTTACTCTGAGTCCCAGAGGTAGGCACCAATCCATCTTTGATCCCCTCCCTTCACCCACCTTCTGGAAAGCTTTTTAGCCCTGGGAGAGGCTGGACAAAACACCCAAAGGGAAACTAACACCCCATTACCGAGAAGCAACAATCTCCTAAGAAAGTACTCAGTGCCTACTCCCACCTCCAATTTGGAATCACCCCTGTTCTCCAGCATGGGCTCCCAGTTCTTCTCAAGCTATATCTTAATACTTCCTTGGGCCCACCTAGTACCTACCTGTAGTATACAGCTGAGACCAAAAACCAGGGGCCGGTGCTGAGGGCACATAAGCAGGTCACTAAAGGGAGTGGAGGGTGTGCTGCTAGTTGGGGGCTGAGGGGCAGGAGTGGTAGGCAGTGTGCTTGTCGACTGAGCAGATATAACATGAGATGAGTGGCTACTCATGCCATCCAGTTGCAGGGCCAGTCTCCGGGTACAAAAGTAGGCAAGGCGGCGGGACAGGTATGCAGACTGAACGAATTCCCCAGAGTACTGTGAAAACAAGATCATCAGGGTCCCTGATTCTCTCCAAGGGACACTGTTGTAATGTCTTAGTCTTAGTCTTACCCAAATCCTCCCTAGACCACCCTCGCCCCCCAGACGCTAGGCCTTACTCGAAGCAGTAGGGGCAGCAGCAGTTTAAGCAATTCATCCTCTCCAGGGCGGATTTTCTCAAAACATTCTAGAACCCAGGTCAGGAAATCATGTCTGTCCAGCATTCCATCCTATGGGTTACAGGGATGGGAAGCGTATTAGTTCAATCCAGGGACTATTAAAGATCAGGCAGATAAAGTAAATGAAAGGATAAGGAGAACCATAAACAGGGCAAAGTGAGAGGCACATTCTGTTCTATAGTGGCAGAGTCCAAAGTTAGGCTCAATTCAATGCTCCACACAACATGGCCTCCTCCGTACCTGAAACATGAACATGGCTAGCTTCTCATTGTAGTCCCACTGCCTGATTGCCACCTCCACATCATGGGGCAAGGGCCCTATTGTAGAACCACAGCCCCCACTTCCTGCAGGCCCTGGCCGGTAGTATTCAGCCATCTTCTGTAGCTGCTCCCATAAGTACTTGGTGATGATCTGAGTCCATTCTAGAGGCAAGATGGAAAAGGGACAATTTGACACTATCCTTCTGCTTAGAATATCTTCTGTTCCCTTCCCACCCCCAATCACCATAATTTTAAATTATACTCTTCCTCTTAGCCTCTAGTCAAATTCCACCTTCCCAAAGCTTCCTAACTATCCCCCAAAGAAAGTAATCTTTCTGTCTGCTGAAGTTGCAGAGGACCATCTGTGTTCTGTGTCCTCTTTTTTTGGTACTGGGAATTGAACCCAGGGGTGCTTTGTCACTGAGCTACATCCCCAGAACTTTTTCTAATTTTTAAATTTTGAAACAGGGTCTCACTAAAGTTGCTCAGGCTGGCCTTGAAATTGCCATCCTTCTTTCTCAGCTTCTCAAAAGTCGCTGGGATTACAGGCATGTAACCACCATGTCTGACCTGTCTCCTCTTTTGACATTCACCACATTCTATATTTATGCTATTTAAACATAAATATAGGGCTGGGGATATAGCTCAGTTGGTAGAGCACTTGCCTTGCATCTACAAGGCCTTGAGTTCAATCCCTAGCACCACACACACAAAAAAAGAAAACATAAATATAAATTGCCTAAGCATCCTTAATAGACTGTAAGTATCCTAAGGACAGAGATAATCTACTGGTCATCTTTTCAGCCCAAAACACAAAAACAGGTAATCAAATTACTTGATGTTTACTAATTAAATGGATGTAATATATAAGTAGAAGCAAGGAATATAGATTAGGAAGAATGATTCCAAGGGTTTCTCTATCACTCCTTGAAGCCATCAATAGTATGCCTGGTGTTAGGAATTACTCACCAATGAAGGGGTCAACATGTCTCTTCTTAACCTTGGTTTCAGTGATTGCTGCATAGTAGGCAGAGGTCATCTTAATGAGCCAGGCGGCCCTCATCACAGGCACTGTGTATTTGGCTAAGTATCCAAACACTTCTTCCTTCTTACTGAAAATGGGGACCTGGATGGACATCACAATTAGTGAGGTCTCTATTCCCCATGAGCTGACACCCAAGCAGCTTAATATAGGAAATCGGAGAGCACTTGGTACCCACACTCCCCTCTTAGTTTGAAAAATAGGAAACAGTGCCTCACCTTTTTGGCTAATTGTGTGAGCGGTTTAGTGCCAGCCAGATCAGTGAACCAGGTGTTAATGGCATTCTGGGATCGCCCAGTCACCAGCCAGAAGTTGTCCTTCTGGTTCACTTGAGGCTTCCTGCGACCAGTGTCAGGTAGGGTGTTACAACGTAACTTCTCTGCAATAATGCTGCTGAAGTTGGAACTGATCTGAAGAAAGAAAACTAAACCTCAGGGTGGGAAGAAGGGGAAGACAGGTGGTAGTGCCTTTAATGGGAAAATGCCAATGTGGTAGCATTGGATAATGAAGGCAAACTCAGCCACTTAGATTGTCCCTTTACATCTTCCCAACCCAGGGCCTTTGATCCTCAGATTCTTCCAGCATTTTCCTTCAGCCTGGCAGTGTTGTCTCACCTTGGCAGGATTAAAGTTGACGTTCTTGGCACTGCCATGTTCATCCCCAGATACAGCAGGCTGGTTATTGAAACCTTGTTTTACATTCAAGGCCGTCAGTTCATCCTGAGACAGGAAAAAGCATTTTAGCATTTTTTTCCTTGGGAGGTGATTGTGGGAGAGAAAGGCAGAAATGAAAGGAACAAGGGAGAAAGGGATGAGGATTGGTTCTGAATAGAACATATTGTTATTTAAAGCTAGGCCTTTACCTTCGTTTGGACCCCACCCTCACCCATAGGACAACTAAGATTCCCAACCACCAGGAGCTCCCTCAACATCACTCTTCCCTGGAGAGTAGCCTCATCAAGCTACCTCAGACAACTTTCTGAGATGTGTGCGTGTAGAGAGGGGTGACTGTGGCGCGGCGGCCCCTACATCATTTCCAATTCATGCCTTGGAACCTCACAGCTCAGTCCCTGCTCTCTGACACCGGCCCACTTTACTCTTCCCCCTTTCGGGACTTTTGCTCCCACCTAATCGCCCCGCCCCCCCTTCCCTAAACTGTCAATGCCGCCTCTTATTCTAATCATCTGCCCAAGACCCTAGGGAGCTCGGATTTTTTAACTCACCTCCTTCTGTTTGGGATCTTGAGGGTACACATCCGGAGGCCCCAGGCGCGGCCGCTTCAGGGGCCGGTGTTCGTAGCTCAAGATCCCGAAGGCCGCCATCTTGCCCAGCCCGTAGCGCCAGAGGCGCCAGCAGGGCCGGGCCGGGAGGCGGGAGGAGGGAGGGAGTCGAAAAGGGGGGCGGCGGTTGAGAGGACGGCGGCCGAGAGACAACAAGGGGGCACGTTAGAAACTCTCGATTATTGCCGGAAACTACCGAGGGTAGCCGAGGGACGCCGAGAACCATCGGACAATACCGACCGCAGAGGGGCGGGGCCTGTCCCGGCACGGGGCGGAGCTCCGCGCCCCGCGAGCTTTTTGGCCTGAGAGGCAGAAAGTCAATTTCACTAGGCAAAATATCTGCGAAACGTTTAGCTGTGTATCTTGTTGAAAGTGCAGATCTGCGAAGCTCTTGACATATGTGGTACCGAGCTCTGACTGGGAATTAGGTTCCTATCGCCTATCTCTGCTTTTGTCCTGGAATGGTTTTTCAATAGTGTTTGCATTGGTTAGAACTCTTTCACAAACCACTTAAAATTCCTGCATCTGGACAATGGGTATGCTAATACTTCCTTCAGAGGACTCTTGTTCAGGTTAGAAACTAACTATGTATGCACACAAGAAAACACCAGAAGGTTCCCAACCTTTTTTGGTTCACTAACCTTATAAAATAAGAATGAGGGGCTGGGGATGTGGCTCAAGCGGTAGCGCGCTCGCCTGGCATGCGTGTGGCCCGGGTTCGATCCTCAGCACCACATACAGACAAAGATGTTGTGTCCACTGAGAACTAAAAAATAAATATTAAAAATTCTCTCTCTCTCTCTCTCCCCCCTCTCTCACTCTCTCTTTAAAAAAAAAAAAAGAATGAAAGCTGTAAACTTCCCAGAAAAATTTAAATACAGAATATTACATACTGGGGCTGGGGCTATAGCTCAGAGGTAGAATGCATAGAGGTATTATGTCCAACTACAACTAAAAACAATAAATACTTTTTAAAAATGTTAGACACAGGGTAGTCTTAGACCCTGAAGTGCATCCTTGTATCCTCAATGTGTCGGTGAACACCAGGTTAAGAACCCTTGCTTGAGTTAAAAAGGCACCTGTGTGGCATGCTTTTCACACTTTATCACCTTTAATTCACAAATAGCCCTATGATCTAGAGATTGTTATTGTCTCCATTTTGTGGATAAGGAAGCTGATTTTTTTCTTTTTTGGAGGGGGGAGGCACCCATAGGTGCATAACCACTGAGCTACATTCTGCAGCCCCTTTAATTTTTTTTGTTGTTGTTTTACACAGGATCTCCCCAAGTTGCTGAGGATGGCTTTGAATTTGCAATTCTCCTGCCTCAGCCTCCTGCCACAGCTTCAGCCTCTGCCTCCCAGCTACTGGGATTACAGGCAGGAAAGTTGATTTAAAAAAATTTTTTTTAGTTGTCAATGGACCTTTATTTTATTTATTTATATGCGTGGCTGAGAATCTAACCCAGTGCCTTACACGTGCTAGGCAAGTGCTCTGCCACTGAGCCACAACACAGCCCTAGGAAGCTGATTTTCAGAGTGAAATTTTTCTTGTCCAATGCTTCACTTCACATCTATTAAGTAACAGAGTTGAAGCTAGGATCTTTTCTTGATTCCGGAGACAATATTCTTTCTAGTAGGGCAGATTGAACTCAGGGACACTCAACCACTGAGTCACATCCCCAGACCTATTTTGTATCTTATTTAGAGACAGGGTCTCACTGAGTCGCTTAGTGTCTTGCTGTTGCTGAGGCTGACTTTGAACTTGCTAGCCTCCTGCCTCAGCCTTCCCAGCTGCTGGGATTATAGGTGTGCACCGCCCCAACCAGTGATGGCATTATCTTTTACAGAAAAGACAGCTAGAGTACCATAGTAAAAGTAAAAAATAGCAATAACAAAATGCTATTGAATCACAGTGGGGAGAAATGTTAATCTGACTGGGAAGAGGAAAATATATTGGAGGTGGTAACATTTGACCTAACTCTGAAGGATTTAAAAAAAAGAATTAATTTAGACCAGTTTTAGGTTCACAGCAATATTGAGCAGAAGTACAGAGAATTCCCGTACACCTCCCCCTACACGCATAATCTCCCCCATTATCAACATCCCTGCCCTAGAGTGGTGCATGTGGTGCATTTGTAACAAGTGATGAACTTACATTGACACAGCATTATCACCAAAAGCCTGGATTTTTTTTTTTTTTTGTCTGCTTGGGATGAATCCAGAGTCTTTCCATTTCCATTTCCATAGCAATGAATGAGAGTTCCTGTTGCTCCACATCCTTGCTAGCTTTGGTGTTGCCAGTATTCTGGATTTTTACCATTCTAATAGGTATGCAGGATTTTTAACTCACAGAAACTTAGGAGGTTAAACCTAGTCAGACCCAGACAGAGAGTAAACGCATAATGAGGTATATCCAGTGTGACTGGAGGTGATAGCAGCTTGCACTTTATCCTGAAGGCCATGAGTAATTTTTTATTTGTTTGTTTATTTTTTGCAGTACTGGGGACTGAATCTTGTGTATGCTAGGCAAGAACTCTACTGCTGAGCTACATACCCAGTCCTGTTTTACTTTTGAAACAGGGTGTCGCTTAGTTGTTGAGGCTGGGCTTGAACTTGTGATCCTTCTGCCTCAGCCTCCCAAGTAGCTGGGATTATAGGAGTGCACCACCATGCCCAGCCATAAGTAGCTATTGAAGTCTTTTGAGCTGGATAATGCCCTCTGTAGTGGGTTGAATGGCAACCTCCGAAAAGTTATTGTCCACTCAGAACCTGTGAATGTGACCTTCTTTGGCAAAAGGTAATTATGGTAAGGATCCAGATGAGAACATCCTGGATTAAGGTGGACCCTAAATCCAAAGACAAGTATCCTTAAAAGAGAAGAGAAGGGTAAAGGGGATATAGGGGAGAAGAGGTTATGTGAAGACAAAGGAGGAGGTTTGAGTAATGTGTCTACAAACCAAACAATGCTAAAATTTGCCAGCAACCACCAGAAGCTAAAAGAGGGGCATGAAACCTATTCTTCCTCAGAGCCTCCAGAAGGAACAAATTCTCAAAATGCCTTGATTTTAGACTTCTGTATCCCCGAATGTGAGAAAATAAATTCCAATTGTTTTAAGCTACCCAGTTTGGGGTAATTTGCTATGGAAGCCTTAGTGAACTAATATATCCTGGACCATATAATCCACTTTTCTTGAGACACCCAGTCAAGTGCTCTTTTCTTCCACCTGATGTCCTACCCCCTTTTCTGTCTGGTAAAATCACACTCATTCTTTCAGGTTCTGCTCAAAGAACACCTCTTGAGCAGAGCTTTCCTGAATTCCCCCTCCCCCTCCATCTTGGTAAATTTAGTTACTTCCTCTTCTGTGCTCACATACTTTGGAGTAAATGCACATCTATGTTATTGAACTTATTATGCCATATTGTGTTGTTTATGTCCTTTCTGCTTATCTATGTGCTTCTAGGATGATGAGGATGTTTTTTTTGTCCGTATATTCTCAGAATATAAGCACTGTGCCTGGCACGTATTAAAGACTCAATAAATGGTTGCCGGATAAACAATTTCTGTAAATAGCTTCTCCACTCAGCTCTGTTTGTGAGGAAGGTAAATCTGGCCACAGAATGGAGAATGGATTAGAAAGCAGAGAGCCTTTAGAAAGGAAGACCAGCTAGTGGGTTCCAGTAATAATCATGACTAGAGGTAATGAAAGGCTGATTTAGCACAGTGGCTGTGGTAATGGAAAGGAGGAAACTGCTGGGAGAAACACCACAGAAGCAGGGCTGATTGGATTCTCAGGGTCGGGTGGGGGGAGTTGAAGAGGATCCTGAGGTTTTAAGTCTGGGTGACTGAGAGGGTGATGGTATTGTTAACTCAGAGGGAAGACAGGAAGAGAAGCAGATTTGGAGGAAGATGAGGAGTCTGAAGCTAGTGTTGTTGATTCTCTATTTCTAAAGTCAGACCTGCTCACCAGTCTCCACAGGGACCCAGCTCAGGCAGCAGCTAAGGGTGGGTATTCTGGTTCAGATTAGGTCAGAGGAAAGACAGCTATATATGTGCCCGCGGGAGCCAAGACAGTATTTTCCATCCTCACAAGACAGTAGAGCTTTGATAGAGATTTAGGGGCAACTAAACCAAGGAAGGACTGTAGCATATGATGGTGGGGGGTGGTTCAGACCCTCCACTATAAAAGAAAATTAGAAGAAAGGTGGCTGGGAACAGTGGCAGTGGGGTGAACAGATCCTTCCCAGGATCTAGATGATCTGAGAATACTGAGTCTGTGACACCCAGCCTTAGTCACCACCTTTTATAGCAGCACCTGACTTCCCAGAAGACTTAGCTTGTCACTGAACACATTTGCCACACCCTCTGAAAAGCCCTGGTTTCTAAGGTTCTTTCCACCGGAAGCCATGATAGAAGGAAATGTGTGGGTGGGGAGGGGTAGAGCGGGTGAAGGGCCCAGGTTCCCGACACAGACTACACCCGGGAAACGAAGAGCAAGCACCATGTTGAAGCCATCATTGCCACTCAGATCCTTCTTATTCCTGCAGCTGCTTCTGCTGGGGGTGGGGCTGAACCCGGTTCTCACACCCAGTGGGAATGAAGACACCACAGCTGGTGGGAAATCTGGGACTAGAGGAGGTTGGTGGAGAAGGGGGTTATGGGAAGGGGCCATACAGAAATCTGGAACCTGACCAGTGGCTTTTACAACAATGTGGGCAGCATTGAAGAGTGGAGTGGGGAGGGCAAGGGAAGGGTACTCCACCTCACACTACTCCTTCTTCTAACTATCATTTCTTCTCTTTCCCTCCCCTACTCCCTTTTCTCCCCCACCTAGATCTCTTCCTGGCCTCTGTGAACCCCAGGTCCCTTAATGTTACCTCCCTGCCCTTACCAGAGATTCAGTGCTTTGTGTTTAATGTCGAGTACATGAATTGCACTTGGAACAGCAGCTCTGAGCCCTGGCCTACTAACCTGACTCTGCACTATTGGTATGAGAAGGGAAGAGGGGGTTTAACAGGGGAGAAAGAGGAGGCGGGTTGGATGAGAAGGACTGCATGGGGACCTAGAAAGAGGGTAGCCAGTCTCCCAGACAGCCCACTATTTTCTCATGGAATTTAAGTCAGTTCAGACTAGGCGAGGCTAGGCTGTAGTTAACTGCAGCACCTAGATTTGCCCCACCATTCCTCTTCCTTCCAACCTTTCTCTAGGTACAAGAACTCTGATAATAATAAAGTCCAGGAGTGTGGTCACTATATATTCTCAGAAGAGATCACTTCAGGCTGTTGGTTTCAAAAAGAGGAGATCTATCTCTATCAAACATTTGTTGTCCAGCTTCAGGACCCCAGGGAACCCAAGAGGCAGACTGAGTGGAAGCTAAAACTACAGAATCTGGGTAATTTGGAAAGAAGTGGTCAAGGGGCCATGAGTACTATTGGACATTGGAGTATGTGGAGTGGTGTTCTTTCCCCCATTGTTGTACATGGGCAGGAAGGAAGAGATACGGAGGGAATAGGGATAGGGCTAGGAGGAGGGATAAGGGGTACTATCTTCAAGATCCTGACTTGTCTAGGCCAGGGGAATGACCACACATACACACATATCTCCAGTGATCCCCTGGGCTCCAGAGAATCTAACACTTCAGAACCTGAGTGAATCCCAGCTAGAATTGAACTGGAACAGCAGCTACTTGAACCACTGTTTGGAGCATTTGGTGCAGTACCGAAGTAACCGGGATCGCAGCTGGACTGTGAGTGACTGGGGACATGAATGCAACAGCTAAGGTCAAGCAAGTATGGGATTAAGGATTCAATCAGCCAAATAGGAGCCCCTAATATCAAGCTCCTGTTCTTTGCCTCCCAGCTTCTCTGCCTACCACCCCCTTGGACTGCTTTCCCTATCATCACCAGTGAGTTTTCATTTAGGTTCTACTACCTGTAGGCTTCCTGATACTGGATAGACAAGTAAACAAAAGGAAGCCATTCAGGGGATCTGGAGGGGAGGCATTAGATTTAGGTCAGTAAAGGAAGCAAAGGAGCTTGAATAGTCAAGAGAGGAGGAAAGAAGTAGAATTGGGAAGAACCAGAACAGGGTTTCTTTAGAACGGGGAAGAACCAGAACTTGGAAGAACCAGAAGATGACACTGGATTGTAGGTAGAACTTTATTTTGATTCTCACTTCACCTTTCCCTCACTCTCTTTCTTTCCAAGGAACAACCAGTATATCACAGAAACAGCTTCTCCCTGCCTAGTGTGGATGGGCAGAAACTGTACACATTCCGGGTTCGAAGCCGCTTTAACCCACTCTGTGGAAGTGCTCAGCAATGGAGTGAATGGAGCCATCCAATCCACTGGGGGAGCAATACTTCAAAGGGTAAAATGGGCCCAATACATGACCTCAATACATGAGCCTGGCACCCTAGTCTTTCTAGCACGACTGTCTTATGCTTCTTATTCCTAAGCCCCCAAACTTGATGCCCCTCCTCCCCTCACTGTTCAACCTCAACCCCTAGGAAGCAAGTTTTTTTTTTCTGTGTAGGGTTGGGTCAATGTATCACCAGAGTAGGGGAGTGGATTGAGAAGGAGGCCAAAGGGTGCTCAAGGGGGACATGGAATGTGTAGGATTTCCCTACAGCATTCCAGAGAGCCTGCATGGTGAAGATGGCCTTGGAACCAGACTGACCCCTTTGATTCTGTTTCCTCATCTGTAAAATACAGATAGCGATTGTTTCTCCCTCTTAGGGGCTGTTGTGAGATTAAGTTCAGGGAGTGTGTTTAGCACAGTGCCTGGCACCCACATCATCGAGGTGCCACAAATGTAAGGTCCATTTTCCTTTCCTTTTTTCTTAGGGAATCCTTCGTCGTTTGCATTGGAGGCTGTGCTTATCCCCATTGGCTCCATGGGGTTGATTATTAGCCTCCTCTGTGTGTATTGCTGGCTGGAACGGTGAGATTTCAGGAAGATGCGGATAACTGGGAGTAGTAGAAAAGGTTATTTCAGGGTCTTCAGGAGTACAGAACAGGATAGTAAGGAATGAGAGATCACCCAAGAGGGCCTGGTGATGGGAGGAAGCTACAGGCACAGAAAACATGAAATCCCTTCCATCCATATAGGACAACTGGGAAAAGGGTAATGAAAGAGATTTAACCTATGCGTTCTTATTCTGGCTTGCTCCCCCACTCAGGACAATGCCTCGAATCCCCACCCTTAAGAACCTAGAGGATCTGGTCACTGAGTACCACGGGAACTTCTCGGTGAGAATGCTGTCATAAACATACTATAGTCTGTCAACTGCCAACTGCCTGCCAGCAAGATGGGTGGTGGGGGGGTTGGACAGAGTGAAGGGGGAGGGGAACCTGCACTAACTGTCAGGATGTGGCCGACCAAATGGGGGATGGGCTAAACAGAGAGAGACACACTGAAGAATAGATTATGGTGTGTGCGAGACAGATGGAAACAGTGGTATTGGGGGCTCAGGAGTCTGGGTGCCCCTTCTTTAAATCATAGTGATTTCAGACATCATGAGAGCTCCTTTTGGCACAGAGCCTGGGTCTTTTGCTTCCTGACCCTAACTGACCTCTGACCTGGAAATATTTGTCTCTAGGCCTGGAGTGGTGTGTCTAAGGGACTGGCTGAGAGTCTGCAGCCAGATTACAGTGAACGACTCTGCCTCGTCAGTGAGATTCCCCCAAAAGGAGGGGCCTTAGGAGAGGGACCTGGGGGCTCCCCAGCCAGCCAGCATAGCCCTTATTGGGCACCCCCATGTTATACCCTGAAGCCTGAAGCCCCAATGCCCTGACAGAACCCCAAGGTCCTGTAGCCTCAAATGATACTAACAATGTTCACTACCACTTCCTGTGGCTAATTTTGAATTCTGTTCCTCATGTAACTTAACTGTCCCTTCACTCAGTATCCCCTACTTTTGAATTGCCCCCTTATTATGTAAGTGTTTCTTATCTCCCCCAATCTGGCCCTTCCTTTTTATAGGACACTTTCTCCCTCTCTCCATCCCTTTGTCCATTCCCTCCCCTTTTCCACCTACCCTTCTATTGTTTCTGAATCAATGAGAAATAAAGTTTCTGTTGACAATCATCAAGAAGTCTGTCGTGGGGGTGGGGAGCAGGGGAAACATGGGATACAAGGAATGTGGGAGGCATGGTGCCGGATTAGGAAAAAGGAATAGTTGAGTCAAGTTGGGCAAGTGGTAGTGCTACAAATTTACTAAAAAGGAGTGCTGTTCTGAACACTTATTTTTCTCCATTTAGTTTTGGCACTCATTCCAGAGTCCAGTTTAGAGTTAGATTTGTCATGTTGCTCCCATTCCCCACAAATCTTTTATAGACCCACCTAAGTTCTCTCTTCACACCTACTGTACCTTCTGTTTCTGACCTCATAATCCCTCAACTACAGCCTCAGGCCCCACCCGTGGGGATACTGACTTCTGCCAATAGTTCTCTCTCCAGAGTCTGCCCAGCCTGGGCCTCCTCAGCCTATGAGGTCCATCTGTCCCTCTGGTCCCCCAACCCTATGGGCCCACTTGGCCCCCCAGGGCCTCTAGAACACTCTCGTTCTGCATGACTCATCAGGGTATTCTCTGAAGAGTGAGATGACCTTGAAAGCATGTTCATCTTCATCAAACATGGAGGTGAGGGGTCACACAAAGCTGTGGGTAGGGCGTGGGTAGGGTTGAAAGCAGTGGAGATCACAGAGATTGCATAACTAAAGAAGAGCCCGCATGCCCCATCCCATTTCTTCTCAGATAATCAGCAGTTTCTGGTCAATACCAATTGCTCTGTTTTCCCGTTGCTACATTACACTCGCAGTAAAGTGGGGTTGCGTAAAACAGGTGAGGAGATTTGGGAGGGGACTAAGGGCCAAGGGTCAGAAGCAGTAGGAGTATCTGTAGCCCCTAAATCCTCATTCTGATAAGAAGGGGTTTCCTCATATCCCTACAGCTTCCTCCAACTCATTCTGTGTAGGATCACTGGCCCCTTTTGCTTCTGCCTTCTGTCCTTAGCTGTCCCAATTACTCTGTGGCCTCCCTCCAGACACCATCGATTTGTGTGATGAATCGGGGACAATGAAGTTGCTTTTCCTGATGAAGACCCCTGGAGAATATGCCAGCAAATTCCTTACAGCTCGGGACACCTATTATGTTTGTAAGGTGGAGCGTGGGGCACCAGGTAGAGGCTTGGGAATATTACCCAGAGATAGAGCAAGACCTTCAAGATGGATCATGAATCTTGTCCTTAAAGTAGGGCACCTTCAATCAGACCTCAATTGACGATATCTAGTTTAGCCTAAGAAAAGGCACTGCCTCTATGACAATAGGTTATGTTCACAAATACTATGTCTCCCCACCTCAGCCTAGAGTCCATAACTTTCCCTTAGGTCCATACCTAAGGGGAGAAAATAAGGACACCAACTCAAGGTAGTGTTTAGTGTTAGAGTCCTAAAAGCTTGGGCTTCAGAGGGGTGGAAACTGGGTGACAAGGGCTAGGGATATAGCAGAAGGCTATGTTTACAGGAACCAAACTTGAGAATGCCTACAGAGCTTTTGTGCCCATTCTGAAGAATCCAGAACCTGAGCTACTTGGTAAGAAGTGTGATGGGGGAGGGAAGAATGTGGGGAATACTGTACATAGCTGTGTGATGGAGAATATAGGGTGGGACTAGTGTATGATGGAAAGTGAGTTCATAGGAGCCTAGGAAAAAGGGGCAAGGCCAGGTGTGGTGATGCACATCTATATTCCAAGCTACTCAGTTCCATAGCAGCCTGGGCAACTTAGTGAGTCCCTGTCTCAAAATAAAAAGGGCTGGGGATGTAGCTCAGTGCTTGCCTAGCATGCATAAGTCCCTGAATTCAATCCCCTAGTACCTCAAAAAAGGGGGTGGGGACAGGGTCTAGGTCCACTTTAGGAAATTTAAACCAGGTGGATATGTCACTTCCTCCTCCCCCCATGTCTCTGCCATCTTCTCTGTATATCTCCATATCACTACACCATCATTTCCATCTTAGGCCAGTTTACTCCAGCTGACCATTTGAAAGATGGGATGATGAGGTCTCTATTCCTCAGAGGCATGATTGTCTTTTCCTGTTTCCTAGATGCGCTGCGCACACAATGTGACTTCATGGAGAGGAGCCGAGTGAAAATGCTTAGAACCCTGGAAGCCAAGAAGGTCGCTCCAATTGAATCCACTGTGAATCTTCCAGTAAGACTCCCCAAACATGGCCCGCTCCAGCACTCCCCTCTCCCCACCAGACCGCTGAAGTTTTCTCCATCTTGGCCCCCTGGAATGGATTTCCTTTTCAAATCCTACACCTATGACCAAGACCTGACCCCCAACTTCTATTGTCTTCCCTTTGGCCCCAGTTTGTAGAAACCTCCCCTGCGGGGCCTCTTTGTTTATCTACTGACTTTCCCTTTCCAGTCCAAATCAGGAAGATCAGAAGAAGATGGGCCCCCTCCCACTCGTAGGGGCCCTCCCTTTAAGACCAGAGCAGACAATCTCGGTAGGAGGGATAAACATCGCTAACTCAATAAAGTGACCAAGTGAGAGCAGTAATTCTGGGTATGAAATTCCTGGAATTTAATGTGAAGTTCCTTTTTCAAGACAGACTCTTTCTCCCAATATCTGCACTAAGGCTTAAGTAGGCCCCAGGCCCCGGGGAGGGTGGACGGGATCGGCAGGAGAGGGCTGTTGCGAGCACATGGGTGGGGGTGAGGAAAGACCGAAGTCTGGTACAATGAGCCTTTGAGGGACGGAGTAGGGGGTGGGGTCTTCTCAAACCAGGCTACCTCCCCTTGGGAGGCCTATCTCGCAGCCCGCCTACTCCTGCTGGGGTTAGGTGTCCCTCCCCCACCATTCTCCACTACCTCCCAGGCTGAAATTCCCCCACCCCCACCTATCTGCCTCTGGGCAGTCCTTCCCGCCGCCCTTCGACTTACTTGCCCTTCGCCTTTCCCCCTCCCTCCCCCTTATCCAGGGGAGCAGCAAAGCAGCAGAAACCAGAGCTGTTTATAGGCATTTATTGAATTTATTCATTTATTGATTTGACACACTTCCCCACTCCAATCTAGCACATGATACAATCTGGGTAGGCCAGGCGCTGACACAGGAAATGATGGGAACCCACAGCAGGGGTGGGGGAGGGGACAATGCAAAGGGCACTGGGGGAGGGGCTGCTTTGGGGGCTGGGGTGGAGAAGGAGCCCCAGATGGCCTCCCTGGCAGGTGCTAGTAAACCTGATCCACATTCCCCCCATCCCTGCTCATTTCCCAGACCCTCAGCCAAGCTCCCCAGCTCCCCCTTCCCAGTTCCTCCCCTCCCCCCTGCCTGCTACCACACACACTTCCACATAACCCCTGTAGTCAGGGAAGGGGAAGAAGGGCAGGGACAGCTGTCAGGGGCCTTAAACAGGGAGGTCTCTGTACCTAACTTTACCACCCTAAATCCTTCCCTCCTTCTCTTCTCCCCCCTCCGAGGCCCCAAGCTAATTCCAGGCCTTCAATTCTTTCTCCCTCAGTATAGCACAAACCCACATTGGGGCATACAAGAGTGTGGCTGTACCCCAATACCACACTCTCCCAGGCACAAGTTGACAGACAAGGGAACATAGTTTAGGTTTTTCCCTGGGGAAAACTCCAACCTATTTATGCATAGATCCTTCTCTAGACCTGGTCCAAATGGGAGCTCTTATCCATCCATGTTCACTATTGCTCCCCACTTCTCCCCAACTTCCCCATGTCTCCTGTAGTATTGTCTGTAGTGTTTGTATCATGTCACTATGACAAAGCCTTCAGAAAGAAAGAAAAAGAAAAAGAAAAAAAAAGCACTCTCCCCAATCACTAGCACCTTGCCACTGTTAAAAATCTCTATATTTGTGTTTATATTTCTTTAAAAGTTTATAAAAAGCCTTTCTGTTATCTGTAGCCTTCCAAAGGTGATTGGCCTGGTGAGCCACTCCAGTGCTCAGACCTTGGCCCTTCTAGGTCCCCTGTTCCCCCCACCCACCCCACCCCACTGGCCCAAGGGGCCGTTGCATAAAATCTCCAGGCTCAACCTTGCCTGGCCCAGCTCAGATAAGACTCTCTACAAAAAATTCCTGCTCCCAAAGGCAGGGGTAAGGCCACTGGTGACTTCACATTTCCAACAGCATTGCTGGCCCCTGCTACAAAGCCTAGGGGTGGGTATGGGGGGAAGCTGAGGATGGCTCCTGAGAAAGGGCCTTACCCCCTAATTGGCACAGTGAGAATAAACCCTCTTCCCTTTCCCCCTCCCAGCCCCCCTCCCCCCATATTCCCCATCCGGGTAGCTTTATCTTTTTAATTTCCTCAACTGTGTGTGTGTTTGTGTGTGTGTGTGTGTGTGTGTCTGTGTGTGTGTGTGTGTGTGTGTGTGTGATCAGACCCCGCCCTAGCTCTAAAGCAGGGGTCCCAAATTCCTGGGGAGGACTCAAGGGAAAAGAGTGGATATAGACACGCCTAGCTCCACCTCTGAAGCAGGGGACAAAGCTTTCAGCCATGACTCAGGGATCTGTGGGAAGAAGAAATGGAGGACAAGGTAAGAGATTCATCTGGGGCAAGCCAACTTCCCACTGTTCACATTCACAGCAAGGAGAACTGAGAATCCCGCCTCCAAACACACCCCTTCTGTGCTGCCTTCTGTGGGTACTACTGAGGGGCCTGGAGGTCTCATTGAGAAACTGTCCCTCCAATGCAACATCTTCTCCAATTCTCCAGGAGCTCCATTTACCCCTTGTTCTATCTCTCTCCCTGGCTCAGATAATGGGATGAACTGGGCATCTAGGAGTGGGCATAGGTTTTGAGATGCTACAGTAAGTAATTAGGGGGTACCATACCTGGTTCAAAATTGAAGTCCAGTCCTTCACCCCCATCCATGAGGTCGCTGATGATGTTATCCATGTCACACTCCAGGTTCTCCATATACATATCAAGATCTAAATCCTGAGGCATTCTGTCTTGGCTTGAAGCTTCAGTAGGAGGTGTGAGCACAGGAGTTCCCAGAGCCTTGGGGATGGGAGCACCTCCCATGACTGGAGGTGGTGCCATCATAGGAAGGGTGGGAACCAGACTGCTCGGGCCTGGAGCCTCTAGGGGCTTGGGGCATAAGCCAACTCCTGTGGCCAGCTTACTGGAGGAAGGCATCCCCCCCAGCAACAAAAGTGTGGGAGCCTGGGATAGAATGGGATCTACCTGGGTCATGAGGACATCAGCTGGGGGTGGTGGAGTATCAGAAGTGAGCAGGGCCTCCAGAGACTGGGAGCTTGAGAAGCACCCTTCTGCTGACATGGGCCCCTCTGCTGGGCCGAAGAGAGAGGCGCCATAGGTGTGTAAGGGGCCAGGAACCCCAGGATGCTGCAAAGAGAAGCCAGAGAGACTGCTCCGAGATAGCAGGGAATGAGGAGATGTGAGATTGAGCCCATCTAGCAGCTCGAGATCTTCATTTAGGGTAGGAGGGACACCCCCTGCATAGCTGCTGACTGAGGCTGGTATCTCCTCCTCTGCCAGCACCTCAGACTCTGGCCTCATGGGGGACAGGCGGGTGCTGACAGTGCTAGCATTTGAACTGCTCCGTGGACGGAAGGCGGTCCACATATCGGCTTCTTCGCGATTTCGAGAGCAAGGGCTGCCTGACCACTTGGAGAAGTGGCCAATAGGGCTCGTTGGAGTGGCACCTTCGGGTGGAGCTGGCAGCACGGATGGTTTCTTCTTGGGGGCTTTGCTGCGGCCCCGGAGCAGCTTGCTGCTGCTATCCATAGAGGCAGCCCTGCGGCGGGGTGCCTTGCCACTCTTGCCTCCCTCGGGGTTCAGCATCCACCAAGAGCTCTTGCCGGTGGCCTCATTGTGAACCTTGATGAACTTGCTGTGCAAGGACAGGTTGTGGCGGATGGAATTCTGTAGGGGGCAGAGGCAGCAGGAAAAAGAGGCATGAGGTATGTGTAGGTCGGTGGCCAGTAATCTAGTCAAAGGGGAGGTGAGGACATAGCAGGTGGGGTGTCCCAGAGAATAAAAGAAAGTCAAATGTAAGGGGAAAACTGGCAGAGAAAGAGAGGGGAAGGAGACCATTCACAGTTCCCCCTAGGACAAGCAGCACAGTCTTTGCTCCAGACTTCTCTGCACAGGGAGCACCAGAGACAAAGTAACAACCTACTGGAGAGGGTCTGGTGCCATCCTGGAAAAGTCAGGCTCTGGTGGGTGCCTGGGGCTTGTGGAAATGGAGAAGCCTTACTCCTATTCCAACAAAAACTAGGTTCAGATAGGAAAAATCATTCCATAGGTTCTACCCTTTCCTTGAATGCAGGCTTACATGGCGATTACAGGACAGTGGCCATACCAGCCCAGGACTGACCCTTGCCCTGGGCCAGTTCTCTGAATAGGCTGAGGGACTGGAACTTCAGCACAGCTGCTGCTCCATTCTCCCCCACCCCACACTGGGCATTTGGGTCACCCAGCTCTCCATGGAATTGGAAGACACCCCCCTTTTTCTGAATCCCAACCTTATTTCTGCCAATAGGTGACATGAACCCTTTAACTACATTCACAAGGCACAATCTAACCCTCCTTCTTTTTCCCAGAAGGATCTCCTCTCTCTAAATTGTACTAGTTCATCAAGACCAAGCTTAAGTCCCACCTCTTTTATAAAAGTGGTTGCTTGACTTTGTCTATCAAATTTCGTATACAGTATTTTTAATCTGTTCCACACAATTTTACCCAGTCTATATTGTGTGGCTTATGATTTTGTGTAATAAGTCTCATCACGTGTAAGTGCCAAGGGCACTGACAGTCCCACAGCCCCCAATGGTGGCTCTTTAGAGCACCAGGCCCACAGTACGCTAAGCTCATAGTACAAAATCAATATTTGTTGCCTGATTGGTAGGTGGCCCTCCGGTGATGGTGGTGAGACTCCTTGAGGCTCTGTTGGCTCTAGAGTGCCATGGGTATTGGAAGCCATGTGTTTTCTCTTCCTCACTGGTGACGTTCTGCTAGGGATACATACTATCCCCCCCCCCCCCCAGCAGCCCAGGGAGCAAGATCCAGATTGGCAGCTTCTTGAGCCCCCATACAGCTTATTTTTACTGGTTGCCCCAGGCTAGTTAGAGCCAGTTTTGTCCCTCCCCCCCCCTCCTTCCCAACCTCCCTTCCCCCACTACTCCTCAGGAATTTGTGCATAATCTCTACCCTTAGGGGCATTTGACCTCCCACTAGGAGCTCTTTGGAAATTCTGGAGGAGCCTGAGAAGTGCTTGGAGCTTGGAGCAACCTGGAGGCTGAGGCTATGGACAGTCAGAAACCGCTCAAGTGTCTGACTGGTTCTCTAAGATAAGGAGACCCTTTGCCTGCAGAAGGATGCTTGAGCAGCTTTTTTATTTCAGGGCTCTTTAGCCAAATAACTTGACTCTCTGATACCCTGTCTTCATGACACTCCAAATACTCTGGCTGCACTGATGCTTCTAGCTCCTTCAAGTCTTGGGCTCTTAGTACCTGAGGACCACAGTGACTTCTGGCACCATGATTATCTCCTTTCTCTTTCTCTAACTTTGAGTCTACTGAGATGGCCCATTCCTTTTCCTACTACTTAGCACCTTTGAGGCCCATTTGTTCATCTCCTTTTCTTTAGACCTTGAAACTAGCAAGTGGGAGAGGTCCAAAGTGGGAGAGGTTAGAAACCCATAATTCTTGAGTGTTGGGGGGTTGGGAGGGGTGACTGATAATTGCTCCCCAAGCCACCTAACCTAAGCTTTCTTGTTCTAAGTTAAGTGCCGCCCCCTGGTGGGGTGGGAGTAACCTTGGCATGTCACCAGGGAAGTCAATTCAGGCATGAAACTTCCCCCTGGGAGCAGGGTGGGTGCCTCAGAAGCCCCACACTCAAGTCTCAATTGGTTTTGCAATCATTCCAATGAAAGCAAGCCCTGAGCTTCCTAGAGAAATATGATTTACAGTTAGACCTGAGTTCAAGTCCTCATTCTACTGATAGTAGATTTGTACTTTAATATCCTAATAAGTAGAATGTGGAATCTCAGAACTGCAGTGAAGATTAATAAAATGATTATTTTTGTGGTACTGGGAATTGAACCCAGGGGCACTCTACCAACTGAGCTTCATCCCAGTCCTTTACTTTGTTTTTGATACAGGGGACTTGCTAAATTGCCAAGGCTGGCCTTGAACTTGCAATCTTCCTGCCTCAGCCTCTGGAGTTGCTGGGATTACAGGCGTTCAACACTGTGCCCAGCTAAAATGAAAAATTTAAAAACTATTTTGTAAACTATAAAGCCCTATGCAAGTGTAAATCCTAAGGAGGAATATATTCCCACAGTATAACTAACAACTCATGGTTATTTCTTCTACCCTGGAAAATGAACCTAAGGGAAAAGAAAAACAGCTGTGTAGGCTGGGTCCAAGGAGGGGAGCTCTTTATGAGCTGAGACTGTGGCGTGGCAGTCTACCCAGAAATAGTGCCAAGGGTCTCAGTCAGCTGTCCTGTCTTCTGTTGTGTCCAGCCCCTATGCACACTGCACATCTGATCTCACAATCTTCCATACCTAGGGGAAGACACTCTGCTCATTCCTCCCTCTGTACTTTGTTGTATGCTGACCTCACCACCCACAGAGGTACAAGATGTCAGTTGGGGTAGAACCCCCCCCTTGTGATTAGAGTCCATATTTCCCAGGACAATTTTTTTCAGAGTATCTTGTGAGTTCTTTCCCCATAGTTTCTTCGTGGAAGGCCAAGGGAACTCCTAACCTTCAGCTCTAAAGTCAGAGCCCTATCTCCTTTTTTGTGAGTAATATTCCTCAACAGTAAATCAAAGACTTCCCCCCAAAGCTTGGATAGCCCCTTAGAAAGGACAGTTTATAGGCATCGTAGGGCACACTGAGGCAGGTTGCAGCTCACAGACCCTTTAGTGTGTTAGATCAGCTACCTTTCACCATGAATATAATCTTTTAAACTTTTGCCACCCACTCCCTCCAGCAATCCCAGAAGAGTACCTCTACATTGAGTTACTGGGAGGCAAGCAGGGAATCCAAGTAATCCCACAGGAATGGGAGAAAAGGTGTTGGGGTGGAGGTGGGGGAGGAGGAAAGGCTAGGTTGAATCCACACAGTTCCTTCTGCACATAGGATAAAGACTTCTCTGTGGGAATAAGTGTTTGGGGCAGCCCAAGCCAAAGTGCTGGGAGTGTTGAGCAGGGAGTAGAGAATTTGATTTTCTCCAGGCAGGGACAGTGTCTTAATTCATCTGCGATTCTCCAGCATCAAGCTGAGTGTGGCATATACTATGTACTAAGTAAATGTTTGTCTAACTTAAGATTGAAGGTGGATCTCTGGGCTTCCCAAAGGGGTGGGGTGGGATGGTAAAAGGGGCCTCAGAGTAGGAGGTAGAGGTCTAAGAGGCCCAGGGGTAGGTAGACAGAGGTAAGGGGGTCATAGTTACCTTCCATCCTGCTGAACTGTTGCTGTCACCCTTGTCCTTGAAGTAGGGCACCGTGCGGACCATCCACTCATAGATCTGGGCGAGTGTCAGTCGCTTCTCCGGGGCGCTCTCAATGGCCTGGCTGATGAGTTCTGCATATGACTGATTTCCCCAGGCATTCCGGCGGGAGCCTCCCTTCCGAGGACCTGTTACAGCCCCCAGGATCCCCGGCTGGGGGCCCCCTGCCGGCTCTGGGAGCCGCGAGGGCAACAGGATCGGCTCTGAGTGCCCCTCCGTGTGTACCTTCTCTCCCAGACCTGGCTCCACCTCGGGCGGTTCGGAGGGCTTGGTAGTGGGCTCTGGTCTAGGAAGGGGCCAGGTGCAGGAACGGGGACGGCTCTGGGGTTCGAAGTCGGGATCGAGGTCTACGATCGCAGCAGCCTCTGTGGCTGAATTCTTATTCCCTGGATCCATACGTGGAGTCGGACCTCCGCGACTCAGCGTTCAGTAAAGCCTGCCACAATCCCTCACCATGCCTCCCCCCAGGGGGGAAGCACCGAGGGTCAGGAGGCACATTCCTGCCAGTCCCCAAAAAGTCAGGAACTTCTCCCTCGCCCCAGGACGCTAGCCCCTAAACTGTCCCTTCCACAGTTCTCCGATCCTCTTCCCGACTACAGCGTGCAGCCTCTGAGCTCTTTGCTGAGACACCACCTGTAACCTCCGCCTAGAGAAGACACTTTTTCTCCAACCTCTCACTCAGCTTCCTGCTCTTTTAAACCTGAGACACAGTATCCCCTCATACATCGCGCTCCCATCACCGAACGTCTCCTCAGCCGCAGTTCCCTCCCCCTTTTAAGTTGCTGCCCCCCGGACACTCCTCCCAAATTTCCTCCACCCGGATCACTGCCCTCCCCCACGCCCCGCTCCCCCGCGTCACTTGCCCCTCCCCTGACTCCCCCTCCCCCCGCCTCTTCCCTTCTCGCCACTCTTAATAGGGTCAAGGTTCTTGTGGCCCCAGCCTCCCTTATTCCTGCACCGATTCCCCTATCAACCCCCCCCACCCCCCGCCCCCCGGGTTTCCCTTTTGTTTTGCTCCAAGCAGCAGCCCCCGCCTGACGTCTCTGTTTACCACTCGCCGGGGCAGCCATCTGCGCACGCGCCTGGAGAGCCAGTTGGGAAACCGAGTTCTTCAGTCGTGCCACCCTGGTCAGTCTGAGGACTACATCTCCCGTCCTACCTCGGGACCAGGAGCCCGGTACAGGCGGCCGGAGAGCAGCGTGGCAGGATATGGGGAGGTGGAACTTTAATTATTAGAGGTCGTCGCGGACTCTCTTTCTTTTCTTAAAAATTATTTTCCTCCTCACCTCGCTTTCTACCCACTTCCTTGGAATTTGGGGTCGCCTAAGTGAACGTGTTGATAGATGCTGGACCTTTCCCTCCAGTTAAGAGGGAGCAAAAGGAGAAAGAAAATCTCTACAAGAAGCAGAAAACCGAAAAGAAGAAGCCAGAACTGACTAGAAAATAAGTTGTATGCACGTTGAGGACTTGGGTGGGGGACTTATGTAACATAAACAAATGGTTAGCTGATGGTGGTGGTCTCTCCTGTCCCCCTCCACCTCCGTACGCAGTTTACACCGACAGTGAGGTCTTTCTGTTTCCTCCCACCGGTTCCCCTGAGCTGCCTTTGAATATCGACATTTTTTCTGGTTCTCATATTCAACGGCTTCGCTTCTCATTCAACAGGTCCCAAACGGAACTTTTTATCTGTTCCTGCACCCACACCCCTATCCTCTGGCTCTCCTTAACCTGTGAATTTGGTTAGTGGTTGTCCTGGTCTACCAAGTCTCCCAAGCTAGACTGATTTTGTCTTTTCATCTGCCTAACTTGCTATAATCCAAATCCCAGTTGGAAACCTTATTTATAACTGGATTTAAATTGCAACATCATCTTAATTGAACCTCCTTCCACCAGTCTTTCCCCTCACTACAACATGCTTTTAAGAAGCATGCCTGGGCCAGCGCTGTGGCGCACTTGTAATCCCAGCGGCTGGGGAGGCTGAAGCAGGAGGATCACGAGTTCAAAGCCAGCCTCGGCAATTTAGCGAGTCCTTTAGGAACTCAGTGAGACCATGTCTCTAAATAAAAGACACACACACACACTCACACAAAGGGCTGGGGATGTGGCTCAGTGGTTAAGTGACCCTGCCCCCCCCCCCGCAAAAAAATAAAGCATGCCTGGTAATTATAGCTAAAATTTATGGAGAGCTTATTATGTGTTAGTCCCTGTGCTAATTGCTTTGCCAATGTTAGCTCCTTTACTCCTCACATCAATCTTATGAGGTAGGTACCACTATCCTCCTTGTTTTATAGATGAAGATACTACTAATACTCAGATAAGTGACTTGCTCAAGGAGATAGAAGAATGGCCTAGGAGACAGGAGAACTGGGATCATATTGCTTTTATGTGATCATTTAATTTCTCTACTTGAAACTTCCTCTGATTTCCCACAGTCCTATCTGGTAAAGTTCAAACTCCCTAGCAAATCTCTTCATACTCAGGTCACTTCACACCTTTCTTGCCTCATCTTTTGCTGAGCACAGTATTCCAACCAGCCAGAGTTTCCTACTATTTCCTGGAAATGCCATGCCCTTTCATACCTTTCCTACAGCATCCTGTGATGTCATCATTCTTGTCATCCCTTCTTTTTAAAAATATTTTATTAGTTATGGATGGATACAATATCTTTATTTTTATTTATTTATTTTTATGTGGTGCCCAGGGTCGAACCCAGGACCTCACGAGTGCAAGGTAGGTGCTCTACCGCTGAGCTACAATCACTGAGCTACAATCCCAGCCCAGTCATCCCTTCTTCAAGTCTCTTATTTTGTAAACTCCTGTTCATATTTCCCTATCTCACCTCAGGTGCAGTTAGTTCTCCTTTTACTGTATTCCTAAGCACCATGAGCAGGCTCATATTATATAGTGCAAACCATTTTTGTTTATTTGTCTTTCTCCCAATAAACTGTGAGCTCCTTGAGGGCAGAAACACATTTTATGTATCTCTGTGACCTCAGCTCTGGGTCATATAGTAGACAAGAAATGTTGGTGGAATGAATGTATTAAAGGGATCAGGAATCAAATGATATTACACTTGGACATTTAATAACTTTTAAATAAATATATCATATGTATTCTCTGCCTGGCCATGTTCTGCTTTTCCTATTAGACAACAAGCTTCTAGGGGCAGGGACTGTAATTTGACTTGTCTACCATTTGCAGTGTTTCCTGATACATATTCTGTGATGTCTGGTGAGGAAGGATATCCATGCAACCAGGACTTTTCAGCAGTTTCAGCGCATTGGCCGTTCACTGTGATATTAGCCTCCCTATGGTAAAATAACCATCTTAGTTCTCCACATTCCTTGGTTCCACTCCAATTTGCATTTGTCCTCTACCTATCACCTAAGTGGTACATCTTGTAAGTGCTTTACAAGTGGTGAATTCAGTAGAGGAGAGGGCCTGGTATGAGAGAGCCTGGTGGGCACTAAGGTACAAGGCACTCTCTTCAAACTGAAACAGGTGTGGTGTCAGATCATGGAGAGTTGCTGAGATGGGGAAATGGCAGGGTGGGGCAGGCACCTGTCCTAGCTTGAGTTATATCTTGCATTGTTTCTGTGCATTTGTTTGAAAAGGTCCACCTCTTCACTAACTCATGTCCATCATCTCCTTAAAGTTCCAATTCAAAGCTCAAAACTTACATGTTCTTGGAAACTTTCCCCAACTAGCCCAACCTGATAGATCACTTATCTACTTTACACCCCCTGAACCTCTAGGAACTCCATTTATATTTAATTTTGTGCTTGTGGTTATCTATCTTTCCATTTCATGAGGATATATTGACTCCTCCACTAGATTATAGACTCTATAACATCAATCAACAGTTGCTTGTTGAGACTTCACAAGATGAAAGTATATCTTGAAAGCTTGAACAGATAAAAATGATCATATGCCATAGGACCAGATGTTTTAGGAGGGTGGGCAAAAGGATTGGTGGGGTGATAAAAACATCATGACTTTAAAGCTAGAGAGGTAAGGGTAACTCACCTCATTGCTATGGGAGTGTTAGACACATGTCAGTCAAGAAACAGTCAGCAAGATGGCCTTAGAAAATAGAAGAGACTTTAGTCAGGGAAGAGGACTAACAGGAAGCCCCCAGAAAACCATTGCTGTCATAAACTATGAATAGATATGGCAGGATATGGGAGGTGCAGCCTTTTTTTCCCAGTTTGAAACCCTAGACTGTATTTTCTCAAATGGATCCCCATTCACCACTTGTTTTTTTTTTTTCCTCTTGAAGGTCACAGGAGTTTGGCTCTCTTGCCTCTTTCACTGTCACCACCCACTCTTCTACCTGGGTGCCACCCCCCAAGACTGCTGCCAAACCGGCTCTATTAATTTGAATTGAGATAGACATTTCCCCACTTCTTTGTTACCCTGCCCAGCTCTGAAAAAAAAAGTACAACCCCCACCTAGGATTTTTACAGGATTTTTCCCTTGTAACCACAGGAAAAGATGCAGTGGTAGACATAAATAATAATGAGAAAATTCCAGATTGTTAGAAAGCACCACCTCTACTTGTCCCTGATCTTCACAGATGTGTATGGAATATGCATATTTTTGGTTGCCCTCTTCCCTAAGACATTTATGGTTTTATCTGTGAAAGAGTCCTTGTCTTAGGAAAACACCTTCTCAACCTTGTCTCTGTGTTGTTTTTTAAAAATTCTTTTTGGTTAGTAAATGTTTCTCAAAGTCCTGTTTTCTAGACACCAGACTAGCTAGGCACTTTCACAAAAAGTGAAGCCCTAGACTGAAAGACTCAGATTTTAGCCCTGAATAGATTTGAGTTGGTTTGCTAAGTTTGAGGCAAGTTTCAGTCCTTTCTGAACCCTGGAAGTCATTCCATTGTAGTAAAAAGAACACTAGATTTTCAGGAGATCTGAGTCCTTGTCATAGCTTTGTCATTCTGTTGACTACTAATAATAGTTACCCTAATATCAATAGTAACATTGGGTTTTTATTTTGTATTAGGCACTGTGCTAAGTGCTTTACATAAATTGTCTGATTTAATCTACACATGTATAATAAGCTTAATGTTATTACTTATTTTCATTTCACAAAGGAAAGTGAGACTTAGGGTAAAGGGTCAGGAGTTACTAAGAGGTACAGTAGAGATACAAACCTAATCAGCCTGACTTCAAAGCCTATACAAGTCAATTCCCCTTTTTTGGCTTTGCTTTCTTTATTTGTAAAATGAGAATTATATATTGAATGATCTCCAAAGTCTCTGCTAGCTCTAAAATCCTACTTCTAGTGATTTCCAGTCTGGGTACTATACTCCACATTGTCCTTTGGTCTTTAGGCTTCCCTGAGTTTAAACTTTACATCCAGACAAATTCAGTCCTGGATCCCTGCATGAAGAATTTCCACAATGTTTCATCCCTTAGGTTTTGAGGGTCCTTTGAGCTTCCTCTTTAAGCTTCCTATGGACCTTTATGGTTCCAATCTTTGAAAGTCCTACTGGCATAATATTTACCACAGTTTTGTTTTCTTCTTGCATATGCAAGGCAAACACTCCCTCTGAGTTATAGCCACAATCAATAATTTGTTTTGAGACAGGGTCTCCCTTAGTGGCACAGGCTGGCTTCCGACATGTGATCCTTCTGCCTCAGTCTGTGAGTTGGTGGCATTAGAGTTTCTGGGATTTCATGCATGTACTGTGACACCCAGTTTTTACCAAAGCATTTTAACCAAAGAGTCTTTCCCTGCCCCCCACCCCATCAGGAAAAAAAGATCTGGGGGTGTATCTCAGTGTTAGAGTGATTGCATAGGCCTGGGGTTGTTCAATGCCCAGCATTTCAGTCCTTTCTGAACCCTGGAAAAGAATCTGAAAGTTTCCAGTACATTAAAACATGCTCATGTTATTAAATTTGCAGGAAAAGAGCTGGATGTGAGAGTTTATATACTATGTACTTATTTTTAAATTTATTATTTTTATTTATTCTGACTTGTTGTACATGATGGCAGAATGTAATTCATTTCATATTACACATATAGAGCACAATTTTTTAAGACACTGATTGTACACAAATTTACTATGTACTTATAATTTTGATTAAAACACATTGAGAAAAGATAGAAAGAAATGTCAAAAAGTGTTAATGGTGGTTATAGTATTTTTCATTTTCCTTTCCTTAATTTTTTTTCAATTTGCTGTGACTGCATATAATTTTAAACTGGGGGAACTGCTTTGTATTTTGCCTCTTTCTACAAGGGATTTGAAGCACCTTACCAAAAAAGAGTACAAATGTTGTAAGATTATAGAAATAGAAAATCAGATGCATGGAAAGGAAGAGGCAGCTAATATGCAATGACTAAACATTAAACTCACCTTTTGGGGTAGTCAAGGGAAGGGGTAAAATGCAGTCAATTACATAAGTCTTGTTATCAGGAAGAAAGAAGCATGGCATTCCTCAAGAGAGATAGAGATTTTCCTGTCACTACATTCTTTTCTCCCCCTATTTAAAAGACAGAACTTGAGCAAACAAACAAAAACATTGGGAGTGGGGGGAAACACTTACAATCCCCTTGCCCTTCTACAATTTTAATCTTTGCCTCTCAGCTTTCAATCCTTTCCCACAAACACATATAATTTTACATGGTTGTAATTAGAGTCTATATACTATTTTCTGTTCTTCTTTTTTCCATGAATATATCATAAACACATTTTCATATTTAGTCTTCCATAATTATATTTTTTAATAGCTACATAATGCTCCATTGCTGGTACTAAATTCCATAAGAAATATCTCATGTGGGATTAACATAAGGGACAATGTCCTCAGTAACAGTTTCATAACACATGCAGAAGAGATTTCCATATTACTTTCTTGTAACTACTCTGGCTAAAAGCCAAGGGTGTAACATTAAAACACTTCTGCAGGGGCCAAGCTCAGATGGTTCAGGCATGTAACCTTCTGGTGTTCTAACTTGATCTGAGGACACAATTTAAAATGCCACCTAAAGGAGTGGATGGATAGAATGTCCCTTACAATATATTCCATAAATATCTCTTCTCCTAGCCAGGCTTTTGACAGGACCTCAGAGGCCAACTACATTTATTCCCTGATGAAAGCCAGAAGTATTGGTATGCTCTGTTGTTGATTGAGGCAGGATCCATATGTTTTGAAAGCCAGATGAACAGGTGGTCGGGTGACATGGTTACCATTCTGGCTTGAAAGTTGAGAAGCCTGACTAGTGTTGTTGCCTGCATAGAAGTTTAGCTCATATCCCCATGAAGGTAGGGTGCAGGTGAAACCAGATTTTTCCTAGGAAGTAGCTTTTGGATCTAAGTTCCGTACCACAGAGAAGGGTTTTTTGATCTGAATAGTTTTCAAAGCCCTAACCAGTCATGCAGCTTGGGCCTAAGAAAGGAAGTCTCAAAATATTCCAGTGGAACCTCTGGTTTTAGGAATTATAGTGTCCCACTCCGCCTGCCAGTAGGAATTAGCTGCAGAATAGGGTTTTATATTGACCAATTGAATTTTGGAGACTGTCACCAAGGAAGATTAAAATTTTTTACATACATGATGTCAAGCTGTTATTTCTGGCACTAATTATGTACCAGAGCCAATTGCCTCTTAAAGACTACACCTAATATGCAATAATATAACTATGTCGGCTGCATAAAGCCAGATTTACTTTTATTTCAAAATTTTATTGTATAAACATTACAGGCACAAAATGAAAGACTTTTTAGAAATAGAGGAAAAGGAAAAAATAATTACAATCCTACCATTTTAACAAAAGCATCAATAAGCTTTTGTTTACTTCCCTTATTTTTCATATTTATATTCATATTGAATATATCAACTTGTGTCCTGATTTAATAATTGTAATCATACAAGTAATACATGAATATGTTTCTTTAAAAATATAGAACATTATGGGAAAAACCCCTAAAAGTCCCTTTGGACCCTTATCACATAGACTTTTCCCCCTTGCTGAAGTAACCATTGTCATGAGTTTGATAAATATTCTGCTAGACCTTCAAAAAATACTCTTAGGCTGGGTGTGGTGGTACATGCCTGTCATCCCAGCAACATGGGAACTGAGGCAGAAAGATGCCAGTTTGAGGCCAGCCTCAGCAATTTAGAGAGGCCCTAAGCAATTTAGTGAGACCCTGTCTCACAATAAAAAATAAAAAGGACTGGGGATGTAGCTCAGTAGTACAGGGCCCCTCTGGGTTCAATCCCCAGTACCACAAACATGACGGCAGAGCCCTCATGACCTGATCATCTCTCAAAGATCCCACTGTTGCACTGGGGGTTAAATTTCTAACACATGAACTTTGGTGAACACATTCAAACTGTAGCAATTTTCTTTGCTTTTCTGTGCATAAATGATTATATTAGGCCACTTGCTTTTTTCACACAAAATGTTTTTGAGGTGTATCCTTGATGATACAACTGTTCATTCCTTTTAATCGCTGTATTCTATTTCATTTAGTGAATATGCTGCATTTTATTAAGTCATTCAGATGTATTATCAAGCTGGCCACAGTGGCACATGCCTGTAATCCAGCTACTTGGGAGGCTGAGGCCCAGAGAATCATAAGTTAGAGGTCAGTCTTAGCAACTTAGTGAGACCCCGACTCAAAATATAAAAGGATTGTGGATGTATCTAGCATATGTGAGGCCCTAGGTTCAATTCCCAGTACCTTCTCACTGCAAAAAAGATGAATTATCACACTGAAAAGACAAGGTTTTTAGAAAGCCTGTCTTTCTGTGAAATAAATGTACTTAAACAATGTAGAAATTCATCCAACACCCTCACGTGACGTGTATTAAACTAAAATCCTCCATCAACCATTTCACTTGCCCACTAAAAGCTTTAAAGATGACAGAGTTGTACATAAAGTCAACAGAAAAGTACAAACATCTTACAAAAATGGTCTTGGCTCAGTCAGCATTGTTCAGTTAGTTGGGTTGTGTGTCACAAGTGGGGTTTAGACCCTGAGAGAACTGATGTACTTTCTTGTTTTCTGTAAATGCCTGTGGGGCTCCCTGAATCCCCATCCAGATCTCCTTTATCACCAGAAAGTTCCTGGCTGTTTCATATAGCCTGCAAAATCTATAGCTCACAAAGATAGGTATGTGGTTACACAATTTGCTCCCAGAGTAGGCTCCAGAATGTCCAGATGCAGTGTCCAGTTGATCTTTCCTGGCAGTATCAGGCAGATATGACAGCACATGTGGGCTGAAGAAATACACAGCCTGCTCCTGGGAGCAACAGGGAGGGACTCAAAGACACAAATACATTCTTAATACAGACAAAAATAAAAGGAGATAAAAATATGCTAGCTATGCCTGTTATAAAAATCAATTACAAGCTACTCTTTTTCATATGGGCCTCCATATATGAAAGTATACCTATCCTCTTGTCTTTCCCTTCCCCCTCCCATTTCCTGTTCTTTTATGTTTACTTTCTCTGATCTCTGCTTAGTCCTTTTCTCCCTCTGCCTCTGGCAGTTTCCACCGCTGATCCCCTTTTTTCTTTTTCTGGGGCCAGTCTTATAGTATCCTTCAAGAAGATCATGAGCTCTGTTAATCTGTAAGTGGTATCAGGCCATTAAGATATAAGTTAAAGAGAAAAGAGGCTTAAACACAGTCCTGTTTTACTTGTGATTGAGATTTGGTGTACCAGGGACCCTGTATGTACCATGAGTCTTTCTACTTTAAACTTTAAAAAAACAAAGTCCCTTCCCCCACTATAAGAGCAATATATATTTACTAAAAAATGTATTTTAGAACTTTTTTTTTCCTTTTGGTATTGGGGATTGAATCCAGGGTTGCTTTACCACTGAGCTACATTCCAAGCCCATTTTATTTTATTTTTATTTTTAAATATTTATTTTTTCATGATTTTTATTGGTATATTATAATTGTACATACTGGTGGGCCTCTTTTTTTTGCAACAGGGTCTCATTAAGTTGCTGAGCCTGGCCTCAAACTCATGATCCTCCTGCCTTAGCAATCTCAAGTCACTGGTATTATGGGTGTGCACCACTGTGCTTGGCTCAGTATTTTGGTATGTTTATTTCCAGTATTATTTTTTACCTTTGGAATGGATTTTAAAAACCCAACACCATTGTAATCACATTGTACATACACTTTTGTTTCCTCCTGATTTAACATGTAAACATGTTTTCAATTAATCACAGGACTTCATAAATATAATTTTAGCACCTGTATAGGATTCTTTCAGTTGTATCTACCATACTTTAATTGTTTCTGTATTGTTAGCTATCTATGTTGAAGTGATATTAAAATGAGAATTTGCACAAGCATTAAATATCAAAGATCTATGTGAAGCACATATAGATTGTCCCAGACCAGTAATTGCCTATGCAATCACAAGGAAATGATAGTTCAATGAAAGCTGTAATTTTTCAGTCAATGATAGTTTTCCCCACAAAATTTAAGAGACTATATATAATATCAGTGAATCTTATAGTAATGTCAGGACCTTTCTATCCATGATGGAAACCTGATGTAGTAGGGAAAAATAATACTTTGGAATCAGACATCCTTTCCTTTATTTAATAGATATTAATTGAGTGACTTTTATGTGCTCATGACTGTTAATACGCTAAAAAGAAAAACAAAATGCTTGCTCTCATGGAGCATATAGTTCAGGGGAGTTCATGGGTTATCAAACAAGAAATTACACACAACATGCTAAATGCTAAGATGGGGGAAATGTTGGGGGCCATAGGTATATAAAAGATGGTATCTAACCTACACTAGGGGGATCAAGAAGGCTTTCTGGAACAAGTGACAATAAATAGGAGTTAGCAAGCTGAAAATACAAAAGAGACTAGGGGAGTGTCTTTGTTTTTCAAACAGAGAAAGCAGTAAGAACAAAGACTTATAAACATGAGAGAAACTTTTTTTTTTTTCTGATGGGGTCTCACTATGTTGTCCAAACTGGTCTGGAACTCCTGGGTCCAAGCTATCATCCTGCCTCAGCTTCCTGAATAGCTGGGACTATAGGTGTGTACCACCAGGCCCATCAGGAGACTTATTTTTGTGGGTACCAGGGATTGAACTCAGGGGCACTTGACCACTGAGCCACATACCCAGCCCTATTTTGTATTTTATTTAGATACAGGGACTCACTGAGTTGCTTAGCACCTTGCTTTTGCTGATGCTGGCTTTGAACTCAGGATCCTCTTGCCTCAGCCTCCAGAGCTGCTGGATTACAGGCGTGTGTCACTATGCCCTGTTATCAAGAGAATTTTATCTGAAAATGTCTTTATTTTGTTTTGATTCTTAAATGTTATTGTAATTTAACATAGAATTCCAGGTTGACGATACTTTTTTCCCAACAATTTAGAGATGTTTTCCTGTGGTCTTCTAGTTTGCATAGTTCCTGAGGTGATTATGCAATGTTGTTGTTCTCTGGACACTTCCATGATTTTCTCTTTATCTTTGGTTCTCAGCAGGTTGATTATGATACCAGTAGGTACAATTTTCTTCATATTTGTTCTGTTTAAGCTTTACAGAACTTGAATCTACAAATGTATGCCTTTTGCCAAATTTGAGACATATTCAATCATAATTGCTTCAAAGAATGTTTTTGCCCAGCTACTCTTCTCCTTTTGGGATTGCAATCAAATGTATTTTAGACCTGTGGTATTATACTACAGGTCTGAAAGGCTTGGTCCGTAATTTTTTCCCATCCTTTTTATCTCTTCTTCAGATTTGACATTTTTATTACTATATAGTGCAGTATATAGTGAACCCAGGGTTTCACACTTATTAAGCAAGTACTCTGCCACTGAACTTCATCCCCAGACCTTTCTGTTTTGTTTTGAGACAGGGTCTTGCAAAATTGCTGAAATTGTCTTTGATCTTCCATCTGATCCTCCTGCCTCAGCCTCCTGAATATAGGCATGTGCCACTGTGCCTGTATATCTTCAAGTTCTTGAATTCTGTTATTTCATTCTGCAATTAAGTCCATCTAGTTAATTTCTCCTTTCAGGTATTATATTTTTAATTCTAGAATTTCCATTTAGTTTTTTTTCACGTTTTCTGTTTTTCTATTGAGGTTTCTTTTTTGTTTGTTTGTTTATCACCAGGGTATTTTTCTCTCCTCATTAAGCATCATCATCTCCAGGTTGGCCTCCATTGTCTTTTCCCTGGAGAATGCATCACATTTTCCTGATTCTTCATGGATTAACTTGATAGGGTTTCCTGGACTTTGTGCATGCTATGTTGTGGGGCTCCTGGATTTTGTTATGTTCTCTGAACAGTATGGATATGTTGGTTTCAACAGGCCATCAGCTTGGTTAGATTTGAACTGCACTCTACCTTGCCTGCACTGGGTGGCAGCTCAGATCTCAACGTTGTCCTTTCCATCTTAGATGGAAAAACTGCTTTGAATCTGCTCTATGTGTTCATGGTTCAAAATACACCTTGAAAATAGTTTATACAGATAATTTAGAACTCCTTTTCTCAAGGTCTCTCTCTCTCTCTCTCTCTCTCTCTCTCTCTCTCTCTCTCAGTACTGTGGACTTAACCCAGGGATACTGAGGATGTAGCCACTGAGCTACATCCTCAGCTCTTTTTTATTTTTTATTTTGAGACAGGGTCTCCTTAAGTTGCTTAGAACCTCAATAAGTTGCTGAGGCTGGCCTTGAATTTGTGAGCCTCCTTCCTCAATCTCCCGAGTCACTGGCTTCAGAGTCTCTCCTTTCTGAGGTTTCCCTTATTTTTCCACTGTGGTTGTCCCATGCTCTGTCCTCTGGTTCTCCAGGCTAGAAAAGCTGGTTTTCAAATGGAGTTTTAGTAGTCTGGACAGTGATTGCAGACTGTCCTCAGGCTAAAGTAAAAAATGGGAAATTTACCTCATGCTGATCCCTTATTTCAAATTCCAGTTACCCTCTGGAAATATTCCTTTTGTCTACTTTCTGGAGCTAGCAGGTAGTTTGCAAGTTGGGTGGGGTGTGTGATTTTTCAGAGTTTACAGGTGTTATCTATTGAGAATTTTTGTCATCATACTGAGAATAGAAAGTGTGAGAGATTCTCAGATGAACTTACTTCATATTTGAGGGGTGGATATCATAGACCTCAACTGCTTTCTTTTTCATCTTAATGTTTCTCTATAAAAACACTGAGTCTCCTCTTGCTTCAGAGAAAAAACAGTCTAATTTGTCTACTTTCCCCCATCACTTCCTGATTATAGCAGAACCTACAATTTACCTATCTATTCTTTCATTGATCTAACAAACATGTATTAAACCAGGCACTGTGCTAGGTGTTAGGAATAAAAAAAAATGTGCAAAAATAAGCCAGGCATGGAGTGTTGGCATATGCCTGTAATCACAGTGACTCAGGAGGCTGAGGCAGGAAAATCATAAATTTGAGGCCATTCTGAGCAACTTAAGGGAGATCATGTCAAATAAGTAAATAAGATAAAATAAAAGGCTGGAGCTGGAAATGTAAGGCTCTGAGTTCTATTTCCAGCAAAAGAAAAGTCAAAGGTCTAGCTTCTTTTTTTTAATATTTATTTTTTAGTTTTCGGCGGACACAACATCTTTGTTTCTATGTGGTGCTGAGGATCGAACCCGGGTCACACGCATTCCAGGTGAGCGCGCTGCTGCTTGAGCCACATCCCCAGCCCAGGTCTAGCTTCTTAATCACCAAAAATTAACTTTTTTTTGTGGTGTTGGAGATGGAACCCAGAAACTCACTCTAGCAAGGTAAATATTCTACCACTGAGCTGTACCCCTAGTCCCAGACTCTAATTTTTCTGCTTCCTCCTCCATTGACCCATTGACTCTGGTGGCCAACCTCTTCTTGCCTTCCCATTGTTCTCCCTCCTCATTGATTTCTCCTTTTATTTTCCAAGTAGAGAAATTCTCAGAGACTATGTTCTTAGCAGTCTCCTCTTTCTTTCTTTCTATCTCTCTCTTTCCACCTACTGGGGTGGGGGTTGAACCCAGGGTCTCTCACATGCTGGGCAATGACTCTAGTACTGAGGTACACCCCTAGTCCATCCTTGGCAGTCTTTTTTTTTTAATATTTTGTTGTAGATTAACACAATGTCTTTATTTTATTTATCTATTTTTTTATGTGGTGCTGAGAATCGAACCCAGTGCCTCACATGTGCCAGGCAAGCGCTCTACCACTGAGCCACAACCCCAGCCCTTGACAGTCTTAATCTTAGCATTTCTACTACCTTCCATGCTCAAGATTCCCAAATCTATCTTCAGCTTGACCTCTCCCTTCAAATTGAGATTTGCATTTCAGTTAATAGTCTCTGCCCAGTTGTCCAATGATGATATTAAACTGCATGTAGTGAAAATACAACTTATTGCCTTGCTTCTGAATCCACTCCTCTTCCTGTGTGTTTCTATTTCACTTAATTCTGACACTGAAAACACAGAGTTAAATAAGAACTGTGTCCAGGTTTTTGCAAAAGGGATCTTTGCATTGGGTATTGGGCAGGAAGCTTAACTATAGGAAAGACTCTAAAGACCATTCCAATACTGTGATTTTGTCATGTTTCCAGCACAGTGCCACTCACTTCCTTGGAGGAGTTCACAATAAAATTGAGGGAAACCAGGGGCTGGGGTTGTGACTCAGCGGTAGAGTGCTTGCCTAGCATGTGTGAGGCCCTGGGTTCGATCCTCAGCACTACATACAAATAAATAAATTAAATAAAGGCATGTGTCTAACTACAACTAAAAAATAAATATAAAAAAAGAAATTCAGTTTTAAAAAAATTGAGGGAAACTGAACAATTGAGAGATATCTGGTCCTGACTTCAAATGCAACAGGAGCCTAGCACGGTGCAGCTACTTGGGTGGTGCAAGCAGAAACAACAAAATTTTAAAGCCAGTCTCAGCAATTGAGCAAGACCCTGTCTCAAAACAACAACAACAACTTAAAAATCACTGGGGATATACCTCAGTGATAAAGTGTCCCTGAAGTCAATCCCCAGTTTAAATAAAAATGCAGTAGGAATTCAGAGAAAGGGGGTGGTGTGCACTGAAGTAAGAGAAAACTTCCCGGAGAACCAAGCTAAGCTCTTTAAAGTTAGAAGCTGTCTTCTATTTAATTTCTATTCACACAGCACTATTCTCTGCACACTGTAGAAACTCCATAAAGCTTTTTGAATTATTTTATAATATTATTAAATCTTATTGAGTACACAGTGAGCACATAGTTCTTCACTAAATGATGTGGGAGTTAACCAAGATTTGATGCAGTCTCTGACCTTTTCTAGTCAATCAGTCAACCAACAAATATTTACTGAGTACCTATTATTTGCTATGCACAATGCTAGGAATTATGGAGGATGCAAGAGAAATGTAAGCTTTAGTCCCTTCCCTTAGGGAGTTTTCAATATGGTTGGTAAGATGAGACATATATGCACACAAGGCTAAATAAGAATGTGAGTCAGAGCCAAATGAACATTACAGACAATAAGTGTAAAAATTTTTTAAAAAGTACAGATTACTGTAGACTAGATGGATATGATGGCTTTATGGAAGAGGTGGAAACTGCACTGGGCTTTGAAGGATGGGCAGAAATTAAATAAGCTTGAAGTTCTCATAGTTGTTAAGGTGATAGAATTCAACAAAAACAGTTTCAGGCTAAAGACCAAACAGAAAAATATCCAGGCAGCAGTAAGCGGTTTATACCAGAGTGTTACTGAGCAGTTGTTAGTGTCATTCTACCCTTTCCCACAGCAAGAATGTTTTTTTCTCCTTCTGTTTTTTTCCTAATGTTCTGCCCGCCTCCCATCTTTCCTGCTTTAGGTGATACACAGAGCTATTTTTCCCTGAGAGGTATGTTTAAAGCTTGGGCTCAAAAATCAAACTATCTGGGTTCAAATCCCAACTTTGCCACTTATTAGCTGTACAATTTTCAGCAAGTTGCTTAATGTGTCTCTGCCTTATCAGCACACTGCAGACATAAAAATAGTACCTAGGCTCTGGCATGGTGGCACATGCCTATAATCTGAGTGACTTGGGAGGCTGAGGCAGGAGAATCACAAGTTTAATGCCAGTTTGGGCAATTTAGCAAGACCCCATCACAAAATAAAAAAATAAAAAGGGCTGTGGAAGTAGTTCAGTGGTAGAGTACCCCTGGTGCAATCCCCAGTACAGGAAAAAAATTGTACCTCTCTCATAGGGCTGTTTTGAAGATTTTTTGTATGGTGCTGGGATGGAACCTAGGGCCTCATGCATGCTAGGCAAGTTCTCTACCACTGAGCTATACCACAGCCCCTGTTTTGAGGATTTACTGAATTGAAATATATAAAGTGCTTAAAATAGAGCATGGCATGTAATAAATGTTCAATAAGTGTTAGCTTTTATTAAGGGAAAAAGCCTGGCTAATTGCAATATTATTATCTTTCCAGGTCTTACTGTCACTAGATAATTAATTCTATAATTTATGAATACCTCTGTGGAAGCTGGAGGCCAAACTCTTGTCAGCTGATGGTCTAGGTCTTTAGCAACCTCCATAAACATGCAGAGATACTCATACACTTAGGTCACTCCACTGTTTCTCAGATTGTCCTCACCCCTAGGCGATCCAGAGATACTTTGGTAACATAAATACAATCGCCAACTTAAGTAGACAAGTTGAATGTTTAAAGAGCTTTTCATCAGCACAGGGAGGGAACTGACAACTTTCAGACGGGATTTAGTTGAAAGTAGAGACTATCCCTAGGGAGGCGCCAGGTGAAATTAGGGTTAAATGAACTTCAAGAAGGGAAGTCACTAATGGTAAAAGGCAGCTGGATGGGTGTGTGTGGAAAAAGCGGGGCTCCATAGAAAGGCAGCTCAACTCTAGATCCCCTAGAATACAGAATGCATAAAAGCTGCTTTTTTGTTTTCATTACTGCATTAACTTGTTTTACACCCAGACTATAGTTGTAGTCCCCTGCTCCTAAGAACACAAGCACCAAAATTCCAGGGACTTTTGATTTGCCATTTCCTTGGGACAGTCTGAATAGAGTATAAAAAAATTTCTTGTCGGTATGATTGCATAACACTAATTCAGAGCTTGCGAAATCTCCTTCAGGGAGAAATTTAAGGGCTGGAAGATGGATAGGTGTCTGTCTGATTAAGGTACAGTATTGCCTGTGGGCAGGATAACAAACTAAAAGAGATCCCTTCCAATATAAGGATCCTAAATCTTTATTTCTCATTTTCCCCTATTCTTGACTTCTTTTGACAAAGAATAAATATGGTCAAGGAAATGCAATATTAGGGACAACAGACATCAAAGTTCTGATGTTACCTGTTTGCCAAGGGATTTGACTGGCTACTCTGTGTGGTGGTGATGGTGGTGATGGTGGTGGTGGTGGTGGTGATGGTGGTGGTGGTGGCGGGATGGTGGCGGTGGTGGTGAGGTGGGTTGGGGTGGGTGTATGGGTGGGAGATGAATTGAAGTCTAAAGGATAACTGTGCTTTGGCCAGTAACACTTGGTAACTGTGTGCCTCCCATGAAAAACAAAAAGGTGTGTGCATGTGTGTGTGTGTGTGTGTCTGTCTGTCAGCACTTGTTAACAGCTGTTATTACCTTATTATTGCAAATGATTTAATTAGCCCAATACCTTTTACTCTTTTCCTTTTTCTATCTTATCAAACCTTTCTCTTAAAGGATAGGTTATTTACACCTCATTGTGAATTTAACTTACACAATTCTCCTGGGGCTCTTTGATTTTAAGCCTTATCTTTTCACTCATCTATAAATTCAAAATTTTACTTTCATTCCCTCCAGCTGTTAAACACATTTCAATCAGCTCCTATCCTTAAGAACAAACAAACAGGGCTGGGGATGTGGCTCAAGTGGTAGCGCGCTCGCCTGGCATGCGTGCAGCCCGGGTTCGATCCTCAGCACCACATACAAACAAAGATGTTGTGTCCGCCGAGAACTAAAAAAAAATAAATATTAAAAATTCTCTCTCTCTCTCTCTCTCTCTCTCTCTCCTCTCTCACTCTCTCTTTAAAAAAAAAAGAACAAACAAACAAGCAAACAAACAAACCTTTCTTTGACAATGCATTGCCCTCTAGCTACTGCAATCCTTTCTTAGGCAAGCTGCTCAAAACAATTTCTTTACTAAATATTTCTACTTCTCAGATTCGGTTCTCAATCCACTGTATCTGGGTTCTACTCTACCAAAGTTGAGTATCTGACTCTACCAAAGTTGCTCTCATTTAAGTAATTGTCAAACCCAGTGAACATTTCAGGGCTTATCTTTTTTTGACCTTTCTACTAGAGTAAACACAGTTAACCACCTACTTGCTCCTTCTGGAAACTTTAAATCCCTTGCCTACAGATCACTATCATCCCCTAGTTCTCTTTTCTACCTTTATGACCTCTCTTTATAAACATTTCTTCCTCTGTCTGTCCTTTAACATTTTTCACAAATGGAAATGGTTGTTTTTTTTTCCTGATTAAAAAAAGAATGTAAGCCTTGGGCTTGATCCCCAGCACCACAGAAACAAAACAAAACAACAGAATATATATCCATTGTTAAAAAAAAAAGTCAGATCCTGGCTTAGCATGTGGCTCAGTGATAGAGCACTTGCCTGTTAAGTGTGAGGCCCTGGGTTTGATCCCCAACACACCCACACAAAAGAGTGGATCCTAGGGGATGGAAATGTAGTTTCCATCTCAGTTGCAGTGTGCTTGCCTAGCATGTGTGAGGCTTTGATATGACCCAAAGCACAGAAAAAAGAGTCAGATCCTTTAGAAAATGATAAATAAAAAATGCAAAATCCAACTGAGATCCCAGAGGAAACCATCATTATCTTTTTCACGTACATGCTTCCAGTTTTTAAAAAGTAAAAAAAGGTGTGCAATTGTGCACACCTGTAATCTCAGTGACTTGGGAGGCCAAGACAGGAGATTCCCAAGTTCAAAGCCACACTTAAAAATTTAGTGATGCCCTGTCTCAAAATGAAAAAATAAGAAGGACTTGGGATATAGCTCAGTGGTAAAGGGTCCCTGGGTTCAATCCCAAGTACAAAAAAATAAAATTATATATATGGGGGTGAGGATGTAGCTCAGTGGTAGAGTGGTTGTCTTGCATGTGCATGGCCCTAGTTTTAAACCTTAGCACTACAATCTCTATATATACATACATACATACATACATATGTATATAATTATATATGTATGTATATATATATATATATATACATATCATCTACATTAATATAAATGGTATCATGCTATAATTTTTTATACCTTTATCTTATTTAATTATTTTTATGTAGTGCTGAGGATTGAACCTAGTGCCTCACATGTGCTAGGCAAGTGCTCTACCACTGAGCCACAACCCCAGCACCCATGCTATGATATTTTTACCAGCTTCTTTCACTTTTTCACAGACATGATTCCATATCAACAGGTATAGAACCTTATTTTATTTTTGGTGCTGGGGATTGAACCCAGAGCCTTGTATGATAAGCATATGCTCTACCACTGAGCTACACTCTTGGCCTTGAACATTATTTTAAATGAATACATAGGAGAATCCTGAATTTGTCTATTTATATAACAGACTGGGTTTTATGATGAAAGTGACTTGAGATGTAATGCCTTGTAAAATACAAACTATTATCTATAATATAAACAGATTCACAAACTGGGCTTAGTGTCCTATGCCTGTAACTACTAGGGAGGCTGAGATATGACGTATGTACTTGAGCCCAGGAATTGGAGACCAGCCTGGATCTCAACCAGCATAACAACAAATTCACAAATTAGAAGACAATGACTACAAAAATACTGAATAAAATAAAAATTTACTCTTAAAACCAAGGTCCTGCCAGGCATAGTGGCACACACCTGTAATTCCATCTCCTCAGGAGGTTGAGGAAGGAATATCACAAGTTCAAGGGCAGCCTGAGCAACTTAGTGACACCCTGTTTCAAAAAAATAAATATAAAAAGGGCTGAGGATGTAATTCAGTGGTAGAGCACTTACCTAGCATGCATGAGGTTCTGGGTTCAATCCTTAGTACCACAAAAACAGAAATAAAAAAACTACCAAGATCCTTATGCTGTTACCTTTGTGTAATTATCCATTTATTTCTTCATGATAACTTATTGGAACTGAACATTTTGAGTCAAAGATTTCTGTATATAACATTAACATATTTTAAACTAAAAAAGTACTTAAACATAATAAAAGAAAAAGAACTCTCTTTGCCACCCAAGACTCCTTTTCTCTAATTCTGCTCTCCAACAACAACCAGCATTACAAGTTTTCTTGAAGTTAAAGTTTTTTTTTTTTTTTAATGTACTGCTAATCTGCTCCCCAGAAAGATTGCTGGGATTCACATTCTCGCCAGAACTGCATGATCCAACTTTTAAAATTTCAGTCCTTGCCTCTTCACATTTTTCTTTCTGTACTATGTGCTGGTGACTCCCAAGTCTTTATCTATAACCATGACCATGCCCTGGAGCTCCAGGCAAGTATTTTTAACTGTTAGCTGGACATCTCCACCTGGATGCCCTACAAACAAGCCTGATTTATCTGAACTAAACTCATTGTCTTCCCTCCCAAACTTACTACTCTTTCTGTAATTCCAGTTTTGATTGATAGTACTTAGTTATGTAAGTCAGAAACCTAGGGGTCATCTTTAATTTCTTCCCTCTTCCCTACCTCCAAATAGTAATAATAGCTGTTACTAAACACTTATTGGCTTGCACATGTAATATTTTATCTCAAATTCTCACAGCAGCCCCAGAGGTAGATTTTCATCTTAAGATTTTCACTTTACAGATGAGGAAAACTATAACTTGTTCAAGGTTATACAGCTGGGAAGCAGGATTTAAACACTATCAGCCTCAATTCATGGCTCACACATATATGTCCTAGACTATACTATCAAAATAGCTAATACAAGTCCTATTTTATTTTCTCAGTCGCTGTCCTATCTTTTCTCTTTTCTCCATTCCCACCATCATCACCTGATTCTAACTCTTGTAAATACTTCCATAAGTAGTCACATTCAATTCAAATACATTTTCCATGTTACCTGCAAAACAATCCTTCAAAAACATAAATCTGATCATGTAATTTTCCTCCCAGGATCCTTCAGTGGCTCCCTATTACCTGTGATAAAGGCAGCGATCCTTTGGTTAATATCAAGGGATCCCTCTCCTCTGCTCATTTCCAGTCACCCTACCTCTCTAAACACTTTCATCATATAATCCAAACTGGTGATAACTGCCTAAAATTATCTTGCTGTTTCTTATCACAAGGACTTTGTATGCCTTCTTCTGCCAGAAATTATCCTTCCCCATTTTATTTGTTTTCCTTTCCCATTTTTACTCCTATTTGTCCTTTGTGTCTTTTAAACTCAGATTTCTCCCTCCCTCCTTTCCCCTCTCCCCTCTCCCCTCTCCCCTCTCCCCTCTCCCCTCTCCCCTCTCCCCTCTCCCCCCCTCCCCCCTCTCCCCTCCCCTCCCCTCCCCTCCCCTCCCCTCTCCTTTCCTTTCCTTTCCTTTCCTTCTTTTTGCCAGTCCTCATGTGTGCTGGACAAGTCATAAGCTACCACTGAGATTTTTTTTCTTTAATGGTAATGGGGACAAAACCCAGGGGCACTTTTCCACTGAGCTACATCTCCAGTCCTTTTTATTTTAAAAATTGTTTTTGGTTCCAGGGATTGAACTAGGGGTACTCAACCACTGAGTCACATCCCCAGCCCTTTTTTTGTATACCTTTATTTTATTTTTATGTGGTGCTGAGGATCAAACCCAGTGCCCTACCACTGAGCTATAACTCCAGCCCTTTTTATCTTTTATATTGTAACAGGGCCTCACTAAGTTGCTGAGGCTGTCTTCAAACTTCTGATCCTCCTGCCTTGGCCTCCCCAGTAGCTGGAATTATAGGGGGGCCAGCAGGCCTGGCAACAAAGAGGTTTCTTCCTCCAGGAAACCTTCTCTAATTCCTCCTATTATACATGTCTTGTGTTCTACTTTGACTATTTGCTTATTTTATATTTGTAACATTGTATGAGTTTGGTTAACTTTTCTCCCTTGCTAGAATGTTAACTCCTTGAGGGCAGGGACTCTCTTATTTAATTCTATGTCTTTGGTATTTAGCTTGGTGCTTGGGAGGTAAGTACTTGCTTAGTAGATATCAACTAAATTGAATTAAATAACTTAATTCTGAAGTTGTAGGGCTTTGTGCTTTGTTTAAGTTAAGCCATCAATGATATAGGAAATATTTTTTGAGAAGAGAAAGGCAGGTGTAGGGAGGAAGAAAGATGACCTCAAATTACCATCTGTCCATCCCTTAATATGGTAATTTAGTAAATTAGTCTCATAAATTTCAATATTAATAGATTTTCTCATGTAAATGTGTATTCTATTTCCCTTATGGGTTGCAAGCAATCTTAGAGCATTGCCAAGTATGGAGTTCTGCAGAATAGAGATAAAAGGTATGAAATAAATTCCATTAAATATCCTGAGAATGGGATACTGAGTACACCTGGAATTAGCGTCTACGTGACAGCACGGGACGGATGACGGTATGCCCACTTTTCCCGAGAAGTGAGAATGAGAAATTATCTTTTTTTTTTTTTTTTAACTCCATTCTAATAGCTCACTGCTTTCCTGGCACTGTAATGCTCACTCAGTACTCAACTGTGTACGGCACGAATTGAAGTGAACTGAAACTATCAGTGTCATAAGTGACAGGTTTGCATTCTAGGTTCTTGGTACTATTATTGGAACCCCACCCTCCAGAGACTATCCTTCTATTTTCGCGGAAAACCAGGCTTATTCAGGTCACAAGGCTTTGGCCTATCACTGTAGGATCCTAGCTTGTGAGGCAGTGCCCATTCCTGATTGATACACGATACAAGACAATTTGTTGGGTCGAGGAGTGAGGATTGGCAGAGCCTGCTTGTGGTGCTTCGCAGGGTATTGGATGGTGCCTACTGGAGATGCAGATTCCGGGGCAATATAAATGCCACCCCGAAGTCTGAATGAGGCCTCCTCCGTACGGGATTTGCAGCCGTCAGCGTGGCCGCTATTCAGGGCGCAGGGCGCAGGGCCCGTAGCCGGGGTGCTGTGCGCGTGCGTGTGCGCGGCGCCGCTGTCTGTAGGTTGGCTGGTTATTTTGCAAACGGGAGGGGCCGTGCGCGCTCCTTCCTCTGGCCTCTGTCCCCCACCCCCCCTTCCCCAGTCCCAGTCTCTCCTTAGGAAAGATGTCGGACACGGCAGTAGCTGACACTAGGCGCCTTAACTCGAAGCCGCAGGACCTGACCGATGCTTACGGGCCGCCAAGTAACTTCCTGGAGATCGACATCTTTAATCCACAGACGGTGGGCGTGGGCCGTGCGCGCTTCACCACCTATGAGGTTCGCATGCGGGTGAGTCACGGGGTGAGGGAGACAGCTGAGGAAGGACGGGGCGGCGGGGGGGGGGACGGGTGGAGGCTGCTATGGGGACAACTAAAGGTGGAGAAGACGCTGGAAGGGGTCATTTAGGGGTTAGGGGCTTACTGGGATTGGAGAGAGATCTGCACACTCGGTTGTGGCCCAAGGATTCTGGAAACTCCTCAGGGGGACATCGGACGGGGATGAGGGAAAACAAGTATACACGAGGAAGAAGTGAAGCATGGCTGGATAGAGTGAGGAAGATGGAAAAAGATTAGAGTGAGGAATTCAAGTAGATAGGAGTCATGACTGACAGAAGGAAGGACAGGGAGGGTGGAAGAGAGCTGGGGGATGGAAAGCCTAGGCGTTATCGCTGGGTCCCATAACTAAACTAGGTTGTGGGAAATCTGAAGAGGGAGGGCAGAAAGGCTGGGCTTCTTCCTAATGAGGTCTCTTTGGGATGACGGGGCTAAGCAAAGCCTTGGATTAAAGAGGAAATAGACTCTAGGAAGGGCATACAGTGGGTTTGTGGAGGCCAAATAGAGAGTCTCCTTGAGACTAAGTACTTTCCCGACTTGTCTAGGATTAACATCTGAAGGAGAGAAATGTTTTATGCTTAAGTTTTCTCAGGTACCACATGCTGTGCCTCACCGTGAACCTGGCCCTGCACTGGGATTGGTGGATTGTCAGTTGCAGCTCTCATCTGTGCTGATCCTTTAGAATTGAAGTATTCAGAATGTTTGCTTCAATATTTGTTGGCTCTCACATGGGTTCTCTTTACATGAATGGCTATTTGCCTTTTCTGTCGTATATTAACCTTTTGGATTCTGACCCTGGTCTGTAGTTGCCTTAATACATGACATTTCAGGACTACCCCAGGAGTTGCTTCTTCCAATGTGCACTACAGAGGACTTTATTCTCTAGTGCTTAGTCCACAGTGCAAGGCTGGAATGTGCAGATAAAGTATATGGTTTGAAGGTTTTTTTTTCCCCCAGTTGAAGTGGTTATAGGTGAAAAAGTTCAAGAACCATTTTCTAGTTTTCCTTATATTTTCTTCTCAGTCTAGAGAGCCAGAGTGTTCTCTATGGATAGCATCCTCCTCAAACAGCATTGAAGACCTGAAAGTATGATGCTTTCATTTTTAAAAAAAAAATTTAGTTGTAGATGGACACAATACCTTTATTTTTTTATTTATGTGGTGCTGAGGATTGAACCCAGTGCCCTATGCATGTGAAACAAGCACTCTATCACTGAGTCCCAACCCCAGCCCAGCTTTTTTTTTTTTTTTTTTTTTTTGGTACCAGGGATTGAACTCAGGGGCACTCAACCACTGAGCCAAATCCCCAGCCCAATTTTGTATTTTATTTAGAGACAGGGCTCACTGAGTTTCTTAGCACCTTGCCATTGCTAAAGCTGGTTTTGAACACACGATTCTCCTATCTAAGCCTCCCAAGAGCCTCTAGGATTACAAGCATGCACCATGGCTCCCAGGCCAATGCTTTCATTTTTGAGTAAGTGAATTGAATGAGAAAGTGTGGCCTCCTGTCTGGGCTTTGAAATCTCATTGAGAAATGATCTCCAAATTCCAAGTTGGCAAAGTCCAAACTGAAGAAAGAAATGTAAATAGCAAAGCACGAGAAACACTTTTTTTATAGTCTTATATAGATAAGAATTTTTTTTTCAGTACTGGGGATTGAACCCAGGGGCATTTAACCACTGAGCCACATCCCCAGTCATTTTCATTTTTAAATATTTATTTTATTTTATTTTTAGTTGTAGATGGATACAATGCCTTTATTTTATTTTTATGTGGTACTGAGGATCGAACCCAGTGCCTTCCACATGCAAGGTGAGTACTCTACCACTGAGCTACAAGCCCAGCCCCACAATTTTCATTTTTTATTTTGGAACAGGGTCTCACTAAGTTGCTAAGGCCTCCCTAAGTTGCTGAGGCTGACTTTGAACTTGTGATCCTCCTTCCTCAACCTTCTGAGTTGCTGGGATTACAGGCATATGCCACCATGCCCAGCTAGATAAGAACTATTTGAAATAATCTCTCTGGGGAAGAATGAAATTTAGGTCCTTCAAAACATGATAGAAACAGGGAACTGTTAGTAGTGGAGAACATAACCTGAGGGAGATGGACTTAACTTGTTCAGTATAAAGACTCTGCTGTGGGATTTTGGAGACATTGTCTTGATATATTATCTAAGAGCCTTAGGAAGTATGGATGAAATAGCTGTCTGCTAGGTATTCTAATAACAGAGACTGTTCATCTAATGCCTACTATGTTCCAGACACTGAACTAATTTTAATTTCAACCTTAATCCTTGCAAAATACTGTGTGGTGGCACATGCCTGTAATCCCAGTGACTCTGGAGGCTGAGGCAGGATTACAAATTTGGCAACTAAGTGGGACCCTGTCTCAACAAAAAGGGGTCTGGGATATAGCTCAGTGGTAGAGCACCTCTAGATTCTATCTCTAGTACCCACCTCCCAAACAAATCCCATTTTACAAATGGGAAACTAAGGTGGAATGCAGTTTAAGTATCTTGCCTAAATACAAATAAATATAATTGGTAGGGCTGGAATTGGAACCCATGTGGAAGCCCATGCTTTTCCCACCATACTTTAGTCTCTTTGGCATGACTTATTTGGAAACATTTCACATGCAAAATTTTTCTACTCAGAAAGCTTATCATCAGTCCCTTCATAGTTTGTTTTTCTGGTCCTAGATATTGAACTCATGGGGTTCTTTACCAGTGAGCTACATTTTTAGTCCTTTTTATTTTATTTTTTAATTTTAAGATAGGGTCTTGCTAAATTGTTGAGGGCCTCCCTAAACTGCTGAGGCTGCCCTAAAACTTGTGATCTTCCTGCTTCAGCTTCCCAAGTTTTGGGATTACAGGCATGTGCTATCATGCCCAACCTTTCCAGTTTCTTATTGTATAATAATGACAGAATTGATGGTGGATCCTTGTTCTGTGAGTTTGAATATTGTATTGTCCATGTTAATTTGTGTGGTTGTATAGACTTTTTTTTTTGTAGTACTGGGGATTGAACCCACAGGTGCTCTAGCACTGAGCTACCTCCCCAGTCCCTTTTTGATTTTATTTTGAGACAGGGTCTTCTCATTAATCTGCTGAGACTTTCCTCAAACTTTGGATCCTCCCACCTTGACTTTCCAACTTGCTGGAGTTACAGGCATGTACTACAATTCCCAGCTGAATATTCTATTGAACTCCTTTATTTTTTCAAAAAAATTGATAAGATCATTTGTTTTTACTTATTTTGTTTTCTGGTGCTGGGCATTGAATTCTGGCCTTGTACATGCTAAATACATGCTCTACCACTGCCCTTTACCACCAACCAACACTACATAATAAGTGTTGCTGAAGCTATTATCTTTCATTTTGTTTGGGAAGGAGTCCTGCTCCCATTGGGGAGACTAGAGGGGTTTCATGGTGGCCTCTCATGATATATATGGAATATCTTCAATGTTAGTTATCTTGTGGACTTGAACTTTGCTTCTTTCTTTCCTTTCCCTTGGTTTTGTGTTGGTCAGAGCCAAAGGACTCTCAATATCTTGTGCTACACAGTCCTGCCTCCCTTATATAATTGGTAGGTTGGAGCTGGTGGACTATCCCTAGTATGTAGTAGCCTTTTTCTTAGATGGGTAGATGTTGAGATGAAAAGGCATTACTGTCTCTATCCTGTGGGGGTAGAGAAATAATAGTTTTTTGTGAGTCAAAGGAAGAAGTCCAAAAAATGGTAGTGGTTCATGTGGCTGTGCTTTGGAAGAATATACTCAAGTTTTCTTTCTTTCTTTCTTTTTTTAATTTGGTCCTTTGTTGCCTTCTATGAACACCTACTAGTTAAGATCCTACTGTTTGGGGAATCACAGTATTTCTTTTTAATTTTTTCAAATATTTATTTTTTAGTTGTAGGTGGACACAATATCTTTATTATTTTTTTAAATGTGGTGCTGAGGTTCGAACCCAGTGTCTCATGCATGCTAGGCGAGCACTCTACCTCTGAGACAGAATCACAACCCCAGTCCAGAATCACAGTATTCCTAATGAACTCTGGTTGAAGTATAGAATTACATGATACTAAAGGGCCTTTTCTCTTAAAGGATTCTGATAACTTTTCCTATAATGGTTTATTTTGAATAGTTAATATATGTACACAGTACAAAATTAAAAGGTATGTTGTAAAAACTAAGTCTCTCTCTCCCCTCTGCTTTCCAGATATTCCCCTTTCTAAATTAAACCAATTTCCAGTTTATCATTTATTCTTTTTTTTTTTGTACTAGGAATTGAACCCATGGTTGCTTAACCACTGAGTCACACTCCCAGTCCTTGTTGTATTTTATTTAGAGACAGGGTCTCGCTAAGTTGCTTAGGGCCTCACTAAGTTGCTGAGGCTGGTTTTGAATTCACAATCTTCCTGCCTCAGCCTCCTGAGCCACTGGGATTACAGGCATGCACCACCATACCCAGCTCATTTATTCTTTTATAATTTTCTTTTAGTTGTAGATGGATATAATACCTTTATTTTATTTATTTTTCTGTGGTGCTGAGGATTGAACCCAGTGCCTCATACATGCTAGGTGAGCACTACTGCTGAGCCACAACCCCAGCCTTCATTTATTCTTTTTTTTTAATTTTAATTTTTTAGTTGTAGATGGACACGATACCTTTATATGATCTATTTTTTTTATGTGTTGCTGAGTATCGAACCCTGTGCCTCACATGTGCAAGGCAAGCACTATAATACCACTGAGCCACAATCCCAGCCCCCTCATTTATTCTTTTAAAGAACGGGTTAGATGAGAAAATATTACTTTGTAGGTATCTCACTCCATTTCAACCCATTGACACTCCTTGTACTTTGAAGATGCTGGGCAAAGTTGTAACTTATGTCATTTGTTATTTGACTTTCAATGACCTGTATTACAAAGCTTGATGTAGTAAGGACTGTGTAACTCACTAGTAGAGATGGGAGATGGGAGATGATCTTTTCTTGCACATAGACAGTTGTAGAGAAAGGAAATAATTATTTCCTTTTATTATACATTCACTATCTGAATTGGCTGGCAGGAAATCTGGTCAAAATTAATAATAATGTGGTTGACCTTTTTTTTTTTTGGTACCAGGGATGGAACCTGGGACACTTAACCACTAAGCCAAATCCCCTGCTCTTTTTATTTTTAGACAGGGTCTCACTGATTTGCTTATGGCCTCTCTTAAGTTGCTTAGTCTGGGTTTGAACTTGAGATCTTCCTGCCTCAGCCTACCTAGTTACTGGGATTATAGGTGTACATCATCATGCCTGGCTTGTGGTTGACCATTTCTATTTAGAAATTATAGATGGGAGTAAATATCAGGTCTTTTTGTTTGTCAGGGGTTCCTGTTGCCACTAGAACCTGGAGAATCTTCTTTTTTTTAATGTTTATTTTTTAGTTGTTGTTGGACACAATACCTTTAGTTCACTTAGTTACTTTTATGTGGTGCTGAGGATTGAACCCAGGGTCTTGCATGTGCAAGGCAAGCGCTCTACCACTGAGCCACAACCCCAGCCGCCACCCAAGAATCTTCTTAATGGTTAAGATGTGGGAATGAGCTGGGCTGGGATTTGGCTCAGTGGCTTGCCTTGCAAGTGTGGGGCACTGGGTTTGGTCCTTAGCACCATATCAAAATAGATAAATAAATTAAATGGGGGTATTGTGTCCATCCACAACTAAAAAATATTTTTGAAAAAGATGTGGAATGAGCTAGTTTATGAAAGTGAGAAGTTATGGTAAGCCATCTTATGTAATGGCTATTTCTTCTGCATTTCGTAAGTAAGGAGATGATAAATAGATACACAGGATCTCTATTAATCAATTGAGCATTTATTTATTTATTTATTTTTTTAAAACTTTTTTTTTAATATTTTATTTTTTAGTTCTCGGCAGACACAACATCTTTGTTGGTATGTGGTGCTGAGGATCGAACCCGGGCCGCACGCATGCCAGGCGAGCGCGCTACCGCTGAGCCACATCCCCAGCCCCAATTGAGTATTTATTAAGTAACTTTCATTTTGGGAGATGCAGAAGTATCCGTGGTTCCTGATCTTGATGAGCTCATAATTTAGTTAGGTAGACAAGATAAACATGATTTATAAAGTAGCATATCAGGTGATATTTAAGTATAAATGTCAGAGGAATACAGAGGGGAGAGATACCAATATATTCAGCTGTTATTGCTGGGAAAGATTTTCTGGATGTTGTTAAGGTTGAGGTAGGACTTATAGAATGGAAAGGATTTGAATGGGAAAAGCAGAGGGAGGTATAACTTGCAGGTGCATATCTCTTTTCAGGGAGCTTCGATACATTTTTAAATGGAAAATGTAATATGTGTACATGATAAATTTTATAACGAACAATGTCTTTTTTACCCATTCCCTTTTTCTGTTACTCCCAAAACCAATCTCTGTTACCAGTATATTTTCATAAATATTGTGTTAATATAAATACATGCAAATGTATCCCTTTTTAAACATTTCTGTACCTTGATTTTACCACTTTAACATTTTTCTTTTTTTAAAATGATTTTTTAAATTTTTTTTTAATTTTTATTGTTGGTCGTTCAAAACATTACATAGTTCTTAATATATCATATTTCACAGTTTGATTCAAGTGGGTTATGAACTCCCATTTTTACCCCGTATACAGATTGCTTTATCACATCAGTTACACTTCCATTGATTTACATATTGCCATTCTAGTGTCTGATGTATTCTGCTGTCTATCCTATTCTCTACTATCCCCCCTCCCCTCCCCTCCCCTCCCCTTTCCTCTTCTCTCTCTACCCCCTCTACTGTAAATCATTTCTTCCACTTGTATTATTCTTCTCTTACCCCTCATTTCCTCTTATATGTAATTTTGTATAACCCTGAGGATCACCTTCCATTTCCATGCAATTTCCCTTCTCTCTCCCTTTCCCTCCCACCTCTCATCCCTGTTTAACGTTAATCTTCTTCTCAAGCTCTTCGTCCCTACTCTGTCCTTAGTTACTCCCCTTATATCAAAGAAGTCATTTGGCATTTGTTTTTTAAGGATTCACTTAGCATAATCTGCTCTAATGCCATCCATTTCCCTCCAAATTCTATGATTTTGTCATTTTTTAATGCAGAGTAATACTCCATTGTGTATAAATGCCACATTTTTTTATCCATTCATCTATTGAAGGGCATCTAGGTTGGTTCCACAATCTTGCTATCGTGAATTGTGCTGCTATGAACATCGATGTAGCAGTTGGACACAATATCTTAATTTTATTTATTTATTTTTATTTTTTATGTGTTGCTGAGGATCGAACCCAGGGCCTCACATGTGCTTGGCAAGCACTCTGCCACTGAGCCACAACCCCAGCCCACCACTTAATATTTTTCCAAATTGGCACATATAGATCTTTCACGTTATTTTCTTGGTTGTATAGTATTGCACCATCAGGTATACCATGACTTTTTCATCAATTGCCTGTTGATGGACATTATTATTATAAACAATAAAATGCAGTGAAAACTTATATTTACATATTTACATGTGACTGCAAGTCTATAGGATAAATTCTAAGCAACTAGTGATTTATTTTTATTTTTTTGCATTGCTGGGGATGGAACTTAGGGCCTCAGGCATGCTAGCCAAGTTCTCTCTACTCCCCAGCACCAGCAAGGGACTTCTGATTACTAGTTGTAGCATGGTTGTATGTGGTAAGGGTTGATATTCACCTGGTGGTAGTTTGAAGCTTTAAAGGTGCTTGGTCCATAGGAGATTTCTTAATTGGGACCTGTCTAATGGTTCTGACAGTAGCCACCTCCGTTTGAATAATATTTACCATCTCTTTTCATTCTTCCTTCCCTGTAGACAAACCTACCTATCTTTAAGCTGAAAGAGTCCTGTGTACGGAGGCGCTACAGTGACTTTGAGTGGCTGAAAAATGAGCTGGAGCGAGATAGTAAGGTATGGCCCATTCCCTGTGAGGTACCTTCAGAGGAGATCTACATAAGCTGAAAGGGCATAAGCACAGTCTATAAAATCTTGAAGGGAATGGACAGAATGAATACACTTTTATCTACCAAATGTCAATATATTTGAAACTGCAAGAGGTAAGTTTAGGACAATTTTAGTTTTCTTATGTTTAGTTTTTGATACTGGGAATTAAGCCCAGGGGCAATTTACCACTGAGCTACATCCTCAGCCCTTTTTATCTCATATTTTGAGACAGGGTCTTGCTATGTTGCTTAGACCCTTGCTGAGTTGCTGAGGCTGGCCTTGAACTTGTAACCCTCCTGTCTTAGCCTCCTAAGTTGCTAGAATTACAGGTGTGCACCATTGTGCCCGGCTAAGAGAATTAAAAAAATATTACTTCACTTAGTAGCTAGTAAAGTTGTACAAAATAACCCCTTATAGGTACTAAAAATGTAAAATATAGTGTCAGGAAAGACCCAGCTAAATTCTTGAATGGTGGTGGTTTGTTAAGGAAAGGTAGGAGTACTTGGACTTTATTTCCTTTCTTTTGAGATGGTAAAATCATCTTTCCACAAAAACAGTCAGATCAATATGAGCTATCCTGACTGTTCTTATAGTCTTAGTTTTTGTAAGTTACTGGGCTTGGGATAGGATGGACCCTATGCCTAATAAGAAATGAAGTATACAGGATCTGGGGATGTAGCTCAGTGGTAGAGCATCCTCAAGGCCCCGAGTTGGATCCCCAGTACCACAAAAAAGAAAGAAAAATATGAATAGATGAGGTATACAGTGCTTTCCCATCAATTTGCTCTCTTTCCTTTTTCCATGGGGTGATATTTTGCATCTCCCTACAGATTGTAGTACCACCACTGCCTGGGAAAGCTTTGAAGCGGCAGCTCCCTTTCCGAGGAGATGAAGGAATCTTTGAGGAATCTTTCATTGAAGAAAGGAGGCAGGGCCTTGAACAGTTTATTAACAAGTAAGCCCATTTCCCAGGAGGCCCTGTTTGTTACTTTTCCATTATGGGTTTTCTGTTTTGTCTACCTCATCTTTTGTAATGGCTACTGTGATGTAGTGCTGTTTGTGTGGTGGGCTGACTGGATAGTGAAACTCCATTCCTCTGAGCAAAATTCTGGTCCTGAAAGAGTACTGCATGTTAACGATTGTATCTAGGCATTTCTGTACCTTGTCCTTCTATCTCCCTTCCCCTTTACATTATTAGGGTTGAGGTAGTACCCTACTGCTGTCCTACAGTGGTTCAAACCTTAAGGCTGACCTTGCCCTTCCTCCCCTGTCTGCACTCCCACCCCTCTGCTAATGTTCTCTGATTTCAAATATTACCGATAACCATCTTGGTCTCTTTATAGAATTGCTGGGCACCCACTGGCTCAGAACGAACGCTGCCTACACATGTTCCTACAGGAGGAGGCAATTGACAGGAACTACGTCCCCGGGAAGGTGCGCCAGTAGGAGTCCCTCTCACCACTTACCCTCTACTTTCCTGCTGAAATGACATTGGTTTTTACACTAAGCCTCTCTCTCTCTTTGATCTGAAGTTGGCTGCCCATCCCCTGGTCTGATAGACTGTCTGGCATTGTGCCCCTTGGTACCTGACTATACCATGTGGGTACTCTGCTAGGATCCTTGTCTCTGAGGAGAAGTGGGAAACCACAGGAAGATGCCCTTTGGTTGGGAGTGGGGGGTGGGAGGGGGGAATTGAACTGGAAGGCAATTTCTTGTGCCAGAAGGCTAACCTTGGGGGGAGGGGGGCTTGTGCTGGTGAGGCACTTGGATACATACTGATGCTGCAAGTCCAGGGGATTTTTCTTATTTTTAGGTTTAACCAGGAACTCTGAGCAGGGAAAAACCCTGCCTTTCCTACCTGCATGAACTTTTTCTTTTTGGGGAAGGTGGTAGAGACCCAAAAGCTTTCCTTGTTTTCTTTAGGCCTGCTCCCAGTTTTCTCTACAGTTTCTTTTGTCACTTTCTCTCTCCCTTGTTGCTTTTCATGGCAGTAATCCTTTTAGAGTCTAAGCAGTCTGTTGTGTGGAACAAGGTGTGTGGGTTTTCTTGGCCCATCATCATGGCTGCTGCAGAGTCAGAAGAAAGCCATAGGGCAGTAGGGGAGCTCCTATTGCCTAGCCCCTCTCCCTTTGTGGCTCCCTACTCTGGCTGCCTATTTTTGCTCATCAGCAGGTGAGCCAGTATGGGCCAGCAATTCTCTCTCCCCAAGCCTTTGCTACTTTATGGGTTAGCTTTGCAGGTTTGGTGGCTCAAGGGGTGGTGGTAACTCACCGCTTCCTGGTGACTCCCTGAATTATGGGAGTGGATCATGTTCTAGGTTTCTCCAGGTGGTAGGAAAGAGCATCACCACTTTCCTCCTTCCATTCTCCCTCCCCCTACCATCCCATCTATTGCTGCCTCAAGGGCAGAAGCACACAAACCACATAGTCTCTGATTTCTCCTAAGCACTTTGCGCTCAGGGGCAGGGACTCAGGAAAGAGTTGTCACTGCCCTTCCCAGCTTGGTCACAGGGTTTTTGAACTGCCTGCACTTGTTTCCTGTGGAACTCCAGCATTCTCCCCAGAAGTTGAATTAGGGCTAGCAGCTGGGCACGGAGTTCCTAAATCTTAGAGTTTAAAGCAGCTTCTTGAGGCTGGCAACTATACTGGGCTTTTGCTGGGAGGTAGTATTTTGTTTACTGGGGCCCACTATTCATCCCAAGTGGTGAGATGAAAGCAAGTTAACCAGGTGAAAATCGGGGATCTTTGCTTAGACTCCTTATCATAGAAGGATTGGAGTTTTCCATACAGGTCCATGGGGAAAGAATTGATGATTCTGACATAGCCCTGATCAGAGAGATTAGGATTGGATTTTGACATGGGATTTGGAGCCCATATAAATGTTGAAGTTTCCTAAAACAGATCAGCTCTCTAGCTGCTGAGCCTGTGCCAGGGGTGAGCAGCCCCTAGAGAGAGGCTCTGCTTCCTTCCCCACCTCGCCAATGTTGGTGTTGTTGCTGCCTTTTTGATTTGTATCCTCTGTTATAGAATTTTTTTAAAAAGATTTCTTCTTTCATTGTGCACAAGTGCTGAGAGTCTGAGGCCCCATTTCTGCTGTGTATATATCCTGACTCGGGGCTTTTATTCAGCGAACTGTTCATTCTTCTGTCAGACAATGTCATATTCAACTCTGTTCATATTAAACCACTGTGAAGCAAGCCTCTGTTTTCCTCCTTAAAATTTATTATTTCTTAGTGTCTAGAATATGCTGGGTATTGTGCAGAAGTCATAGAACATGACCAATGTTTTTAGATAATAAGTTTTGCATTTAAATTAAAAAGAAAACAGAATCCTAATTGCCTATAGTGATATTCATATTTACCTATCCTTTTATTTATTTATTTATTTATATTGGTGACTGAACCCAACATTTTTTACCACTGGTCCCCAGTTCCTTTTCAAATTTTTTGAGACAGGGTCTTGCTAAGTTGTTGAGGCTGGCCTGGAACTTATGATCCTCCTCCGTCAGCCTCCTGAGTCACTGGGATTACAGGTGTGTGTTACCTTGCGCTGCCTTTACCCATCCTTTCTTACAGTTGACTTTGTCACAGAGATAGTATATCCATTAACCATAGGTATAGTATCTGTGGTTTGAGTTACATTTAGCAGATTTGGTTTTTAAACTTGCAGGTTTGTGCTAATTTGGGCAGAATATATATATGTATGTGTGTGTGTGTGTGTGTGTGTGTTTGTGTGTGTATGTGTGTATGTGTTTGCATGTTATATGTGTACGTAAACGTAAACACATGCATGTACTTATCCTCTGAAACAGCCACACACTCCCAGCAAACCCTATTTTCTTTCATGGGATTTTTACCTCAGTTGACACTTTCATTTGTTGTTGTTAAAATAAATATGATGCAGGGAGAAAAGTGGGTGAACGCTGAGAACTATTGGTGGGTGGATATTTTCATCTGACCAATATGTTCTGAAATGGTTTTCTAGAGTGGGTTTTGGAAAGGGTTGGAATGAGGGGAGGTAGGTGTCTTGTCATTTGGAAAGTCAAAGCTAGTTTTAATGTAGTTCACCATGGAAAGAAGGTATAGAAAGTGATGTGTTCCAAACATGGTTCTAAGTAGAAGTGTGGGGGCCAAATCAAGGAACTTAGGAGGTTTTTAGTAGTTAAGGAATGAGATGACTAAAGATTCTGAGGGGATGGGGAAGAATAGGTATTTGTGTGAGACAAAAGGAAGAAAAAAGAAATGCGACATTCAGAGGCAGTAGTATTAGAGAATGAACTGGAGAATCTAGAAAAAGCTGCTATAAAATAAAGTATTAACGAAAATTTGAAGAGATAACATTCTTTTAACAAGTGCTAAATAATAGTCTTCTGTGTATCCAGCCCAATGCTAAAAGCTGGGTTGGGGGTAGGGCAAAGTGATCGTGATAAGTGAAATATGATTGCATCTTATTTCTTCATATACTTCATACTTCAGTTCAAGAGATTTCTATACAAGAAAAGAGGCACATCTGGTTAATTGCCTAGTCTTTATTTTTTTCTTTTTAAAATATGAGGCCAGGTAAATTCCCTCTCTTTGGAGTCAAGTTGGCCATTTTAGCAAAGTAACTCAGTCCCACAAGAACCCTAAATCCAAGCCCTCTCACTCATCCACACAGAGGTGAAGCATGCTTTTCTTTTATAAGGAATTCAAGTTTACACATGTATCTGGATGTTTACTAGTAACAAATCCCCTTTATCCATAGCACATAAAGGGCTCAACCTTTCACTGGGATCTGGGAGACAGAGGCTAACAACAAATTTTCAACATAGCTAGACCTAAAAGACGTTGAAATCTTCACATTCCATAGATGCCTTATCTACCCTTTGACCCATTCTTTGAGATGAGATGTTGAACTAGTAAAGGTAGGAGGGGTGCACAACATTCTGACTTCTCTGGAGTTTTCATGTGATAGATATCCTAGATGAGACACTTCTATGTTGAAATAAGTGCTGTAATAATTTAAGTAAAATTACTTTCTGCTGTGGAAATGCAGACCAGCTGCTCACTGAAATGGATTTCTTCATATCCTTGAGGACTGTTGAGTCACCCCTGTATTCTTAGACACAATAATAATTCTAATTTTTCCTCACTTGGCTCATTTTTAACCCTTTTATCTTTATTATTTCTGAAATCTCTCCAAGGTCTTCATATGTCCCAAAGTCATAGAGTGTAAGACTGGATACTGCTTTAATTGTAGCCTGAGGGTTAGGTGGTTGTTATTCCATTTATACATGATAGTATTCAAGTTTACTTTTAGAATATAAATTCTTTGTGACTAATTTGTGGTTCTCTGCTGCTGCCTTCTTGGCTGTCTACCACTCCTCATTTCTCTTATCATTTTTTTGCATTGCTAATACAAAAAACAATTGTTACTTATTTTTCTAATATTTATTTAGTTATAGATGAACATACAGTATCTTTATTTATTTTTATGTGGTGCTGAGGATCGAACCCAGTGCCTCACACATTCAAGGCAAGCACTTTACCACTGAGCTATAGCCAGCCCCAGCCCCTGTTGCTTATTTTATGAGTTATTTTTTTTGGTACTGGGGTTGAACCCAGAGGCATTTAAACTCTGAGCCACATCCCCAGCCCTTTTTTATATTTTATTTAGAGACAGGGTCTCACTGAGTTGCTTAGAGCCTGCTAAGTTGCTGAGTCTGGATTTGAACTTGCTATCCTCCTGCCTCAGCCTCCTGAGCTGCTGGGATTACAGGCATGGGCCACTATGCCCGGGTTGTTCCTTATTTTACTTTGATTTTTTTCAGTACTAGGGGTTGAACCTAGTGGCACTGTACCACTGAGCTACATCCCCAACCTTTTTCATTTTGAGACAGGTTCTTGCTAAGTTGCCATGCTTCAAACTTGTGATCTTTCTGCCTTAGCCTCCCAATTCATTTTATTTTTATTTCTTCTTTTAGTTAACTGTATCTCTCTGTATACTCTATCTCTGTGTGAATATGGCTTTCTATCTGTTTATTTTTTTGTACTAGAGATTAAACCCAGAGGTACTTTACCATTGAGCTACATCCCCAGTCCTTTTTTATTTAAAAAAAAACTTTTAAAAAATATATTTTTAGTTGTAGATGGACACAATGCCTTTATTTTATTTTTATATAGTGCTGAGGATCAAACCCAGTGCCTTCTACATGTGAGGTGAGCACTCTAACTCTACCACTGAGCTACAACCCCAGCCTCCCAGTCCTGTCCTTTTCTTTTTTTAAAAAATATTTTCTTAGTTGTAGATGGACACAGTATCTTTATTTCTTTTTATGTGGTACTGAGGATCGAACCCAGGGCCTCACACGTGCATGGCAGGCGCCCTACCACTCAGCCCCAGCCCCAGCCCCCAGTCCTTTTCTTTTTAAAAATTTTAAGGCAGAGTCTCAGTAAGTTGCTTAGAGCCTTGCTAAATTGCTGAGGCAGGCTTCAAAATTGCCATCCTCCTTCCTCAGCCTCCGGAGCCTCTGGGATTACAGGCATGTGCCACCATGCCTGGCTCTATGCTTTTAAATGTAAAGAACTCATTTCTTACAAGACAGAAGTTTGTGATATTACAAAAGGTCTCTTTAAATTGCTGCAGGCTTTTAAAAAATAGATATTTTCTTTCTATTCTTTTTCTTTTTTGGGTATCAGGTATTGAACACAGGGGTGCTTAACTACTGAGCCACACCCCCAGCCCCCTTTTAAAATATTTTATTTGTAGACAAAGTCTCACTGAGTTGCTTAGGGCTTCACTAATTTGAACTCATGATCCTCCTGCCTCTGCCTGCTGAGACACTGGAATTACAGGCCTGTACAACTGCACTGGCTAAATATTTAAATATTGTGGTTTTATATGTTCACATATAGGCAATAAACTACTTGAACTAGAGAAACTGAAGGTAAAGGGTTAAACAGCATTGCCAAGTGAAGTTGAATTAGAAATCAAGAGAAAACAGTAGTTCTTAACTGTAGTAACATGGTCAGGTACTTGGAAATTTTATTTATTTATTGCTTTTTAAGAAAATGTTATACCAATAATGTCTTGTATTTTTAGTCTAAAATACAATCTTTTGTCTAGATACAGTCAACTTTTTTAACAACTATGCTAAGGGAGGCATATACATTTTAATTTTATGTATTTTTGTTCTTTTTTTTTTAAAGAGAGAGCGAGAGTGATAGAGCGATAGAGAGACTTTTTTTAATATTTATTTTTTAGTTTTTGGCGGACACAACATCTTTGTTTGTATGTGGTGCTGAGGATCGAACCCGGGCTGCACGCATGCCAGGTGAGCGTGCTACCACTTGAGCCACATCCCCAGCCCCATATGTATTTTTGTTCTAATATTTAAGTATGGTAGTATCTACTATTCACAAGACTTAAAATTTATTTCATAATAAGTCACCAGAATGAAGACTCAGAAAGATCTGAAAGAAAGTAGAAATAGTACTGGAATAGGAACTGGAATAGGAACCAGACTTGAGGTGGCTGGAGCTGGTTAGGGGACCTTAGGTAAATTGTTTCACCATTTTGGGCCTGTTTTATCAACTATAAAATAGGGAGATTTGAGTAAATGATCTCTGAGGTTTCTTTTCCTCCTTCCTCCCTCCCCCCTCCCTCTCTCCCCCTATCCTTCCCTTCATCTCTATCTCTGTCTCTGTTTCTCTGTCTCTTTCTTTTTTTGGTTCTAGGGATTGAACCCAGGGCCTCATGCATACTAAGCATACTCTCTACTACTGCACTATATCCCCAGCCTGCTGAAGTATTTTAAAACTCTAGTTTTTAAGACTTCCCCTGTTTGCCAAAGAGTGGAGTAAGTCTCAGAGGTAATATATTACCAAAAAAGCAAAAGCACATTTTTTTCCTGAGTATGATAGAGTTTAATGTAGTGTACTTTGTTTACTTTTCCAGAAATGAGTGGCTCTTCACTTATCCTGATTACATTTTGTTTGCCCACATCCCATTCTATCAAGTCATGAACACCCTATTGAAATATGTTGTTGATTGGATTTACAGTTGCCCTAATTTTATCCTAGGTCTTCTAGGTAAAAGTTTTCAATAGTCACCTCATATGTATATGGAGTTATTCTTATTCAAAATTTATAAATTATAACTGTTGATTGTTTTTATAATGAAAGTGCCTATTTTGTTAAAATGTTTTGTGGTGATAAAAATTCAAAAGTAATTAATACAAGTTGACAAAACCCAAACAAAACATGAATGTGTCAAGTAAAAAGTGAAAGATTTTTCCTTAGTCCTCCCCACTTCCATTCACCAAAAATAACTTTTAATTTGTTCTGTGTATTCTTAGACCTTTTTTTAATGTGTGTGTTATATGTGTGTATATTTATTTAGTACCCACCATACATGTAGGAATACCCCCACACTTGTGTATAGTTTTTTAGAAAACAAAGTGGGATATTATATGTACAATTTTGAAACTTAATTTTTCACTATGCAACATATTGTATACTTCCTCTTGCATTAATACTTGGGAATTTACCTCATTTAAAAAAAATGGCTGTATAACATTTTATATGTGGTTTTATCACAATTTAGTGGTTGACCTATTGATAGAAATTCACCTCCAATCTCACTGTTATAAATGATGCTACATATAATCTCACCTGTGTATAAATACTTCTGTAGAATAGATTTTGAGAGAAGGAATTGCTGAGTCAAAGTGTATGTGCAGTTTATATTTTGAAAGATACAGCTAAATTGCCTTTTTAAAGAGTGCAGTTTCTATCTCCCTACCAAAAGTAGAGAAATTCCTGTTTCCCCACAAGAAGTTTATTTGCCAAAAATGGTAAAAATTTAAATCATTGATAATTATCCAAACTATTTGGTGAAAAAATGGTATTTCATAGTTTAAATTTACATTTTCTGGTACATTTAGTTATAATGATACAACTGGTAGGTTTTTTAGTTTCCCCACATAGTTCATTTTGGTGGTTCTAGAAGCAGTATCTGTTGCTGCAAGTTGAGGGTACTTCCACTTCTAATGATAAATAAACCATCACTCTTTTCTTATATATTTTTGACACATTATATGTGTACATATTTATGAGGTGTAATGTGATGTTTTGATTCTTGTATACACTGGGTAGTAATCAATACAAGATAATTAACATATTCATCACCTCAAACTTTTTTTTTTGGGGGGGAACTGTGGATTAAACCCAAGGGTGCTTAACCACTGAGCCACATCCTCATCCCTTTTTATTTTTTACTTTGAGACAGGGTCTCACTAAGTTGCTGAGGCTAACTTTGAATTTGCAATCCTCCTGCCTCAGCCTCCTGTGTCTCTGGGATTAAATGTGTGCACACCACACCTAGCTCATCTTAAACTTTTTTTTTTTTTTTTTTTTTTTTGGTACCAGGGCTTGATCTCAGGGCAGTCAACCACTGAGCCACATCCCCAGTCCCTTTTTGTATTTTATTTAGAGACAGGGTCTCACTGAGTTGCTTAGCACCTTGCTTTTGCTGAGGCTGGCTTTGAACTCACAATCCTCATGCCTCAGCCTTCTGAGCCTCTGGGATTACAGGCATGCACCACGGTGCCTGGCAAACTTTTTACATTTCTTAATGATGATTATATTTAAATTCCTCTCTTCTTCTTTTTTTTTTGTATCAGGGATTGAACCCAGGGGTGCTTAACCACTGAGCCACATCCCCAGCCCTTTTTTATATTTTATTAGAGTCAGGATCTTGCTGAGTTGCTCTAGGTCTTGCTAATTGATGAGGCTGGGTTTGAATTTGCAATCCTCCTGCCTCAGCCTCCCACATTTGCTGGGATTACAGGCATGCACCACTGCACCCAGCTTCCTTTCTTCTATTTTTTCTATTAGTGCATTAGAATAGTGTGATTTGTTGTTACATATTTATATATGCTCATAATTTAAAACCATTACTCTTAGTGGCCCTGAATATTCCTAGGTTTCTTCCCACTTGACTTTATGGGGAGTAATGAAGGGATTAGCTTGGTGATGAAGATGCATATATGAGGCACTCTCACAACCAGTCCTTTTTTCAGATTGGCACTACTTAAAGCTAAGCTCTGAGCAGGACTGACAGCCCAACCTTCTAGGATACTAAGGAAAATATAACAGCCTCTTGGGCTACCTCCCTCCAGCTTGGACCTCTTGTTTGGTTAATTTTCCTGGATCAAATCTTAAATTCCAGGCAGGGACAGAGAGGGTTGGAGACCAAGACTGAGATGGTGAATGAAGTAAGAGACTGAATTACAAGTTTGTTGTCCATGCATCAGTCAGAAATGATCAAGCGTTTAGTTGGTCTCACGTGTGGGAAGCACATGCCCTCGCCTGTTGGTCTCTTAATCAGGGGGGTAGGCCCTAAGGAGACCTGCTGGTCGGCTGGAATGGAAGACCAATAGGAATGTTGTGGTGCCGCTTTCAAAGCCAATTCCTCTCCTTAGTTCCAGAAGCAATGGGGGGTTCCCCCTAGCTCCTACCACTGTTTTCTTGCCCCCTTTTATAACCTAGCAACTTTCTTTTGGGGGATTGCCTGTCAAGCATCCAGGGACTTGAGTGTTTCCGGTTATGCCTCAGTGACTTGGACTTCAGTCCGCTTCTCTGGCTCTTAGGGAGACTCTCCCTTAGGCTGCAGTTCTCCTTTCACCATGACACCCTGGAGCTGGCCCTCTGATATCATTGCTGAGGATGTGGGTGTGGGCCCAGAGAATAGGGACCAAGTAAACCAACAAGAAGAGTTTACCAGCATCAGGGTGAAGTTCATCTTTGCAAGCATCACTGTGGGATTCGGGATACAGGATTCAATTTGTGGTGAAGCCAGAAAGGCTGCGCTCTACTTTGCAACCATGAAGGCCTTCGTTATATTAAGTCCTGGGAAGGGAGCTGAAAGTGTCTGATCCAGAAAGTTCCGCCTTTCAGATAACACCACAATTGCAGCCAGCTATCATCAGTGTTGCTGTCACCTGATTTTACTCCACGTTCCTTCCTAGACTCATCAGCTCTAGAATTACTGCAGCAAATACACCGTCCTGCACAATTTGGACTCAGGCCTCTTAATGTCAAAAAGCTTGACCTCATTGCTTTTCCTTCTTGTTCCTAATTGTTTTTAATGATACCAGTATATTCTCCTTGTAAAAAAAAAATAAAAATAAAAACATTACACAAAGATTGGACTTAAAGTATGCTTTGGCCATTAACCACAACCTTAATCCTCTTCCTCCTTCCAAAAGGTGACTGCCATTAACAGTTTGGCATGTATTCTGGTGGTCTTCCTGGTCTTCCCCACCCCTCTTCCTATTTACCATAGAAAAACCATTGTGGGGCTGGAATTGTGGCCTAGGATGGATGGGACCTGGTTCGATTCTCAGCACCACATAAAAATAAAGGCATTGTGTTGTGTCCATCTACAAAAAAGATTCATTCATTCTCTCCCTCCCTCCCTCCCTCTCTCTCTCTCTCTCTCTCTCTTTCTTTCTCTCTCAAAAAAAAAAGAAAAAAAAACATTGTACTGTGTTTTTATTTCTAAAAAACTATACCATATAATATACATAACTTTTTTCATTCAATGTTTTGGAAACATTTTTATTTTGGTTCATCTAAATTCACTTAATTTGAAAAAAAATGTGATATGAAATTGTAGGGCTTATTAAAAGGTTTATCTAACCTTTTCCTTAATGATAGAATACTAGATTTTTTTCAGGTTTTTTTGTTTGTTTTATTTTTTTGGCTTTTGCAAGTGGTACTCTTATGAACATTCCTGAACATGACTCTATCAGAGTTTCTCTAGTGCAGTGGTCCTCAAACTTTGTGATCACAGAACTCCTTGACACTCATAAGAATTTATGCATGCTCATGTCTATTGCTATTCAAAATATTATTATTAAATCAGAAATGTAAAAAAAATTATCCATTAAAAACAATAATAGGGCAGGGGATGTGGCTTAAGCGGTAGCGTGCTCGCCTGGCATGCATGCGGCCCGGGTTCAATCATCAGCACCACATACAAACAAAGATGTTGTGTTCGCCAATAACTAAAAAATAAATATTAAAAAAATTCTCTCTTTCTCTCTCTCTCTTTTCTCTCTCTCTCTCTCTCTCTCTCTCTCTCTTAAAAAAAAAATAACAGGCCCATTGTATGTTAACATACTTTTTTGAAAAAATGAAAACTACTTTCCCAAAGCCAGTTAGCAGTAAGAATAGTAAAATAAATTGTATTTTTTTTTGCAAATTATATTAATATCTTAATAGGAGACACCAGATTCTCATATCCACTTCTGCATTTGATCTAATATATGATATTTTGGTTGAAGTATATCACACATATATCATGTGGTAAATATGCACGTATAAATTTACCATTCTAACCATTTTTAAGTGTATAGTTCAGTGGCATTAAGCACATCTTTTTTTTTTAAGCACATCTTAACTCCTCGTTATCCTGTCCCTGTAGCTCTCAGCATCCACCATTCTGCTTTCTGTCTGAGTTTAACAGTTATAGGTACCTCATGTAAGAATTATACACTATTTGTCTTTTTTAAAAATATTTTTTTTTTAGTTGTGGATGGACACAATACCTTTATTTTATTTGTTTTTTTTAAATTTTTTATGTGGTGCCGGGGATTGAACCCAGTTGCCTCACGCATGCTAGGCAACTGGTCTACCACTGAGCCACAACTCCAGCCCCCAGTATTTGTCTTTTAGTGAGTGGCTTACTTCACTTATCATAATGTCCTCAAGGACATGTTGTAGCATGTGTCAGGATGTACTTCCTTTTTAAGGCTAAATAGTAATACATTTCTTACACACACACACACACACACACACACTCTTTTTTGTCCATCTGCTGAGGACACTGGGTTGTTTTAACCTTTTGCTATTGTGAACAAGGCTTTTATGAATATGGAAATACCAATACCTGTTCATGTCCCTGCTTTCATTTTTAAAAATATTTTTTTAGTTGTCAATGTATTTTATTTATATGTGGTGCTAAGAATTGAACCCAGTGCTTCACACATACTAGGCAAGCACTTAACCATGAAGCTACAACCCCAACCCCTGCTTTCATTTCTTTTGGGTATATAGGGAGACGTGGAAATGCTGGATCATATGGTAATTCTCATTTTCTTTTTTTAATATTTATTTTTTAGTTGTAGGTGGTAGACACAATGTCTTTATTTCATTTTTATGTGGTGCTGAGGAACAAACCCAGTGCCTCACACGTGCTAGGCGAGCACTCTATCACTGAGCTACAAGCCCAGCCCCCTCTCATTTACTTTTTTTTTCAAATTAAAGCCTCTTTTTTTTGTATTCCTAGCTTATTCATTTTTTTAAATATTTATTTTTATTTTTTCTTAGTTCTCGGCGGACACACATCTTTGTTTGTACGTGGTGCTGAGAATCGAACCCGGGCCACACGCATGCCAGGCGAGCGCGCTACCGCTTGAGCCACATCCCCAGCCCTCTCATTTACTTTTGATGGACATTTAGATGAATATTATTCAAACTGTATTCCTTAGATTGGTTGCATTCATGAAGTATCACCCATCCACAAGGAGGTAGATACAGAAAATTGAGGATAAACATTAAAAATTTTTTTGTGTGTGTGGTTCTGGGAATAGAATCCAGGGCCTTGCACATGCTAGGCAAGCACTTTACCACTGGACTACTCCCCCTGTCCAAACTTTATATAGCAATTTGACATGAGCATGATATCCAAGTGCATGATTAATTACTTTTCAAGTAATTTTTTCTCTATAAAAACATTAGTACCAGACAGATCGGAAGTTCACCAAACAACTAGTCCTTTACCATGCTGAGAGCCATTAGCCAAGTAGGTATGACAATTTCCTTGCCAGCGTACCCCATGTTGCTTAGAGGAAGGACTCGTGGAAATGGACTTGCCTTGGACATTTGCAGTGACATTGCATGTATGTTTGAGAAAGGTGACCCTGCTCAAGGACCAGGGTGGATCCGGGTTTAGGGAGGATCCTACTGGATTAGGGCAGATCCAGGTTTAGGGTGTATCCTGCTGGGAATAGGGAGTATCCTGCTCCTTGGGTTTAGGGCGGTTGCAGGTTTAAGGTGTACCCTGCTGGGAATAGGGCGTATCCTGCTGCCTCAGGCGTGCCCGCTCCTTGAGTTCCCATTGAGTTCTCGTGGGATTCAGAGAGTATTTTTGGGATACAGAGCCGAGTGGAGGTGTGGATTTGGCCAGAACGTGGATTTCCTCAGAATGTGTGTGTAGAGTGCCGGTGTGAGTTCGGGAATAAAGAATTGCTGTTTGAATCTACAAGGCTGTGAGTGGCTCGTGATTTTGTGCCCAGCCAGACTGCGGCATTTGGTGGTCCGTACGCGGAACGTCTGAAACTTGGAGGTAAGTGAAATTGCTCACCCCTGAGGGAAGGCGAGAGAATGGGTGACCATTTCAAAAAACAATGTGTTCTTGTTTTGATTTATTTTGTTTTTTGTTTCAAGCTGCCTATCCCTAGAAATTTCTTAGGCAAACTGGGAAAAATGGTTGGCTAAAGGTTTGAAGTTTGTCGGCCCCGAGGAAGAGAAAATTGATACAGCAATTTTTTATTCCGTTTTTGTTTCATTCAGTTTCGGTTTTGTTTTGTGTTATCTTATTGGGTTGCGTTATCTTTATAGTAGATTAGAAATTAGTAAAAAACAAACCAAAAAGGTGTTAAGTAAATTGTTAGAGGTTCAGACCATGGAGAAAGACATTTTAGATCAAGCAAAAGAGAAGGTCTGTCGAGCTAGTCAGACAGAGGAAGAAAATTTAAAGGAAAAGGGGTTATTAGGAAAAAGGCCACAACAAGACGCTGTTACTAACTCCGTTTTATTACCAGAGGGCGTAATTCAACCAACAGCCTCACCGATGGAGACAGCTGAGTGGCCCTCCAACCCCGTAGTTGATAAATGGGATCCTGAGACAGGACCTCAAAGATTAGCATGCCCTGTACTTGAACAGGTAGGAGGGCAGCGAATTCACCATGCTTTAGATTTTAAAACAGTGAAGCAGTTAAAGGAGGCTGTAACAACCTATGGTCCCCAAGCTCCCTTCACGGTAAGCATGGTCGAGTCCATTACTAACTTGGACATGACGCTAGCAGATTGGGCTAGCATGTGTAAATCTGTGCTAAATGGAGGACAATATTTGTTATGGAAGGTTGCCAATGAGGAATTTTGCACAGAGACAGCTAGGCGAAATGCAGCAGCCGGTTACCCTCAAAGAAATCTAGATATGTTGTTAGGAAAAGGACCTTATGAGGGTCAATGGCAACAAATTGAATATGATCCTGCTATATATGCACAAATTGCTGCAGACGCAGTTAGGGCATGGAAGACTTTACAAGGACATGGAGATTTACAAGGTCAGCTATCTAAGGTAATACAGAGAGCTAATGAACTTTACGCTGACTTTGTAGATAGGCTTATTCAAACAGCTGCCAGAATTTTTGGGGATACAGATCAAGCAATGCCATTAATAAAACAAGCAAATCATTGCTGCAGAGAGGTTATTAGACCATGGAGACATGAAGATTTAAACACATATATTAAATTATGTAGAGACATTAATGAACAAGGGCAAGTCTTGGCAGCTGCATTATAACAGGCTTTAGATGCCAGGCCAAAAACATGCTATAATTGTGAACAAACAGGACATTTTAAAAGGAGTTGCCCGATAGGAGGAGGGTTTAAAAAAACTAGATATCAAAGGATTAGAATACGGGTATTTGCCCACGATGCCGTAGAGGGAGACATTGGGCTAATGAATGCCGTTCTCAAACGACCATAGAGGGTACTCCCTTGTCAAAAAACGGACAAGGACCAGGTATTTACCCATGATATCGTGGAGAAAGGCATCAGGCTCCATTGCCAAAAAACGGACTGGGGGGCCTAATGCTCCAGGGCCCACAACCACAAATATACGGGGCAGTGGAGGAACCCAGCAACACCATCAGGGTAGTGCCCAGGACACATTGTCCATTAAATCCATCATCAGACAAACCTGAGGGAGTGCAGGGTTGGACATCTGCGCCTCTGCCAGAGCAGTACTAACTCCAGAGATGGGAGTTCAAATCATTCCCACAGGAGTAAAAGGACCTCTTCCCCAAGGAACAGTAGGCTTATTATTGGGACATAGTTCATCTACATTAAAAGGACTTATGATAAGTCCTGGGGTAATTGATCCCGATTATGTATGTGAAATAAAAAATATAGATAGCTAGTTCTCCAAGAGGTATATCAGTAATTTCACCTGGAGATAGAATAGCACAGTTGTTAATAATACCCAGCCTACATAATACATTTTCTAGTCATAGTGTAGAAAGAGGTTCCAGGGGATTAGGCTCCACAGGTGTAGATTGGGCTATGCTGTCTTTAAATTTAGATTCTCGCCCAATGCTAAAACTAAATATTCAAGGACATGAGTTTAATGGGCTACTGGACACAGGTGCTGACCTTAGCATCATATCTCGTCAAGAATGGCCGAAACATTGGCCATTACAACAAGCCACTCAAACACTTCGAGGCCTAGGAGTGGCGACTAATCCCCATAGAAGTGCAATGATATTAGATTGGAAGGATCCTGAAGGATGTGAAGGAACTATATAGCCATATGTATTGGATCATCTTCCTATAAATTTATGGGGACGAGATGTCCTAGATCAACTAGGTTTGACGTTAACAAATAACATCAATCCTAATGCGCCCACTACTAGGGCTAGACAAGGTTTTAGGAAAGAAAAAAGATTAGGAGAACAAGAACAAGGTATAGCAGCACCAATTCAAATAGATCAAGGAACAGACAGACATGGGTTGGATTTTCAGAAAGGGCCACTGAGACAATCAAAATTACTTGGAAATCAGAAAGACCAGTGTGAGTTCCTCAGTGGCCCCTGACTAAAGAAAAGATACAAGTAGCCCATGATCTGGTCAAACAACAATTAGCAGAAGGACATATACAACCTTCCGTATCTCCCCATAATACTCCCATTTTTGTCATCAAAAAGAAATCTGGTAAATGGAGATTATTGCAAGATTTAAGAGCCATTAATAATGAGATGGTTATTATGGGACCTGCTCAATCAGGGATTCCTCAATTGTCTGCTTTACCAAAAACCTGGCATGTTTTAGCTATAGATATTAAAGATTGTTTTTTTTCGATTCCAATTCATCCCGAGGATAGTCCACGTTTTGCATTTACTATCCCTGCATTAAATCATGAAGGTCCTGATCAGAGATATGAATGGAAAGTACTCCCTCAAGGGATGGCTAACAGTCCAACTATATGTCAAATCTATGTTAACAAAGCAATCCAGCCACTTAGAAATCAAAATCCTGAACTACAAATATTTCACTATATGGATGATGTATTATTAGCACATAAAGATAAAAACACATTGCTGGAATGTTATGCCACACTTACAAACTTATTAAAAATTATAATCTAGAGATAGGAATAGATAAAGTACAATTAAATTTTCCAATTAATTATTTAGGAGTTCTATTATCCTCAACCATGGTCCGTCCACCAAAAATTCAAATATGAGTAGATCAACTCAAATCACTTAACGACTTTCAAAAGTTATTGGGAGACATAAATTGGATAAGGCCTTATCTAGGCATACCAACAGGAGAGTTGGGACCTTTATTTGATATTCTAAAAGGTCCATCAGATCCAAATTCACCCCGCATGTTAACTCCTAAAGCTAGAAAGGCATTAAAAATTATTGAAACATATATGGAAAATATGCATTTGGATAGAATTGATATAAGTTTGCCTTTATTATTTATTGTACTACCAACAAAAAATATTCCTACAGGAGTATTTTGGCAAGAAGGTCCATTATTGTGGATACATTTATCTTATTCTCCTAACACTATTCTTACTAGGTATCCTGAGGCTGTAGGACAATTAATACTCAAAGGAATAAGAGCAGCAAAGGGAGTGTTTGGAATTTCTCCCAATAAAATTATTACTCCATATACTATGGATCAAATTGATGAGTTAGCTAATGAGTTAAATACTTGGGCAATAATCATGTGCAAATCTAATGTTTCATTTGATAACCACTTACCATCTAATCCTTTGTTGTCTTTTTGGTCTTTGCATCCTGTAGTTTTTCCAAAAACGACAAGAAAAACACCTATCATGAATGCTCCAAATATATTCACTGATGGGTCAAATAATGGTACAGCAGCAATAGTTACACCTGATCAAACTTTTACATTTTTAGTACCCAAACAATCAGCTCAAAAGGTAGAGCTTAATGCAGTATTACAAGCTTTTGTGATGTTTAAAGATTCTGTATTTAATTTATTTTCTGATAGTCAATATATAGTTAATGTTATAGTATCCCTTGAAGATGCTGGTAGGATTTCCCCTTCTTCTACTGTTTTCTCTTTGTTTTCCACTATACAAAGTCTAATCTGGGACAGAAAAGATCCATTCTTTATAGGACATATTAGGGCACATACAGGATTGCCTGGAGCCCTTAGTTTGGGCAATGATTTAGCAGATAAAACTACACATGACATACATATTTTCTCTACACTAGAAGAGGCTACAAATTTTCATAAAAGGTTTCATGTTAATGCTAATACTTTACAAAAGCATTTTAAAATAACTAAGGAACAAGCCAGACATATAATAAAACAATGTCAAAATTGTGTGACCTTTTTACCACAAGTTAATCTTGGAGTCAATCCTAGAGGACTGATACCTAACCATATTTGGCAGATGGACGTCACACACTTGCCAGAATTTGGAAAATTAAAATATTTACATGTTACAGTTGATAGTTCTTCCAGATTTTTGATGGGCTCCCTTCATGCCAGAGAAAAAACTAAAGATGTTATAGCTCATTGCTTACAAAATTTTGCCACTGTGGGCATTCCTAAACAGTTAAAAACAGATAATGGTCCTGGTTATACCTCTACCTCTTTTAAACAATTTTGCTCATCATTTGTTATCACTCATATAACAGGAATCCCATACAATCCACAGGGACAAGGCATAGTTGAAAGAGCTCATCAAACTATTAAAGCATACTTATTAAAGCAAAAAGAGGGAATTGGAAAGGGGTATATATCCCCCAAAGATAAACTTAAAATAACCCTTTTTACTCTAAACTTTCTAAATTTGTATTCATCAGGACTTAGTGCTGCGGAAAGACATATGTATCCAAAAAATGTACATAAGCCTAAGGTACTTTGGAAAGATAGACTATAATAACAGGACAATGGAAAGGTTCTGACCCAGTGATTGTCTGGAGTCAGGGTTCTGTTTGTGTTTTTCCATAGGGAGAACAGCAGCCGATTTGGATTCCAGAGAGATTAACTAAAGCAATTTCTACAGACCAGAAATAAGATGATTTGACTCAAATCCATAACAGCTGATATCCAGAGCTCCAGCTTGGCTATTCTTACATCTGCAACAGTGATTAACCAGGGTGCTTTTTTCAATATCTATTTTATTATTGCATTTTTCCCACATCATAAAGTTCTATTTTATTTTTGAGCTCATACAAACCTAGGTTAATGTTTTTCTGATCAGTTTTATTTTTTGACTGTGGAGTTTTTAAACATTGCAATGGAGATTTCACCTAGGCCTTTACTATTGTCTTATGTGTTGTATGTTATGTATGCACACTTCTGTTTTGTGTTGTATGTCTGTATGTGTGTATGTCCATATTTCATATATGAGGAGTGCTCATGAAAAAATGGATCCAAATTTTTTTTTTTATTCACGTGATTTAAATGGTTTAATTTAAATTAGGTAAACAGCTGTTAAGGATTGTTTTTAAAGGTGGTTAACAGATCTGTTTGTTTACTAATTTAAATTAGGTAAACAGCTGTTAAGGATTGTTTTTAAAGGAGGTTAACAGATCTGTTTGTTTACTTTCACCTTTCCTTTTCATTATATTTAATAATTCTGTTCAGGATAATGTCTCTTTAGCATCTTTGTCAGAATTCCCATCTCCATCCCAGTGCCGGTGAAGACTAAGATAAAACCAAACTACAGCTTCTATGATAGCTATCACAGTAAACTGTATAAACTGATGCATCAATGAATATAACTCAACAAGTAATGCTCAATCAAGGACTCGATTTACTTTGGGAGGAAATGGACATATTGATAGACTCCTCCACTTTGAACTGCTTGCAGAACTTGCCTGGACTATATACCACTTGTATGCATTGTGAACTATCGTTTGGTGCAGCGAATTGTGGTAGTGCTGGCATATCTTTGCTGATGGTGTCACCAGTGATGCAATTTTTCCAAAGGAGCCGTCAACTGGCTTGGTGTCGTGGCATTTCTGTATCCTCCTCCCTTCTGCTAGTGATGGTCTAAAATTTGGGGGCCAACAGAGGTGAGGCAAAGAACCTCACTCCCCCACTGGCACCAAGGCTAAATTTGGGGGCCAACAGAGGTGAGGCAAGAACCTCACCCCCCCCCACTGGTGCATAGGCCTATCCACAAGTATGGCTGTATGCTGGACTGGTAGTCAGTGATGGGTATGATCCAATTGCAGTGGTATCAACCTAAGACAGGAGGCTGACGCCTAGAGGTCAGTTTTTCCCATGATGGGTAAGAACCATATGTTGAATTGGACAACCTACCAGGCACGGTCCTTAAGCCACATTGCTTGTTGTTTAATTAATCAGAAGGGGGGAGATGCTGAGAGCCATTAGCCAAGTAGGTATGACAATTTCCTTGCCAGCGTACCCCATGTTGCTTAGAGGAAGGACTCGTGGAAATGGACTTGCCTTGGACATTTGCAGTGACATTGCATGTATGTTTGAGAAAGGTGACCCTGCTCAAGGACCAGGGTGGATCCGGGTTTAGGGAGGATCCTACTGGATTAGGGCAGATCCAGGTTTAGGGTGTATCCTGCTGGGAATAGGGAGTATCCTGCTCCTTGGGTTTAGGGCGGTTGCAGGTTTAAGGTGTACCCTGCTGGGAATAGGGCGTATCCTGCTGCCTCAGGCGTGCCCGCTCCTTGAGTTCCCATTGAGTTCTCGTGGGATTCAGAGAGTATTTTTGGGATACAGAGCCGAGTGGAGGTGTGGATTTGGCCAGAACGTGGATTTCCTCAGAATGTGTGTGTAGAGTGCCGGTGTGAGTTCGGGAATAAAGAATTGCTATTTGAATCTACAAGGCTGTGAGTGGCTCGTGATTTTGTGCCCAGCCTGACTGCGGCATTACCACAGATAGGTTTTTGATAGTTTGAGAAGCACAAATTGAGATATTTCTAGGTTTTTTTTTTTATTTTTGCTATTAACATTTTTATGGACATATGCAACTGTTGCTCTAAAGTAGATATGGGAGAGTAGAAATAACTGGGCTAAAGGACATGCATATTTTACATTTTAATAGTGCAAAGAACGTTTGTTCTCATATATACCTAAGTATACATGTATATGCATGAATGGGCATTTTCTTGGGTTATACATTTTTAATAAAGGTATAATTACTTATAGTAAAATCTATCATTTCTAAGTATACATTGTATACTTAGAATGCATACAGTTGTGTAACATCTACCAAATTGGTTACTTGTTATCTAATTATTAACTTTTGAGAGTTCTTGCATATTCTGGGTATAAGTCCTTTGTCAGATATGCAATTTGCATATATTTCCTTTGTAGCTCATTTATTCATTCTCTTACCAGTACCTTTTGAAGCACAGTTTATAATTTTGTTAAGGTTCAACTTATCAATTTTTTTTATTTATGGTTCATGCTTTTGGTTTCATAACTAAGAAATATTTGTCCAACCCAGGATTATTTGTGTTGTTTTTTAGGTTTTATTCTTTAAATCTTCTAGGATTAAATGGTATGAGATATTGCTATAACTTTATTTTTTTTCCAAATAAATAATTATCTGAACACTTTATCCAGTGATTTGAAATGCTACCTTTAACACATTCCAAATTCCTTTATCCACATGAGTCTGGGCAATCTGTGCTAACATCACACTTTTTTTTTTTTAACTAGGGATTTAACCCAGGGGCACTTTACCACTGAGTTACATCCCCAGCCCCTTTTATATTTTTATATTGAGACTGGGCCTTTCTAAATTGCTATGGCTGGCCTCAAATTTGCAATCCTCCTGCCTCAGCCTCCTGAGTCACTGGGATTATAGGTGTGTACCACTGTACCCAGTCTAATAATCACGCTTTTGAAATTAGCTTTGTCATGAGTTTTGACATGTGATAGACTTTCCTTTTTGTTTTGAAACATTTCTTGAATAATCTAGCTTATTTTTCCTTCAAAAAGAATCTTTGGAATCAGCCTATAAATTCCACAAAATCTCAAGATTTTAGTTGAGATTATGTTGAATTTTCACCTTAATTTGAGGAGAGTGGATATCTTTACATTATTGAATTTTTCTCCTTCAAAGGAATGTAATATATCTCCCTATTTAGGACTTCACTAATGGCATGACTCTCCTTTTTTTAGGCTTTTTATGTTTTATTTCATAATACTGTGTTTTCTTCTCTCTCCTCATCTGTAAACTTTTGAATGTAGGGAACTTTTTGTTTCATCTCTGTGTTTACAATGCATGATGTAGAGTAGGTTATTCAGTAGATGGTAAACAAATTATAGTAATTGTTTTCTCCTGAGCAAAATGCACAAATGTACACAGAATTTTGCAGAAAGCTTCAAGGGATACATGTACACTCTCCCTGATGTCCACCCATAAATTTCAGGTTAAGTACTTTTAATTACAGAAGTGAATCCTATAATAGCAGTTGTATAAATTGCTATGGATTTGAGGGAAGGATTGCATACTTTTAACCACAGACTATAAGAGAAAGCTTCATAGAAAAGATAGGTATTTTTTTTCTTTTTACCTGAGACTTATAAATAGGAGTTTACTGGATTTGGAAGGACAGAGGAAGGGAATTTTGAACAGAAGAGTTCAGCTAATTTGAAAGCCACTTTACCCTGCAAAGCTGTTTTTATCATTTGCCTTTTTGTTCATTCTTTCTTGAATCCCTTTGAGCTTTCTCCCACATTCCCACCTTCCCTTACCCCTAGTCATCTACCTACTGCTGCCTCCCTTGCCAGGTATTTGCACTGTGTTTTCTGGAAAACTGATTTCATTGTAGATCAACTACCATACCTAAATTTTCTGCCCAATTTATTTTCACTTGGTTGCTTTAACCTAAACCTGGATTCTTCCTAAGGAGAATGCTTTCCTTATTGCTATGGCTCTTGAATGAAAGCCTCACCTAGCATATTTAACCAATCTCCTTTGTATTCCCATTTAGGTTGTTTCCAGCTTTTAATTTATTTTATTTTTTATTTCTTGGTACCAAGGACTGACTTCGGGGCTCTCAACCACTAAGCCACATCCCCAGCTCTTTTTTATTTTCTATTTGAGACAGGGTCTTGTTAAGTTGTTGAGGCTGACTTTGAACTTGTGATCCACCTGCCTCACCTCCCCAGATGCTGGGATTACAGGCATGTGCCTTCATGCTCTGTTGTTTCCAGTTTTTTAGCTATTATGAGAAATGCTACAAAGAACATCTTAACACATATGTTTATGTATGTGAATATGTTTGTGAGATAAATATATGGAATTGTAACTGCTAAATCAAATGGCATGAACATTAAAAAAATTGACAAACATTGCAAAATTTTTATCTAGAATGTTTGTTCTAATGTGTATTCTTACCAATCACACATGAACACCTGTTATTAATCTTTGTTTTTATTTGAATCATTAATATTTGTGATTTTTGTTTCACAGGAGAACTTGCCATCATTATTACTCTTCTTCACTGCTTCTGGACCACTGCTTTAAACTCTGTTAAAATGCCTCCTTTGAGGCTCATGTCTTCTGCAGTATTCCCCTTTATTTCTTCTTGGTATAGTCATTTACTGACTTCTTAGATGTTTCCTTATATTCTATGAGGAATTGGGCATCTGATTGTCATTTTTCCTTCTACCCAAACTCTTGCTCTTTACCTCCTGTCCCATTGCAGGATTCCTGAGGATAGACTGCTCAAACAATGACCTAGCTCCACAGTTCCTTGATCATTGATAGTGTTCTTTTCTATTCTGCCTCTTCAATAAAATCTCTCAGGCTAATCCTGGATTTGTCTTTTTCCAGAATTACTTTATATCTGAAAATGTAAACTTCCAATATCACATTCTCTGTCCATGATTTTGAATTGTTCTAGCTTTCTCGCTGCCTTAATCTGTTTCTAATTGCTCTTCAGATCCATGCTCCTCCATTTTCTTTTTTTTTTTAAATTTGTTCTTAGCTGGGCATACTGATATGCTTGTAATTCTAGCTGCTAAGGAGATTGAGACCAGAGGATCTTAAATTCAAGGCCAGTCTGGACAACTTAGTGGGACCCTGTTTCAAAATAAAAACAGAAAGAACTGAGGATGTAGGTCAGTGGTAGAGCATCCGTGGGTTCAATTCGCAGTGCTGAAAAAAAAAGTGTGTTAGCTGGGTACCATGGTAGGTGTCTGAAGTCCCAGTTACCAGGAAATTTGAGATGGAAGGATCCTGTGAGCCTAGAAGTTCAAAGCAAGCCTCGGTAACCCCATCTCAAAAAAAGTGTTATTATGGTAATGGTATATATTATTAAAATATGATTAATGGCATAAATATATTACCTGGAGAACATAAGTCCCCTGTGATCCTATCATTCTGAGGTAACCCTGTCAAGAATTCTCTAAAATATTGTCTATGCTTTCATTTATGTATAACTTTATAATAATGTGTACAAATTATACTTTATACACAATACTGCAAATTCCTATTTCCAGGGGCTGGGATGTGGCTCAAGTGGTAGCACACTCGCCTGGCATGCATGCGGCCCAGGTTCGATCCTCAGGACCACATAGAAACAAAGATGTTGTGTCTGCCAAAAACTAAAAATAAATAAATAAATAAATATTGAAATTCTCTCTCTCTCTCTCAAAAAAAAAATCCTATTTCCATCAAATATTTTTGATATTTTTATAGTTTCACTGCACATAGCACGAATGTGTTTATTTTAATAGCTGCTAGTGTTCCATTTAATATATGGACCATCATTTTATTTAGCCAAACTCAATGATAGGCATTTGGGTTATTCTGATGTTTGATTATTGCAAAATACTACAACATGTTTGTATATGTATCTTTGTGTACCTATGTAAATATTTCTATGGGATAAATTTTTAGAAATATTTTGCTGAGTGAAATGCTAAGAATGTTTAACATTTGAATAGTACACAATATAGCCTTCAAGATTCAACCAATTTACACTCCCACTAACAGGGTAAGAAGGTGTAGTTTCTCCATTTAATTGCCAATATTAGGTATTAAATCATTTTCATTCTTTTAAAAATATTTTTCCCTTAGTTGTTGACAGATCTTTATTTTATTTATACGTGGTGCTGAGGATTGAACCTAGTGTCTCACTCTTGCAAGCCAAGTGCACTACCGCTGAGCTCCAGCCTCAGCCCCAGCCCCTATTTTCATTCTTTTCTATATGATAGGTGAGAAATATCTTAAATTGTATTTGTTTATTTCATGCTGTTTTATAATCTTTTTTTGCACTTGAAAGTATGTTTTATGTATTTTCTATATCAATGAATATAGATCACATTATTATTTTAAATGGTGTTACAGCATTTGATTGTGAGGATGTAACAATTTTATCTTTTTTATGGTGCTGGGGATCAAACACATGGCTTCACACATGTTAAACAAGCTACCACTGAGCAATTTCTCTAAGCCCCAGAATTTTATCTTGATGGACATTTAGCTTATTTTTAAGTTTTGTTCTTGTGATTAACATCCTTACTTATACATCTTTTTTTTAGTCTATCCTTAAAGTGAAATACATTGCTTGTTGATATACTTATTAACCAATGTTTAATTTCTTCAAAATATATAGCTTATAAAGAGTAATCTTTTGTGTAGTACTTCTTTTGCTCAGTATAATAATTTTGAGGTTTATATATTATCGTGTGTATTAATTTTTTCTTTCCATTTTTTAGTAGTGTTTTATTGTTTGATGAATATTCCATAGTTCATTATTGATGAACATCTCAATTGCATGTAGTTTTAGATTATTATGAATAAAGCTGCAATGAAATGTTTTAGTACAAGTCTCACATGTGAGGTTCTGGGTTCAATCTCCAGCATGGGGGGGGGAATATATATATATATATATATATATATATATATATATATATATATAAAATTATTGACTGACAGAAGTTCCTTATATATTTTGGTTTCTAGTCCTTCATCATACATATTTCTATTTTGGTGATACTGGACATTGAACTTATGTGCTTAACCACTGAGCTACATCCCCGATATTTTAGATTATTTTATTTTTTAAATTTTTTTTTAAGAGAGAGTGAGAAAGGAAAGAGAGAGAGAGAATTTTTAATATTTATTTTTTAGTTCTCGGCGGACACAACATCTTTGTTGGTATGTGGTGCTGAACCCGGGCCGCACGCATGCCAGGCGAGCGCGCTACCGCCTGAGCCACATTCCCAGCCCCTATTTTTTAAATTTTTGAGAGAGAGTTTCACTAAGTTGCTGAGGCTGGCCTTGAACTTGTGATTCCTCCTGCCTTAGCCTCCCAAGTTGTGGAGAATACAGGCAGGTGCCACACCATCTGGCTCTGAATCACTCTCCCCGCCACCATACCAGCAATTGAATGCAGGGTCACTTAACCACTGAGCTGCATCCCTATCCCCGTTTTTTTGTGTTTTATTTTGAGACAGGGTCTCCCTAAGTTGCTTTGGGCTTCACTAAGTTGCTGAAGCTGGCTTTGAACTTGCGATCATCCTGCTTCAGCCTCCCAAATCGCTGGGATTACAGGCATGCACCACCATGCCCAGCTCTGAGTCACTTTTTATGTATATTTTCAAATGCTTTCTAGAAAAGGCATACCAATTTACCTTACCACCCATAGTACATTTTCTCACAATTTTATCAACACTGAGTTTTATCAGTCTTTTTATTCTTTGCCAATATCATAGGTGAAAAATTACATCTCAGTGTTTTTTTTTTTTTTTTTTTTTTTTTTTTTTTTTTTAGTACTGGGGAATGAACCCAGGAACGTTTAAACACCAAGCCACATCCCCAGCCCCTTTTATTATTACTTTTTTTAAAATTTTGAGACAGGGACTCACTATATTGATTGCTTAGGGCCTTGCTAAATTGCTGAGGTTAGCTTTGAATTCACGATTCTCCTGCCTCAGACTCCTTGCAGCAATGAGCCACTTTACCCGACATATCTCAGTTTTATTGGCATTTCTTTGATTACTGGTGGGGGTAAACATATTTTCACATACAATTTTCATGAACCATTTTCATATAATATCCCTGAATTGCCTATTCTTATCCTTTACCCATTTTGCTATTAGGGTGTTTATCTTTTTTATGTTGATATGTAATTATTTGTAAAAGCTTTTTGTATGTTAAGGAGATATGTGTGTGTGTGTGTGTGTGTGTGTGTGTGTGTGAATATAGAGAACTAGATACTATTGTCTTTAAGACATTAAGGGATTGAGGCTGATTAAAACCAAATGACTTGGTCTGGGGCTGTAGCTCAGTGGCAGAGCACTTGGCTAGCATGTGTGAGGCACTGTGTTTGATCCTTAGCACCACATAAAAATAAACAAATAAAATAAAGGCATTCTGTCCATCTATAACTATAAAAAAATTTAAAAAACTAAATCATTTGGTCCAAGATCATATGAATAATAAATTGACAGAGCAAAGAGTTGAATTCTGTTCTATATCACACAAAATACCATGTTTGTCTGTTACAGAAAATCTGTTAGTAACTAACCTTACTTAGTAACTTTTCCAAATACTTAAAAATTATTTCATATTATTGTCTCCTCTGCTGAAAGGTTTAGTTTCAGAATTTATCTCCTTTTGATGGTCTTATTAGGACTTGAGAAAACATTTAGTATATTTTGACCATTTTTCTTTTATCTTTCAAAACTTTAACTTATTACTTTAAAATAATTTCAAAATTAACAAATGTTGAATGAATAGTACAAACAATTTCCAAATACCCTTTACCTAGATTCATACGTTTTTAACATGTTGACACAGTTGCTTTATCGTTCTATCTTCATTTTTCTTTTTACACTGCACTCCTAAATACTTCGGCATGTCTTTCCTAAGGACAGGGACATTTTCTTACAAAACAACTGTATGATGATCAAAATCAGGAAAATTAACATTGATGCAATGCTACTACTGTCTATATTCAGATTTTACAGTTTGTCCCAATAATAGTCTTTATAGCATTCCCCCTGACCCTAGTTCATAGCACAATTTAGATTACATATTTAATTCACTTGTTATGTCACTTTAGACTCCTTTAATCTGGAATAGTTCCTCATTCTTTCTTTTTCTTTCATGATGTTGACACTTTGAAGAGTACAAACCAGTTATTTTGTAGAATGTCCCTTAGTGTGGGTTCATCTGATGTTTGCTCATGATTAGATTCTAGGTTGTGCTTTTTTTTTTTTTTTTTTTCGTTAGAATTCCACAGAAGTGATGTGTTCCCAGTGTATTGCAACAGGAGGTACAGGATGTCAGTTTGCCCCACTATTGGTGATGTTAGCTTTAATCATTTTGTTAAAACAGGGTCTTCTATGTTTCTTCTCTATCAAGTTTTGTTTTTACTTTTGTAATAAGTATGCAATTGTAGGGGGATATTTTTTAATTCTATAAATGTCCTGTCATTCATCAAATTCTTGCCCAATAGTTTTTTAACAGTCATTTGAATATTCTTACCTGAATCAGTTATTACTCTGATGTTTGAAAAATACTGATTTCCTAAATAGACCATTAATTTTACAATAAGTTGACATTCCACTGTAAAGAACAGTTTCCTTGTACTGCATGTATTTATTCATTGATTGATTACCAGTATGGACTCATGGATTCTTATTTATTACATGGTTATAATTTTTTACTCTCATTATTAATTTTGAAAAGCAGATTTGGCCAACAGGAGCTCCTTTAAGGTAGTTTCTGTAAGCATTGACATGTCCCCATTACTCTTATTACTTATTTACTTTCTGGGACAATAACAATATTTCAAGCTGGGCACAGTGGTACATGCCTGTAATCCCAGTGGCTTGGGAGGCTGAGGCAGGAGGATCATGAGTTTAAAGCTAGCCTCAGCAATGGTGAGGTGCTAAGCAATTCAGTGAGACTCTGTCTCTAAATAAAACACAAAAGAGGGCTGGGAATATGACCCAGTAGTGGAGTGCCCCTGAGTTCAATCCCTGGTATGTGTATATATATAAAGTTTATCTTGTATTTTTTTCTGCTCTAACACTGAAATGGGTGAGTTATTTCTCCAAGAAGCCCTTGCTCCCATGAGGAATGATGTTTAGAAACCAAGATCTGGATGCTGGGTATACTCTTTGCCTCTGAAGTGTCATTGCTTTTGGGCTTTTTTATCAGAGTGACCTAGCTTTTATCCCAGGCTTTTGAATGTTTCTCAGTGTGTCTACCACTTGATTGTAGGTCTGTGCTTGAATAGTTCATTAATTGAGGAAATTGCTCCAGCGACAGTTTCTTTTTTCTTTTTTAGTTGTTGATGGGCCTTTATTTTATTTACTTATTTCTATGTGGTTCTGAGAATCGAACTCAGGGCCTCATACATGCTAGGCAAATTCTCTACCACTGAGCCACAACCCTAGCCCATTATTGGAAAGCTCCGATAGTTGACAGTCCTTTACATTTGAAATCAGTATCATTGTTTCCTGTATTAATTCTTGACTTTTCTGTGCTAAACAGCTGCAGTTCATTTACTGCCATTACTCCCATGGCAGAGTTTTAACGTCTACTCATCATTCTGGTTATTCTGTTCTGTTCTGTTCATACTTCAGTTCATTAATATCTCTCTTTAAAGATTGGCATCTAGAACTAAATGTACTATTTCAAGTACATGTTCTGATCAGTAGAGAGGAGTGGGTCAATGACTTTCTTTGTTCTAGACCCTATGCTACCACTCATGCAGGCCAAGGTTAAGCTTTCATATTTCTCTCTTTCTGACAGCCACATCAATCATTCTGTTGACTTACGTTGAGCCTACAGTTAGTTGAAATCCCTAAGACTTTAATTCCTCTATGCTCATCCACTCAGTACTTGAACATTTGTATTTTAGGATCTAGTACAAGTCTTTAATTTGATCTCTTTCTTTTTAGCTTGTTAAATTTAGCCTGTCTTTCCTGCTTGTCAAACTTATTTTGAATCTTGAATGTCATCCAGTTTTACTAGCTTCTTTTCCAGCTTATCATCTACAAATTTGATTGTATACCATTAGTGTCTTTATATAAAATTTTTTTAATGTCATAAAGAGCAGGGTAGAGCTCAAGTCTTTTCAGCCTGACTAGACACTTTCTCTCATGTTGAAATCAGTCCATCAAATAAGGATGACTGCTCTTTGTCTATCTTCATCTGCTATTGTATATAGGACCTGAGCCAACAGACCTGTCACAGTACTGCTTTGAACCAATTTCTAATATTTTCATGGGGTCAGTGTTTCAGGGTTATAGGGAGGCTTGTTTATGGCAAAAGAGAGGAACTATTACATAGTCCAAACTTACTGTTTTTTGAGTGAACATTGGCCTGGTCTGGTTCAGTTTGTGTCTTCCATAGTGCCAGAGGCAAAGATAAATGCTTCAGGCAGCTAAGGCTGTCCTACCTTATTCAAAGAATCTTCATCAAATCTAAGGATCTTCAGAGGCCATCTAGTTCAAGCTTCTATAATCTGATCAACAAAGCCTATCAATGTATCCTTTTACTTTAATGCCATATCAGTCAGCAAGTACTTAAGTACTTTATAAAAATGGAGCAAATGTTTCTTATACAAAAGTGCTCTCAGAATCTGCAAATAAGAATAGTGTATTGGTCAGCGTTTTGTCACTATAATGAAATACCTAACAAAGGTCATTTATGAAGAAAATAGATTTATTCAGTTCATAGTTCTGGAGGTTCAAAGTCCAAATGGCATAGAGCAGGCTCTGGCAAGGACCCCGTGGCAGATGGCAGAGCACTTGCAGGAGAGTGATCTCATCTTAAACCAGGAAGCTCAGAGAAAGGGAGGGGCTAGGCTTTTTCCCATTTTAAGAATCCTCTTTTGAGAACTTAAGGGTCCAGGAAAGATACTTCATCACTTCTGGAGGCACACCCCCAGTGACCTCCCACTGTATCTACCTTTTAATGGTTCCGTACCATCTCCTGGTACTCTCCCTCTCAGGATTAATCTTCCAACATATGGACCCTTGAGGGCATTCCAATCATAGCACATAGGAAAATATTGTTGTCTGAAAATGAAGTAAAATGCAACATAATTGATACAAATAAATACAAAATTGATACAAATTAATGTAACCTAAGAGAGAAGAAATTTTTCTTTTAATGCAACTAGAATGTTTTTCAAATTTACTTCAAGGACCAGGGTATGATCTTAGGAAAAAGAGAGTGAAATGTAATAATGCAAAGAAACCCTAACTTTCTCATCTGCTTTATAACTCGGCCATCTGAAATAGTGATCTATGAATAAAAGTCTGAAGGGTGATTAACTGCAAGGAGCCTGGGAAGGAGAAGAATGATATTTTTGTTACTTTAACCTTCTCTATGGGTTCTTTTCATCATTTATTTTAATAGCATAGGTAATACGTGAATACATTCTTATAAAAATATTAAAACATTACAAGTAAGGGTAAGTTTCCTTTCGCCCATCCTCTTGCCCTCAGTTCTGGTTGGGCAGGCATTTTATAGAAATATCTTGAGTAGAGAAATTTATCAGGCTCATATAATCTGATGTTAATATGTACTTTATAGACACGAATTTGCTTGTTTTAAAAATATGCTCACAAATCAACCTTTTAATATATAGTCTAGCCTGCTCAATATACATGCTTGCTTAGAGGGACTGCCTCGTACATATGGCCAGGCACTGGTTCTGGAGATAGGTCTATTTCCTTTTATAGGCCTACATATAGTTTTTAAGGCCTTATATATGGTTTCAGCATCAGTGCCATTTATTATCATATCCCATCTCAAACTCTGTACCTAGCCATTCTAAACTGTTTTCCATTCTTATAGTATGCCATTGCCCTCTTTCACACTAATCCAAACCTTGTTACTCTGATGTTTGTTCCACTTTAGTGATGCTATGACTAATCAGTATGTACAGATTGGTGAGTGCTTGATCCTTCCATTATACAAATACTCGTTGTCTTTTCCTACTGTTTTTTGTATACATTAATGATAATTATTTGAACCACTTATTTCATAAGGGGCTCCAAATGATGGCATGGGAGTCTGAAGAAGGAGAATCACAAAACTAAGGTCAGCCTAGGCAATTCAGTGAGACCCTATCTCAAAATAAAATTATAAAAAAGGAACTGGTCTAGCATATGAGGCCCTAGGTTTGAACCCCAGTACCACAAATAATAATTTTTACTTACTAATTAGATTTATTTGGTATCTTTTTTAAAATATTTTTTAGTTGCTGATAGACCTTTATTTTTTTAAATTTATTTATATGTATTGTTGAGAATCAAACCCAGTGCCTCACATGTGCCAGGCAAGTGCGCTATCACTAAGCCCTTATTTGGTATCTTTAGATAACAGCTTGTGTGTGATTGGCAAGGTGAATGTTTAATTCTTTTTATTGTGATTTTAAATATTATTTAAATTAGTAATTCAGGGCTTTGGACAATTTTGTCAAAAGAAACCACTTTAAGTGCTGGCTATGCTTCCAGAATAGCAGACAAAAGCCCACTTAATTCACTGGGTAAATGAAACATTTCATGAGTCATGAAAAATAGAAAATATTTTTGTAGTAATAGTTATTAAATAAAAGAAAACCAAATGAATTTTTAAAGTTTAACTTGAGTACTCATACTTGAGAGAAAAGCAGTCTTAATTAGAGGAAGAAGAAGTAGCTGGATACTTATGGTGATTTGAAACAATCTAATGAGTACTTTCAAGGGCTTTTAGAATTTGATGGCACTGTTCTTATGTCTAATTTCACTACAAATTTAAGCTATTTCCATTTCTTTGATAGGTGCTATTACCAGCACTTCTCTTACATTCAGTCCATGATCAGAATGGTCTTTGGCTCACAAATGGAGAGAGGCCCACTTACCAGTTAAAGAACTGGATGTGAGTGAATGAAGTAAGATTAACTGAATTAAAAGTAGTATAAGACAAAAAGGAGGATGAAGAGAAATATTCATTCCAGGACTTTGAGGTATGAGGACGGACTAGGGTCAGGACAAGGGTGAAGCAAGCAAGGTACCTAATAGTGTAGATCCTACACTTGCTCCATCCTGGGCCTGAGTGCCTCCTTAAATTTTGTGCCCTTGGACAGTTACTCTGAAGTCTGTCAATGTGAAATAGGATGGCAAGGGCTCTGGAAGAACCACATATTAAGGCTCTAGGAGTCTAATAACAGAGGTCCTGAGTATTGGTGTTAGAACCTAGGCAAAGACTTTAGGGCTACAGATATGAACCCAGAGTCCCTATATGATAGAATAAGGTTCAAAATCAAGGTAGGTGGAATATTGGAAGTCAAGAAAGACTTCATAGAGAAGACTGTGTTGACATCTAAATGATGAATCAGAAAGCCTATCCCAGGTTAAAAAGATATGTGAAGAAGAATGATAGCAAAGGCAGGAACCAGCAGGTAGAGAGACATGGAGACATGAAATACATTTAGTGGCTGGAATGATAAGAGATGAGATTAGGGACCATGTTATGGAGGGTTTTGTAGGCCAGGCATTTTGTGCCTTACTTTTTCCTTTTCAGATAATTGACTTGTTGCTAGGAGTGAGTGAGTTGTGCTTTAGAACATCCCTCATTTTGGATTTGTTTTTCTTTCTTATGCTGTCATTGACGTATTCCTCTGCAACTCATATTCATCTCTAAATTGACGTTAGCTTAAGAGATTTGATGATATTCAGTTTCGACTATTTTTTGGTCAACAGTACTTCAAAGGCTGGGTGTGGTGGTACACGCCTGTGATTCCAGCAACTTGGGAGGCTGAGGCAGGATCACAAGTTCAAAACGAGCCTCCATAACTTAGTGAGGCCTTAAGCAACTTAGTGATTCCCATCTCAGAATGCAAAAACAAAAAGGGCTGGAATGTGGTTCAGTGGTTAAGTGCCCCTGGGTTCAATCCTTAGTACCAAAAAAAGAGAATACTCCACAGAAATGATTGTGTTATTTACTTTGAATAATACCTGGAGACACACAGCTGCAACTGCTCTATTTTTAGTGAACAAGTGACAAACTGATTCTGTCATTATATTTACCAACAACCTATTATCTAATAGACTAATCCATTGATGACCATTGGTGGAATTAATTATTTTACTACAGATTTCAGAATGGTGATTTCTTAATTTTATTTTCTGCATTCATTATATAGAATTCCTATAAAAGTAAACTTTTCCTTATCAACTAGAACTATTAGGTATTAGGTTACTTGTACAGTAAAGGCAGAAGAAACCCTTGATTCTTTCCTGAATTACCAATTTCCAAATTAATTGGTGCCCTATTTACTTTCAGCGATATCCAACAAGTTGAATGTGTTTGTTCTCTGTCATAAAGAACCCCCCTTTAGGGCTGGGGTTGTGGCTCGACTGTAGAGTGCTTGCCTAGCATGTATAAGGCCCTGGGTTTAATCCTCAGCACCATGTAAAAATAAATAAACAAAATAAAGATATTGTGTACAACTAAAAAATAAATAATAAAAGAAGAAAAAGAAAAAAAAAGAACCCCCTTTAAACATACATTCAATGGTTTCAATCTATTGCACTCATTATTCTTGCTGATACTCAGATTGTCTCACCTTTTGCCAATGTGTTGCTTGCCATATCATTTTGACATTACCCATTAGTGTTCCTTAGCTTACTTGCTTTCTGGCATAAGGCTTATCTTATATACTTCCTGCCCGAGATCTGCCCTTTCTCCAAAGATTTATTTCTTTTCCTAAAAACAGCTTTATTGAAGTCTAATTTTTTGCAATTTATAAAATTCACCCATTTTAAGAAGACATATAAATAAGTTTTAGTAAACTTATAGAGTCATGCAACCATGACCACAATCTGGTTTTAGAACATTTCCAACAATCTAAATGATCCCCTGTACCCTTTTGTGATCAATCTCTCTTCTCACTCCTAGTCCAAGGCATCCCTTAATCTGTTTTCTATATATTTGTCTTTTCTAGAGATTTCATATAAATGGATTTCATGTAAATGGAATTTCTAGAGATAACCGATTTTGCATCTGGTTGTTTTCACTTAGCACTAGGTTTTCTCTTAAATTGAGATATAATTCACATACCACAAAAGCCACCACTTTAGGGTTTTTAATTCAGTTGGGTTTTAGTATATTCACTGGGTCGTACAACTATCACTTCCATCTAATTCCCAAACATGTTCATAATGCCGAAAAGAAACCTCACACCTGTTAATACTCAGTTTTCATTTCCTTCTTTCCCCCAGCCCCTGGTACCCACCAAACTACCTTCTGTCTCTTGATTTGCCCACTCTGGATATTTCATATAAAATAAATACAATATGTGGTCTTTTATGTCTGGCTTCTTTTTTTAGTGTAGTGTTTTTAAGGTTCATCCATGTTAGATCATGTGTCAGTAAATTATTTGTTTGTTTATTTATTTATACCAGGGATTGAACCCAGGCCTGCTTTACTACTGGGCTACATGCACAGCACCCCACCCCTTTTTTTAAAATTTTGAGACAGGGCCTTGCTAAATTGCTGAGGCTGGCCTTGAACTTGAGATCTTCCTGCCTTAGTCTCTCTAGTCACTGGGATCACAGCCATGCCCCACTATACCCACCAGTACCTTATTTATTTTTACTACTGAATAATATTCCATTATATGACTATACTAAATTTTACTTATCCATTTATCAGTCAATGAATATTTTGAATTGATTCCACTTTTTTGGGTCACATTGTAACCCTATGATAGTCTTTTGAGGAACTGCCACACTATTCTCCAAAGCAAATGTACCATTTTACATTCCCACCTGGGCATGAGAGTTTCAGTTTTCTTCATATTCTTGCCAATACTTGTTTTTTGTTTTTCTTTTTTTGTTCATTTTTTTATGATAGATATCTTAGTGGGTGTGCACATTTTGGGAAACAGTCTGAATTCCTTAGAAGATAAGAGCTCTGTTTACCCACCTCATCCAGAGGTGGTGGTTGTTCTGTTTCTTTATTTGTTCAGTGACTTATTTGAACTAGCTCTACAGATTTTGTCTTAAGTGTGTGACCCACTGATATTTCTGCTCTATTGTTGTTGTTGCTTTTCTTTGGTAAAAGAATTGAAACCAGGGCACGTATACTCTATGACTGAGTTACACCTTCAGTCCTCTGCTCAGTTTTTGAAATTTTATTTTTCTTTTTTCTCACATTTTTATTGGTGCATTATAGTTGTACACAATGGTAGAATTTGTTCTTATATATTCATTCTTGCATACACTATAACAATATAATTTGGCTATTTTTTGGGGGGGAAGGGATACTGGGAATTGAACTCAGGGGTACTCAACAACTAAGCCGCATCCCCAGCCCTATTTTTTAAAATAACCTTTTAAAATATTTTTTAGTTTTAGGTGGACACAATATCTTGATTTTTATTTTTATGTGGTGCTGAGATCAAAATCAGTGCCTCACGCATGATAGGCAAGCACTCTACCACTGAGCCACAACCCCAGCCCTCCCAGCCCTATTTTGTATTTTATTTAGAGACAGGGTCTCACTGAGTTGCTTAGTGCCTCGCTATTGCTGAGGCTGGCTTTGAACCCATGATCCTCCTGTCTCAGCCTTCCAAGCTGCTGAGATTATAGGCATATGCCACCGCACCCAGATAATTTGGCTAATGTTATTCCCCAATACTTCTTTTCCTTTCCTCTTCCCTCCCCCTTGTGCATTTCCTTCACTCTACTGATGTCACTTTGATTTTCATGAGATCCTTCTCCTTCCTTTTTCTTTATCCTCTCATCATTCCACATATGAGAAAATATATGACCCTTGACCTTCTGAATTTGGCTTATTTTGCTTAATATAATGGTCTCTAATTCAATCCATTTTCCTGAAAATGACATAATTTCATTTCTTTATGGTTGAAAAAAATTCCATTGTGTACATATACCCCATTTCTTTCTTTCCTTTTTTTTTTTTGAAAGAGAGAGAGAGAGAGAATTTTTTAATATTTATTTTTTAGTTCTCGGCAGACACAACATCTTTGTTTGTATGTGGTGCTGAGGATCAAACCCAGTGCTGCACACACGCCAGGCAAGCATGCTACCGCTTGAGCCACATCCCCAGCCCCCATACCCCACTTTCTTTATCCACTCATCCATTGACGGACACCTGGGTTTGTTCCATAGTTTGATTGTTGTGAATTGTGCTGCTATAAACTTGGGTATGCATTTATCACTGTAGTATGATGAGTTTAATTCTTTAGGATAAATACTGAGGAGTGGTATAGCTGGCTCATTAAAGTTTTTAAAAATCTAATTTTTTGAGGAAACTCCACAGGAATGTAACTAGGGCTCCCTCCAGTACCCTGTGCTTGAATGCAGCCTTGCACATGCACACAGTTTTAAGACCACAGGGCTTTGTGGGAGGTTATGAAGTTCCACTGTAGCTATCATGTTTTCTGGATCCTTCTGCTGAACTTTTGGCAGGTGTGCTTTCTGTTGCTTGCTCCAACCAATATTGTGACCTTAGGTAACTATGATGTTGGCTTTCCCTGATTATATGCCACTGATTTTGCTATTGTTTTCAACACTCCTGGTCATGGGACTTTTTTTTTTGTATGTGTGTGCGTGAGTGCGTGTGTGTGTGTGTGTGTGTGTGTGCGCGCGCGCTCATTCCTAGTCAAGTATTTCCCCTCCAGCAGCCAAATTGCTGTTTTTTTTCTGTGGCTTGCCTTACCCTGCTCTGGTAAAATCAGCTCCAAGGGACCTGGGAAAGGAGATGGGAGCTGCCTTAGGCTAAAACACCACAGAGTCCCACTGTTCTTAACCCAAGGTTCAATAGGTTTCCTTAAACACTTCTTAAATTTGGTCTATTTCCAGAGAACTGAAATGATTGTTTTTGACAATTTTATATAGTTTTATCAAAGAAAGGATTTGCTGAATTCCTCACTCTGCCATTCCAGAATTCCTTTCTAATCTATGTTTTAAAATATCATTCTCAAGTGTTCTTCCTGCAAAAATGATAAATATGTAAGGTAATGTTATGTTAATTAGCTTGTTTTAGCCATTCTACATTCCATGATATTTCAAAACACCATGTTGTATTTTTTATATATAATTTTTATTTGTCAGTTAAAAAAAGATCATTTCAATAGCAGTGAAGGATGGATTATGTGGAGGAAAAACTGGTGGCCAAGATAATATGATTTTACTCAGCAGTACTTTGTAATCTCTGAGCAAGAATGTAGAATATAAATAGTTGGGTTGATTGGTAGGTAGGGATTGACATAATAAGTATGGTAGAAAATCAAGGAGATAGGAGAATTGAGAGTGTTGGGTACTCTTACACTGTCCATTGACACTTTCCTAGGTTGTAAAGGAAGTGAAGTCAAAAGTGACATGATGGCCTTGGAGAATAGAAAAGAGGGTTTAGGGCTGGAGATGTAGCTCAGTGGCAGAGCACTTGCCTAGCATGCAGAAGGCCCTGGGTTCAATCATCAACACCCAGGAAAAATAAATAAATAAACTGTAGTTCAGTAGTAGAGCATTTGCTTAGCACATGTGTGGCACTAAGTTTGATCCTCAGCACCACATAAAAATAAATATATAAAATAATAAAGTATTGTGTCCATCTACAACTAATTTTTTTTAAAGAAAGAGGGTTAATGAATTAAAGGGCTTTAGGAAGTTGAAAGGTCACTTTAGGGAGTATAAGGTATATTTTTCCTTGGTAGGAAAAAAAAGTTTCTGAAAGTAGACTCTGTTTGGTTTTGGACATAGAACTATTCCAGGTATTACTACAGAAATGGGTGACTGAAAAGGAGTCTGAAACAAAGAAGTTAGAATATATATGTCAAGGAGCTGTTGGGTTTGGAAGTTAGATCATCAAAGGAGATAATGAAGGCTTTTGGGATATGAAGAAGAAAAGAAAACTGGTACCAAAGTCATAAGTGAATGTAGTGGAGAGACTTGGTGGTTGACTCTTAACACTGAGAAGGTAATACAATTGGTTAGAATGAATTTCAAAGAAACAAAGACTGTTGAGGTAAGATGGTAAAATAATACTTTGGGGAGTCAGTGAATAAGATATGAGGTGGTAACCTGCTCTTCACTTATGGGGAGGAATGAGTAAAGGAAAATGAACAGCCTCAAATTAAGAGCTTTGCAAGGGAAAAGCAGTTTGGGATGACAGCTCAGTTAAGGAAAGGAGATAGAGGTGGAACGGATGGGCATGACCAAAGTCTAGAAGGTTCTAGAAAATGGTGGATAGTGTTTTTTTGTTGTTGTTTATTTTTGTTATTTGCTCTAGAGTAGGATACGATTGGGTGTATAAGCAGAAGATAATATTACAATCTATGTGATTAGTTTGAATCCAGGATATAACTAGAGTTACTATTGTTAAAAATATTATTATCTAGAGGCTGGGGATATAGCTCAGTTGGTAGAGTGTTTGCCATATACATATATATATGTGTGTGTGTGTGTGTGTGTGTGTGTGTGTGTGTGTGTGTATGCTAGTTGGTATAATAAGGAAACTTTTTGAAACTATTTTGTAGGGAAATTTTTGTACTGATATTGGTAATTAGAAGTAATTTGACATTTTGGAATACTGTGACTCTAATAAATGTAAAATTGGGGCAGGGCTGGGAACGTAGCTCAGTTTTAGAGTATGTGCTCTGCATTATGTGAGGCTGTAGTTTTATCCCCTGTACAAAAATTTTAAAAAAGTGAAATTGGTATGTATTTGATAAGATTAATGCTGACATTAGAATTAAAGTTGACTACAGATCATAATTTTGGCAAGAATGAAGCTTACTTTTATTTGAAAATTAATTTATTTTTAAAAATTTTGTCTGATATAAAAACATAAAAGTTGCATATATTAATGGGGCACCATGTAATATTTGATACATGTATACATTGCATAATGTTTAAGTCAGGTTAAACATGTGTATCTCCGCATTAATCAAGTCTTTGAAATGAAAACTTGCTAAGTGCTTTCTTACAGTTTTTTGAATTGTACAGTACATAATTATTATCTATAGTCATCATACTGTAAAACGTAGTACTCCAGAGCTTCTTGTTCCTATCTAACTGTAAATTAGTACCTATTGATCAAACTTTTCCCATCCCTTCCCCTTCTTTCCCCTGTCCCTGGCTGCTGGTAATCACCATTCTACTCAACTTCAGTAAGAATGACTTTTTTTAGATTTCACATATGAGTGAGGTCATGTAGTACTTCTTTCTGTGCTGACTTAATTTGCTTAACATAATGATCTTCACTTCCATCCATGTTGCTGCAAAGAACAGTATTTTATTATTTTTATAACTGAATAGCATTCTGTTGTGTATATGTTCCACATTTTCTTTCTTTTTTTTAAAGAGAGAGAGAGAGAGAGAGAGAGAGAGAGAGAGAGAGAGAGAGAGAATTTTAATATTTTTTAGTTTTTGGCAGACACAACATCTTTGTTTGTGTGTGGTGCTGAGGATCAAACCCGGGCTGCACGCATGCCAGGCAAGCGCGCTACCACTTGAGCCACATCCCCAGCCCTATGTACCACATTTTCATTATTCATCCATAGGTGATGGAGTCTTTTTTCCATTCCTTGAATATTGTTTATAGTGCTGCAATGAACATAGGTGTTCAGATGCCTGTTCAACATACTAATTTCATTTCCTTTGATTATATACTCAGCGGGATTGCTAGATTGTTTGGTAGTTCTATTTTTAATTTTTTGAGGAAACTCCATAATGTTTTTCATAATAGGTGTACTAATTTATGTTCCCACAAATGGTATGCAAAGAAGGATTCCCTTTCCTCCACATCCACATCAGCACTTGTTGCCTTCAATCTTTTTTATATTAGACATTCTTATTGGTGTGAGGTGATATCTCATCATAGTGTTGATTTGTGTTTCCTTGATGATTAATGATATTGAGCATTTTTCATACACATATCAGCTATTTGTATGTTTATTTATAGAAGTGTCTATTTAGACCTATTGCCAATTTTTAATTTGCTTTTGTTTTGTTATTGAGGTTGTTTTTTTAGTGCCATACATATCTGGATAACGAACCCTTATGAGATGTATAGTTTGCAACTATTTTTATCCATTCTGTAGTCTGTCACTGCATTCTGTTGAGTGTATCTTTTGCTGTGTAGAGGTTTTTTTTTTTCATTTGATGTAATTCCATTTGTCTATTTTTGCTCATGTTTACTGTGCTTTTGTGGCCTTATACAATAAATCCTTGCATATACCAAATGTCCTGAAGCATTTCCACAATGTTTTCTTCTGGTAGTTTCATGTCACACTTTTTTTGTGAAAGTATGTTACTGGGCACTTAACCGAGGAGCATTTTACCACTGAGCTACATCTCCAGCCCCTTTTTATTTTATTTTGAGGATCTCACTAAGCTGCTGAGGCTGGCCTTGAACTTGTGATCTTCCTGCCTCCAGAGTTTCTGGGATTAGTCATGTGCCACAGTGCCAAGTTCAGGATTTATAAAACTGTTTAATCCATATTGAGTTGTTTTTTTGTGACTAGTGAGAGAGGAGTCCAGCTTCATTTTTCTGCATGTGGATATTCAGTTTTCCCACACCTTTTATTGGAAAGACCATCCTTTCTCTATTGCACGTTTTTGGTAAAAAATCAGTTGACTGTGGATGCCTGAGTGTACTTCATGTTCTCTATTCTGTTCAGTTGGTCTCTGTGTTTCTTTTTGTGCCAATATCATTCTCTTTTGATTACTACAGCTTTGTAGTAAGTTTTGAAGTCATGTAGCATAATGCTTCCTACTTTGTTCTTTTTGCTCAGAATCTCTTTGGTTATTCAGTTTTGTGAGAGCATGTGCATGTGGTTCCATATGAATTTTAGAATTGTTTCTTTTAGTTCTGGGAAGAATGCCATTGGTATTTTGATAGAGATTGTATTACATCTGTACATCACTTTGAGTAGTATGGACATTTTAACAATATTGATCTTTGCAATCCATGAACATAGGATGTCTTTCCACTTTTTTGTGTCCTCTTCAATTTGTTTCATCAATGTTTTATAATTTCATGTACAGATCTTTCACCACTTTGGTTAAATTTATTCCTAGTTGTTTTATTTTTTGTACCTACTTTAAGTGGGATTGCTTTCTTGATTTCTATTTCAGATAATTTGCTATTAGCAAGTAACAATGTTACTGATTTTTATATATTGATTTTGTGTCCTACAACTCTGCTGAATTCATCTATTCGTTCTAACAGTGTTTTGGTGGAATCTTTGGGGTTTTCTATATATAAGAGCATGTCATTTGTAAGCATTAATGATTTGACATTGTTTTAAAATATTTTTCTAGTTGTCTACATACCTTTATTTTATTTATATGTGGTGCTGAGAATTGAACCCAGTGCCTCACATATGCTACACAAGTGCTCTACCACTAAGCTACTACCCTAGCTCTTGACATTTTTTTAAATGTGGATGACATTTATTTATTTATCTTGCCTAATTGCCCTGGCTAAGATTCCCATTACTACAATGAATAAAACTGACAAAAGTGGACATCCTGGGCTGGGGATGTGGCTCAAGCGGTAGCGCGCTCGCCTGGCATGCGTGCGGCCCGGGTTCGATCCTCAGCACCACATACCAACAAAGATGTTGTGTCCACCGAGAACCAAAAAAATAAATAAATATTAAAAATTCTCTCTCTCCTCTCTCACTCTCTCTTTAAAAAAAAAAAGTGGACATCCATGTCTTACTCCAGATCTTAGAGAGAAACCTTCAGTTTTTCCCCAAGGATTGAAGTTTTATATAAAATATTATTACTGGATTGTGTTCAGAAGACTGTGATGTATTTTGATCTATTTATGATGAGATAATTATAGCTTTAAAATGTATTGACTTTTTGGAATAGTCGTTTTACTTTTCTTTTCTAGGACCATTTGCAACCCACAATATACAGAGGACTGTATAGGATCTGCTTTAGTGTGAGGGTTTTGATCTTAATTGCCTTAACCATATTTGACATGATTGTGTTTATTTATAAATAAGATACATAGTTAGAAGCATAGAAGAGAAAATGTAAAGCAAAAATGATACTGGATTGGAGATGTAGAGCTCCAGTTATAAAAACCTAAAGAAGATTAACTGCCACGATAGTAATCTGACATATATTCAGTTCTTGCTACCATTCATTATGGCCTGAACAAACATTGGAATAACTGGATATTGAGGTGCATAATTGTTAGTGATGGGTTAGAAGAAGGGAGTTGGTTAGGTGAAAAGGAATCTTACAGCTATTTCTTTATTAACATCATGTATTTTTTATTTATCAGCAACAGCAGAATATTATCACCATTCTACTCTGAAATAATATGGAGGAGTTTAATGGTTACCCTTATAGAGATGAAAGGGTAACAAAGAAGGTATTTCTTCTTTTCTGTCATTCTAGCAGCCATCAGAAAAGAGATAACAAAAAAGCTGTTGCTTGTGGAGCCCTGTTATTTGTGACCTGGGATATTGAGCTCTTGGGCAGTCAGAATTCCAGTTCATGAGGCAATCTATGTCAATCTGGTCAAGCAAGGTGACTGGTCCCTATCCACTAATTATACAGGGCCTGCATCTCTAAAAGAGAACAAGAAAGAAAAAAGTAAATAAGGGAAATATGAAAAAAATATAGATATGAATCTTAGACCCTGGAGGATAAGTTAAGGCCCAAGTCACAAACAGCAAAACAGAGGGAAAGGCCCTGAGGGTTATGCTGGAATTCAGTACAGTGGTGTTCATGCAATATAAAAACTGGGAGAACTGGGAGAACTAATTTTGTTTTGAAACCTGGCTTGGCTTCAAGAATGAAGAAAATTAGGTTGAACTGTAATGAAAATATCTATGACGGCAAAGTTAAATAGAAGGGAAGTATGCTTTGAAGTTAAAATGGGTAGAAGTTTAATTATAATAAAGTATAATCCTTAATGAAATATTAGTTATATGGAGATATCATATCTTAAATATTTCTTTAATATTTAAAGGTTAGATAAATGAATCCTTGGCTCTCCTGTTTATTAGTTGTGTGATCATGGGGAAATTACTTACCTTCTCCAAACCTCAGTTTTTCATTTACCGAATGGATTTATGATATTTATATGGTTGCTTTAAGAATTAAGTGAAAAAATATAAAGAACAGCATGGTACCTGGATCATCTTCATAGCTTAATAAATAGTCACTATTATCAGGCAGTGGATAGGAGAATTAATGAGATAAAAGTTCAATCATGTGATAGATTATTCTTCACAGGTAGGTATGCAATTAGTTATTTCTTGTCAGAGCAATTTGCAGAAGTTGCAGGGTCAGAATCTCTTTGTACATTTAGTACAAAATTGGCCCATTTGTAGAAAGGTAATTCCCTTTGTTTCCTGAATTTGTAATAAATTAGGTCCTTTATACACTTTCCTTCCAAAATAGCACTCTTTTTTGGGAGGGGGGGTGTTGGGGATTGAACCCAGAGCCTCATACATGCTAAGCACACTGTCTACCACTATCAACAATAGTAATTATAACATTAATTTTAAGTTATCATTTACCATTCATATTTTAAATGTTTTGACTAAGACCTTGAATTTTTAAGAAAATGACCAATTATGAGCAGGTTAGCCAGGCAGATGACGGTGACTGAAAAAAGAGAAGATGGTAAGAGTATAAAGGCTTCTTCCGTAGTCAGTACAGATCACCCTTTGGAACTAATTCAATCGGCCATTTGTTTAGGTGGAGTGAAATAGGCTGTCTGGAGTTGTCTCAAAGGAAGCCTAAAAAAGAGGTCCTCAAGAGGCTCTCTGGGAAGCCTATTGAAGTTAAGGGGAAAAAGGGAGATGGACTGTAGCTTTTATGGAACTAGATTTGTTAGGCCTAAAAATGAGCCGTTCAGGATCAAGTTTAAAGACACTTTACAGAACTTTTGTTGTTATTTCACATTCTGTATGAAGAGTCTCTGACTTAGCACTTTTTTCCTTTTAAGTAGACTTTATTTTTAGAGCAGTTTTAGGCTCACAGCAAAAATTGAGCAGAAATCACAGAGAGTTCCCATATATTTTGTCCCCACCCATGCACATTTTCTCCTACTATCAACATCCCACACCAGAGCAATACATTTGTTATAATCAATGAACCATCACGATCAGGTTTCTAGTTTATATTAGGGTTCCCATTTGTTGTTCTGCATTCTATGAGTTTGGAAAAATGTTTAATGATGTGAATCTAACATTATAGTATCACACAAAGTATTTTCACTAGTGAAAATCCTCTTGGCTCCACATATTCCCTCAACTGCTAGCAACTATAAATCTTTTTCCTGTTTCCATACTTTTGCTCTGAGTGTTAAAGACAGTTTTATGGTGCTATAATTCATGCACCACAAAATTTACCCACTTAAAGTATAGAATTCAATTTAATTGGGTAAAATTTATGTAACATAAAAATACTATTTTAGAGTATACAATTCAGTGATATTTAGCACATTCACAATATTGCACAATCACCAGCTCTACCTAGTTCCAAAACACATTCATCATCCCAAAAGAAAATCCCATGCCATTAAGCTGCTACTTCCAATCCCCTCCAAACCCTTGGCAACCATTTCTACTTTCTGTCACTATATATTTGCTTATTCTGGATATTGCATATAAATGGAACTCTATTATTATGTAACTTTTGAGATAGCTGACTTCTTTCACTTAATGTTTTTTTTTTTAATTTTTTTCCTTTTTTTATTGGTTGTTCACAACATTACAAAGCTCTTGACATATCATATTTCATACATTAGATTGAAGTGGGTTATGAACTCCCAATTTTACCCCAAATGCAGATTGCAGAATCACGTCAGTTACACATCCACAATTTTACATAATGCCCTATTAGTAATTGTTTCCTATCCCCTACTATCCCCCCTCCCCTCCCCTCCCATCTTCTCTCTCTACCCCATCTACTGTAATTCATTTCTCTCCTTGTTTATTTTCCCATTCCCCTCACAACCTCTTATATGTAATTTTGTATAGCAATGAGGGTCTCCCTTCATTTCCATGCAATTTCCCTTTTCTCTCCCTTTCCCTCCCATCTCATGTTTCTGTTTAATGTTAATCTTTTCTTCCTGCTCTTCCTCCCTGCTCTGTTCATAGTTGCTCTCATTATATCAAAGAAGACATTTAGTATTTGTTTTTTAGGGATTGGCTAGCTTCACTAAGCATAATCTGCTCTAGTGCCATCCATTTCCCTGCAAATTCTATGATTTTGTCATTTTTTATTGCTGCGTAGTACTCCATTGTGTATAGATGCCACATTTTTTTTATCCATTCATCTATTGAAGGGCATCTGGGTTGGTTCCACAGTCTAGCTATTGTGAATTATGCTGCTATGAACATCGATGTGGCAGTATCCCTGTAGCATGCTCTTTTAAGGTCTTCAGGGAATAGTCCGAGAAGGGCAATAGCAGGGTCAAATGGTGGTTCCATTGCCAGCTTTCCCAGGAATCTCCAAACAGCTTTCCAAATTGGCCGCACCAATTTGCAGTCCCACCAGCAATGTACAAGTGTACCCTTTTCTCCACATCCTCGCCAGCACTTGTTGTTGTTTGACTTCATAGTGGCTGCCAATCTTACTGGAATGAAATGGTATCTTAGGGTGGTTTTGATTTGCATTTCTCTGACTGCTAGAGATGGTGAGCATTTTTTCATGTACTTGTTGATTGATTGTATATCCTCCTCTGAGAAGTGTCTGTTCAGGTCCTTGGCCCATTTGTTGATTGGGTTATTTGTTATCTTATTGTCTAATTTTTTGAGTTCTTTGTATACTCTGCATATTAGGGCTCTATCTGAAGTGTGAGGAGTAAAAATTTGTTCCCAGGATGTAGGCTCCCTATTTACCTCTCTTATTGTTTCTCTTGCTGAGAAAAAACTTTTCAGTTTAAGTAAGTCCCATTTGTTGATTCTTGTTATTAACTCTTGTTCTATGGGTGTCCTATTAAGGAATTTGGAGCCTGACCCCACAATATGTAGATCGGAGCCAACTTTTTTTCTATCAGATGCAGAGTCTCTGATGTGATATCAAGCTCCTTGATCCATTTTGAGTTAACTTTTGTGCATGGCGAGAGAAAGGGATTCAATTTCATTTTGTTGCATATGGATTTCCAGTTTTCCCAACACCATTTGTTGAAGATGCTATCCTTCCTCCATTGCATGCTTTTAGCCCCTTTATCAAATATAAGATAGTTGTAACTTTGTGGATTAGTCTCTGTGTCCTCTATTCTATACCATTGGTCCACCCGCCTGTTTTGGTACCAGTACCATGCTGTTTTTGTCACTATTGCTCTGTAATATAGTTTGAAATCTGGTATCGCTATACTGCCTGATTCACACTTCCTGCTTAGAATTGCTTTTGCTATTCTGGGTCTTTTATTTTTCCATATGAATTTCATGATTGCTTTATCTATTTCTACAAGAAATGCCGTTGGGATTTTGATTGGCATTGCATTAAACCTATAGAGAACTTTTGGTAATATCGCCATTTTGATAATGTTAGTTCTGCCTATCCATGAACAGGGTATATTTTTCCATCTTCTAAGATCTTCTTATACTTCTCTCTTTAGGGTTCTGTAGTTTTCATTGTATAAGTCTTTCACCTCTTTTGTTAGGTTGATTCCCAAGTATTTTATTTTTTTTTTGAGGATATTGTGAATGGAGTGTTTTTCCTCATTTCCGTTTCAGAAGTTTTGTCGCTGATATACAGAAATGCCTTTGATTTATGCGTGTTGATTTTATATCCTGCCACTTTGCTGAATTCATTTATTAGTTCTAGTAGTTTCTTTGTAGACCCTTTTGGGTCTTCTAGGTATAGAATCATGTCATCTGCAAATAGTGATAATTTAAGTTCTTCTTTTCCTATTTTTGTGCCTTTAATTTCTTTCGTCTGTCTAATTGCTCTGGCCAGTGTTTCAAGAACTATATTGAATAGAAGTGGTGAAAGAGGGCATCCCTGTCTTGTTCCAGATTTTAGAGGGAATGCCTTTAACTTCTGTCCATTCAGAATGATGCTAGCCTGAGGCTTAGCATAGATAGCTTTTACAATGTCAAGGTAAGTTCCTGTTATCCCTAGTTTTTCTATTGTTTTGAATATAAAGGGATGCTGTACTTTGTCGAATGCTTTCTCTGCGTCTATCGAGATGATCATATGGTTCTTATCTTTAAGTCTATTGATGTGGAGAATAACATTTATTGATTTCCGTATATTGAACCATCCTTGCATCCCAGGGATGAATCCTACTTGATCATGGTGCACAATTTTTTTGATGTGTTTTTGTATTCGATTCGCCAGAATTTTATTGAGGATTTTTGCATCTAGGTTCATTAGAGATATTGGTCTGTAGTTTTCTTTCTTTGAGGTGTCTTTGTCTGGTTTCGGAATCAGGGTGATGTTGGCCTCATAGAATGAATTTGGAAGAGCTCCCTCTTTTTCTATTTCCTGAAATAACTTGAAAAGAATTGGTATTAATTCTTCTTTAAAGGTTTTGTAAAACTCTGCTGTATACCCATCCGGTCCTGGGCTTTTCTTGGTTGGTAGTCTTTTGATGGCTTCTTCAATTTCATCCATTGATATTGGTCTGTTCAGATTGTGTGTATCCTCCTGACTCAGTCTGGGCAAATCATATGACTTAAGAAATTTATCGATGTCTTCACTATCTTCTATTTTATTGGAATATAGGTTTTCAAAATAATTTCTAATTGTCTTCTGTATTTCTGTAGCATCTGTTGTGATATTGCCTTTTTCATCCCGTATGTTAGTAATTTGAGTTCTCTCTCTTCTTCTCTTCATTAGCATGGCTAAAGGTCTGTCGATCTTATTTATTTTTTTGAAGAACCAACTTTTAGTTTTGTTAATTTTTTCAATAGTTTCTTTTGTTTCAATTTCATTGATTTCTGCTTTGATTTTAATTATTTCTTGCCTTCTGCTACATTTGCTGTTGTTTTGCTCTTCCTTTTCTAGGGCTTTGAGTTGGAGTGTGAGCTCATTTATTTGTTGTTTGTTTCTTTTTTTGAGGAATGACCACCAGGCGATGAATTTTCCTCTTAAAACTGCTTTTGTTGTGTCCCATAGATTCCGATATGTTGTGTCTGTATTTTCATTTATCCCTAAGAATTTTTTTTAAAGAGAGAGTGAGAGAGGAGAGAGAGAGAGAGAGAGAGAGAGAGAGAGAGAGAGAGAGAGAGAGAGAATTTTTAATATTTATTTTTTAGTTCTCGGTGGACACAACATCTTTGTTGGTATGTGGTGCTGAGTATCGAACCCGGGCCGCACGCATGCCAGGCAAGCGCACTACCGCTTGAGCCACATCCCCAGCCCTCCCTAAGAATTTTTTGATTTCCTCCTTTATGTCTTCTGTAACCCATTGATCATTCAGTAACATGTTGTTTATTTTCCATGTGATGTAGGATTTTTCCTTCCTTCTTTTATCATTGATTTCCAGTTTCATTCCATTATGATCAGATAAAATGCATGGTATTATCTCCACCCCTTTATATTTACTGAGGGTTGCCCTATGGCATAATATATGGTCTATTTTTGAGAAGGATCCATGTGCTGCTGAGAAAAAAGTATAGCCATTTGATGATGGTTGATATATTCTATATATGTCAGTTAAGTCTAGGTTATTGATTGTGATATTGAGTTCTATAGTTTCTTTATTCAACTTTTGTTTGGAGGATGTGTCCAATGGTGAGAGAGGTGTGTTGAAGTCACGCATAATTATTGTGTTGTGGTCTATTTGATTCTTGAACTTGAGGAGAATTTGTTTTATGAATGTCGCAGCACCATTATTTGGTGCATAAATATTGATAATTGTTATGTCTTGTTGGTGAATGGTTCCTTTTAACAGTATATAATGTCCTTCTTTATCCCTTTTGATTAACTTAGTCTTGAAGTCAATTTTATTCAATATGAGGATGGCCACCCCTGCTTGCTTACGAGGACCGTGTGCATGGTATATTTTTTCCCATCCTTTCACCTTCAGCCTGTGTATGTCTTTTCCAATCAGATGTGTCTCCTGGAGGCAGCATATTGTTGGATTTGTTTTTTTAATCCAAGATACCAGCCTATGTCGCCTTATTGGAGAGTTTAAGCCATTAACATTCAGAGTTACTATTGATATATGGTTTGTACTTCCATCCATGTTTGATTATTTATCCTTTTTTTAAAAAAATTTAGTTTGTTTCTCCATGATTATCTTTCCCCTCGCCCTCTGTCTTTACTGAGGCACTTCCCACTGATGGTTTTGGTTATTGTTTTTCATTTCTTCCTCGTGTAGTGTTTTGCTCAAGACGCTTTGCAATGCTGGTTTTCTGGCTGCAAATTCTTTTAACTTTTGTTTATCATGAAAGATTTTTATTTCGTTGTCATACCTGAAGCTTTATTTTGCTGGATACAGAATTCTTGGTTGGCATCCATTGTCTTTCAGTGTTTGAAATACATTGTTCCATGACCTTCTTGCTTTCAGTGTCTGTGATGAAAAATCCATTGTTAACCTTATTGGTTTACCCCTGAATGTAATCTGTCTCCTTTCTCTTGTAGCTTTTAATATTTTCTCTTTGTTCTGTATATTGGATATCTTCATAACCATGTGTCTTGGCGTTGGTCTACTGTGATTTTGTGTGCTCGGTGTCCTGTATGCATCTTCAATTTGTATATCTGTTTCCCTTTTTATTTCTGGAAACTTTTCTGTAATTATTTCATTCAGCAGGTTACCCATTCCCTTGGTTTGAATCTCTGTACCTTCTTCTATCCCAATGACTCGTAAGTTTGGTTTTTTAATGTTATCCCATAACTCTTGGATGTTTTTCTCGTGATTTTTTACCAGCCTTTCTGAGTTGGCTAGACTGTTTTCAAGATGATATATTTTGTCTTCATTATCTGACGTTCTGGTTTCTACTTGCTCCACTCTGTTAGTGATACTCTCAATTGAGTTTTTAATTTGGTTTATCGTTTCCTTCATTTCTAGAATTATTGTTTGATTATTTTTTATAATCTCTATCTCCTGATAAAGATGCTTAACTTCTTTGATCTGTTTATGTAATTCATTCTCAATGTGTTCTTTCGCTGCTTGAATTTGCTGTCTTGTATCCTCTTTAAGGTTCCATTCCATCTGTCTAAGGTGTTCCTTGAGTTCTTTATATGACCATTTTTCTGATGACTCTAGGTCCTCCTGAATATTTAGGCTGTCCTGCATTGTTTGTACTCCTTTTCTTCCTTGCTTTTTGAAGCTGCTCATGTTACTTCTTGTTCTGTTTGACTGATGAGTTACTGTTTACTCCTATAAATTTATTTGATGCTTGGGAGGAAAGGTATTAGAAGGGAAGGGAAGAAGTCACTAAAGAGAATGAGAGTAAGCAGGTAGAATTCAAGGAAGGGGGGATAAGATAATTGAAAAGAAATGAAAAGACAAAAGAAGAAAAAAATAGGAAATAAAAAAAGAAAAAAATTTTTATTTATGTATTTATTTATTTATTTATTTATTTATTTTTTTAGAGAGAGTGAGAGAGGAGAGAGAGTGAGAGAGAGAGAGAGAATTTTTAATATTTATTTATTTTTTTTTAGTTCTCGGCAGACACAACATCTTTGTTGGTATGTGGTGCTGAGGATCGAACCCGGGCCGCACGCATGCCAGGCGAGCGCGCTACCGCTTGAGCCACATCCCCAGCCCAGAAAAAAATTTAAAAAAAAAATAATTAAAAAAATTAAAATTAAAATTAGAAGAAAAAAAATTTTAAAAAATTGTAAAAAAAACATTTAAAAAAACAACAAGAAAGAAAAATGAAAATGAAAGAAAAACCCAAATCAAAAAAAAAGAGAAAAGAAAAAAGAAAAAAAAACCTAATAAATGCAGTCTTAGAGTTTGATTAACTTCTCTTCCAGTAGGTGGCGCTGCCCCCACCAGGCCAAGTTTCTCCTGTCAATACGGGGGAACCAATCACTGTGCAGCAGCTCCTCCCAGACTGGGCGAGTCTCCAATCCTGAGTGCCTAGGGCCTCCTCTTGTGTCTAGTCACTTCCCACTTTTCCTCTAGCCAGGCCCCTCTCACGGGTGCCGCTCACCACAATACTAGCTACACGCCAGGTCTGCTGCTCCCGGGAGCCCTGTTTTCATGAAAGACTGGGCACACTCTCCCAGTTTGCCATTCCCTCAGACCCTAAGTTGGTAGAGCTTGGGGCTGAGAATCCTCAGCGAATTTTACTTGCCCTCCGGTAGCCACGCCCCCGGTAGCTGGTGCAAGAGACCTCAGCTGTCAGCACTGGTGGGAGCGGTAGTTCCACGCCGCGGGTCCCACGCCACCTCTGATTCCCTTGGTCTGGCTACTGCGCTCACGAGAGAGCTGGGAGGGGCCCTTAAGGTTTCCCCGATGTGTGGAGAGGGAAGGCTAGGGAATTACACACCTGTAGTCGCAGGTTTCAATGAAGTTATCTCCTCCGCCGCAGTCTGATGACGTCAGTTCTCTGCCATGGTGGTATCTCTTGCAAATGGCGACAGTTCGTTTCCCTTTGCCAGGTGACCAATGCAACGGGTGGGTCCTTATTGTTTCTCCCAAGCCCCGTTTCAAACCTGTGGCCACTACCTATGAAGGCTCGGTAGGCATTTACCTCCGTAGGATCAGAAGGGCTGACCAGTTGTTTCAGCCGGATGGATTAGTGCTGAGTCACAGCTGTTTGTCTGCGGGAAGCAGGCAAACGGGAGCTTGAATTCGGCCGATCCGGGCTCAGTGTGTGTTCTGAGAGGCCCAGACTGTTCGCCCCAGATCCACGTCAGCTCAGCATTGCCTAGTGATCCTGAGCAAACAGATTTAGGTTGTTTACGACTCCCTATGCCTGCACAGCTGAAGAGGTCAGAGACTTGATCTCTCCGCGCCCGCCGCCATGTTGGAATCCTTCACTTAATGTTTTCAAGGTTCATCCACATTGTAGCATGTTTGGATACTTCATTCCTTTTCATGATTGAATAATATTGTATTATATAGTAGTTTTGTTTATCCATTCATCACTTGATGGGCATTTGAGTTATTTCTACCTTTGGGCTGTTGTGACTAGTGCCACTATAAGCCTGTATGTACAAGGGTTCTGTGTGTGTGTGTGTGTGTGTGTGTGTGTGTGTGTGTGTGTGTATTTTGCTGGAAATTGTATCCAGGGCCTAAAGCACGATATTCATTATTCTACCATTGAGCTACACCCCCAGCCCTGTGTACAGATTTTTGTTTGAACACCTTCTTTAAATTTTTGGAGGGTATATATGTAGGAGTAGATTTGCTAGGTTATGTTGTGATTGTATAATTAATTGTTTCCCACAGAAGTTGTACCACTTTATATTTATACCAGCAGTGTATGGTGGTTCCAATTTTTCCACATTTTTATTAGCACTTTTTATTATCTTTTTGATCATAGCCATCCTTGTGGATGTTGAAGAAGTGTTTTGTTGTTTTAGTGAACTTTTTGTCACTATAACAAAAATACCAGAAAAGAACAACTTAGAGAAAGAGATGTTTACTTTGGCTTATTGTTTCAGGGCTGTGGTCAGCTGACTCCATTGCTCTGGGCCAGAGGTGAAGTAGAACATCATGGAAGAAGGGTGTGGTGGAAAAAAAAAAGCTGCTCAGTTCGTGGCAGCTGGGAAGCAGAGAAAGGGATTCAGGCACCAGGAACAAAATATAAACCCCAAAGGCATACCTCCAGTGACCTACTTCCTCCAACCACACAATACCTGCCAACAGTTTCCCTTAACAATACCATAGTTCTTTCACTTTATTACTCCATCAACTGGGCTTGGTGGTGCATTCCAGTAATTCCAGCAATTTGGGAGGCTGAGACTAGAGGATTCCAAATTCAAGTCTAGCCTCAGCAACTTAGCAAGGCCCTATGCAACATAGTGAGACCCTCTCTCAAAATAAAACATAAAAAAGGACTTGGGGATAGCTTAGTAGTTAAGTGTCCAGGGTTCAATCCCAGGTGCCAAAATACTACTACTACTACTACTACTACTACTACTACTACTACTACTTCCATCAAATGAATTAATCCACTGATCAGGTTACAGCTCTCAGAACCTGATCATTTCAGGTTCCATTGCCTAATATGACCTCATATCCAAACTACAGCATGGGTTTCTTTGTAAGTTTTCTTTCCATTTTCTTTCTTTCCCCCCTCCCTCTCTTCCTCTCTCTACCTTTCTCTTTGGTACTTGGATTTTTTTTTGACAAAAGTTATGTTTAATTTACAAAGTAATAAAGGTTACAGGTTAAAAGTTACACATAAAGTATAAAAAGGCCTATTACACAAATGTATAAATCTCTGTATAAAGCTCATATCAATGTGTCCTACCTTTGTTTCCTGTTTGTTAGCCAGGTCTTGGAGCTCTGAACAACAAGAGTTCTCAAAGGGGGCAGGGGAAGAGCTTCCAAACCAACAGCTAAAAACATCCCCTTAATAGACTTCAGTTACTTGCAAAGTAAATCTTTTCATTTTTCATCTGAGTTGCCCTAACTAGTCATATCCTTTAAAAATTGCCTCATAACCCAATAAAAAAGAAAAGTAATGCCTTAGAAAGTAGAGGACAGTACTCTGAAATTAAATCGGAAACAGGCAAGTGGAATGCTCAGGTTTGACAAGAAAAGTTCATACAATACTTTAAGTTAAAACTATAAACCTGTGCCTCTGGCACTGGTCACAGACAAAGGGGACTCAAAGTGTTCTCATTCCATTAGAAAGGACCAAAGAGAAAAGCCTAACCATTGGACCTCAAAACCAAAGACTTGAGAAAACATTTCTGAGTTTAAACCTTAGCTTAACTGAAGAATGCTAAACCTTTTTGATCATTCTGGGATCCATGGCAACCCTTTTGCTACCTGGGACTTGAAAAGACAGTAAATATAAATGAGGCCGCAGGGACCCCTGAGAATGGTGATGCTACTGCTACTTCTACAGCTCTGAATTCAACCTGGGGTTTGTGGCCTCACATAAAAATGATCCTAGAAAGGAGAAGGAAGAACGAGGTAATAAAAGGCCCAGGAAAGAGCCAGGACAGTCTACTTAAAAGGGCCTATGAAACCTTTCTCTACATGGAAAGTGTTCTGAATACAGGGTTTTTTAAAAATATTTTTTATTTTTTAGTTGTAGTTAGTCTCAATATCTTTATTTATTGATTTTTATGTGGTGATGAGGATTGAACCCAGGGCCTTGCACGTGCTAGGTGAGTGCTAGCCCTCTGAGCCATAACACCAGCCCCTGAATACAGGTCTTTATGGTATATTTTAGCCCCACCCCCAGTCTTACTATTACATGGTTAGGACCTCAGGAAACATTCTGAAAGATGATACTGCACACATGAAACGTTTTTCTCCCTAGTTCATTAGTACCCCGTCACCCTTCCACACCATTTCCACTCAATCACACCCTTCTCCATGAGCAAAAATATCAAATCAGTAAGGAAGATGTGGGCTTCTTGCCCAGCCAAGCCTATTTTGCATATTTCTTCTTGGGTTTCTTATCAGCTTCAGGGTTACAGACTGCAGGATTTGGTGTAGGATTCACATTCACTGCTGATGGCATGACAGGAGTCAAGTCCACATCAAGGGTGAGGTTTGGGTATGGCATAGGCAAACCACCAATGAGTGCTATTCCATGAATGCCATGTGGCTGGGAGCCTGCTTCGCTGTGTGTCAGGGCAGGACCCAGTAGAGTCCGTCACTAAAGGCAAAGTTCTGCATACACCTGCTCCCTGATTCCTCCAGGCCCAGGGAGCCAGGACCCTCTACCCACTTCTTCTTCACTGGGACTACTGCAGTTTGCAACATGTTTCGAAGGGACAACTGAGGCATCCACATCCTTTGTGTTGATGTACTCATCACCCTCGCTGAAAGTCACTTGTGAGTTCTTCCTCTTCTTCTTTGGTCTCTGAATGTCCAGATTTCCCTCCTCAATGGTGAGGGTAGAAATCCACTTGTTGTGGAAAGTTTTGATCTCTATCAGGTTCTCAGTTAGTTTGTCTCCTTTGACTACATCCAGATGTAAACCAGTTGGGGGTTTTCCTGCCCAGGTCAGGCAGTCAAATGGTGCTTGGAATTTAACATAGGGCTTCTCACAAGTATATAAACTTTACCACTGAGCTACACTCCCAGCCCTCTTTGTGGCTTTGTTTTATTTTGTTTTGTTTTCATTTTTTATATATTGGGGATTGAACACAAGGGCACTTAACCACTGAACCACATCCCCAGTCCTTTTTATGTTTTTATTTTGAGACAGGGTCTCACTAAGTTGCTTAGTTCTTCACTTAGTTGCTTAAGCTGGCTTTGAACTTGCAATGCTCCTGCCTCAGTGTCCCAAATCACTGGAATTACAGGCATGTGCCATGGCATCTGGCTTCATTGTGGTTTTGATTTATGTTTCCTTGATAGCAAATGATGTTGAATATATTTTCTTGTGCTCATTGCCATTGATATATTTTCACTGTAGAAATGTCTATTTGGTCATTTTTGTATTGCCCCTTTTTATCCCTGATAACTTTCCTTGCTCTGAAATCTACTTTGTCTGAAATTTATAAAGCTCCTTTTTTTTTTTTTTTTTTTTTTGGCAGGGCATTAGCATGGTATGTCTTTCATCATCCCTTTAGTTTTTGTTATTGTTTTTGGTACTAGGGATTGAACTCAGGGGCACTTAACCACTGGGCCACACCCCCAGCCCCTTTTTTGTATTTTATTTAAAGACAGGGCCTTGCTAAGTTGCTGAGGGCCTCACTAAATTGCTAAGGCTTGCTTTGAACTCATGATTCTCCTCCTCCTGAGCCACTGGGATTACAGGTGGACACCACTGTGCCCAGCTCCATCCCTTTTTTGGGGGGGATGTACCAGGAATTGAACTCAGGAGCACTTGGCCACTAAGTCACATTCCTAGCCCTATTTTGAATTTTATTTAGAGACGGGGTCTCACTGAGTTGCTTAGCACCTTGCTTTTGCTGAGGCTGGCTTTGAACTTGTGATCCTCCTGCCTCAGCCTCCTGAGCCAATTACAGGCATAGGCCACTGTGCCTGGCACACAACTGACTTTTAAAGTGATCATTGATATAGTTGGATTATATCTACATATTTGTTACCATTTTTCTACTGGTTGCCATTGTTCTTCCTGATTTTATCTTTCATTCAGTTTCTGATTTTTGTGATTTTATTTTATTTTTTTAAATTCTATTTCTGGGGATTGAACCCAGGGCTTCATATACACTAAGCACATATTCTACTACTGCTATACCCCAGCTCCTTTTGGGGTTTTAATTAAGCAGTTGACATTATTTAATTTTCTCTCCTTTCTTATACTTTTTCACATTTTTTTTTGAGATACTGGGGGATTGAACCCAAAGGCACACTACCACTGAGCTACATCCCCAGCCCTTTTTATTTTATTTTGACACAGGGTCTTAGTAAGTTACCCAGACTGGCCTCAAACTTGCAATCCTCCTGCCTCAGCATCTATGTAGCTGGTATTACAAGCATTTGCCACCACATCTGGATTTTTTTTTTACTATTTTTAGTAGTTTCCCTAGAATTTTCAATATACATTTGCAATTAATTCAAGTCCACTTTCAAATAGCACTGTCCTGCTTCACAGATACTATAACTACCTTATTATAACAAAATATTCCTAATATCTCCCTTCTATCTCTTTTGTCATAACTTTTACTCATTTCACTTATACATAAGCATAAATAAACATATACATACATAAGTATATGTAATGCAATACCTTGTTACTATTATTTTGAGCAAACAGTTATCAGTCCTGATCAGTAAAGAATAAGAAAAATATTTTCATTTACCTTTACTTATTCATTCTTCAACACACTTCTTTTCCATATATATATATCAGTTTCTGATCTATGTTATTTTTCTTCTATCTGAAGAACAACTACTTCTACTACTACTTCTTCTTCTTCTTCTTCTTCTTCCTCTTCCTCTTCCTCTTCCTCTTCCTCTTCCTCTTCCTCTTCCTCTCCTTCTCCTTCTCCTTCTCCTTCTCCTTCTTTTTCTTTTGGTACCAGAAATTGAACCCAGGGGTGCTTAACCACTGAGCCACATCCCCAACCCTTTTTCATTTTTTTTTAACTTTGACACAGGGTCTCACCAAGTTGCTTAGAGCCTTACTTGGTTGCTAAGGCTGATTTTGAACTTGTGATCCTCCTGTCTCAGCCTCCTGAGCCACTGGGATTACAGGCATGAGCCTGGCTTGAAGAACTTCTTTTACTATTTTTTACATGATAGATCTATTGGCAAAAATTTACCTCAATTCATGCTTGAAAAAGTCTTTAATTTCCTTTCACTTTTGGATGATAACTTTGTACCCTACAGAATTTTAGGTTGTTTTTTTTTCCCTCACAGCACTTTATATATTTCACTCTGCCCTTTTCTTGCTTCCATGGTTTCTGAGAAGTTGAATGTAATTATTTTCTTTCTTCCTCTATAGGTAAGATGTTCCCCACTGTCTTCTTTTAATATTTTTTATCTTTTTTTTTTTTTACCAGAGATTGACCCCAGAGGTAATTAACCACTGAGCCACATCCCCAGCCCCCCACCCCCATTTTTTTTTAAATTTTGAGACAGAGTCTTGCTAAGTTACTTGGGGCCTCACTTAGTTGCTAAGGCCAGCTTTGAACTTGCAATCCTCCTGACTCAGCCTCCCTTGCCACTGATATTATAGGCATCAGTTTTATCTTTGTTTTTTCCATTTGATTGTGATGTACCTAGGTATAGAGTTGTTTCTTTTCTTTTTATTGACATTTATCTTCTTATTATTCTATGAGCCTCTTGTATGTGTGGTTTTGTATGTGACATTAGTTTGGGGGGCATTTATAGTCATTATTGCTTCAAATATTTCTCCTGTTCCTTAGTCTCTTTTCCTTCCTGGTATTTCCATTATGTGTATATTATACTTTGTAATTGTCCCATAGCTTGTGGATATTCTGGGGTTTTTTTTCAGTCTTTTTTCTCTTTTTCTTTCAGTTTTGGGGTTTCCTATTGACATAGCCTCAAGGTCAAATATTCTTCTGTCAGTCATGTTCAGTAATACTAATGACTCTGTCAATGGCATTCTTTGTTTTTGTTGCAGTGTTTTTGATTTCTAGTATTTCCTTTTTTAGTCTTAGAATTTCCATCTCTCTGCTTATATCACTCATCTGGGCTAATATATTGTCTATGTTTTCCGTTAGAGCCTATAACATGGTATTCATAGTTGTTTTAAATTTATGACCTGAAAATTCCAACATAACTGCATATCTTATTCAGGTTCTGATGCTTCTTCAGTCTATTCAAACAATTTTTTTTTGCCTTTTAATATGCCTTGTAATATTTTGTCAAAAATCATATAGAGTACTGGGTAAAAGGTATTGTAGTGAATATGTTTACATAGTCATGTGCTGCATAATCTTTTGTTCAACAGTAGATTGCATAATAATAGTAAGTCCCATAAGATTATATTGCCTATTGACATTTTAGCCAGATTTATTAGGCTCTGATAAAACTAGAAGAGGTTAGGCTCTGATAAAGTAATTTCTCTGAAGGCAGGCCTTGTTTAGTAGGATAGACTGCTCTGGCATATTTCAAAATGGATACTTTATTCTTCTCCCTGCTGAAAGCCCAAGGAGAACTTTACTGTGAGAACATGGTAGAGCTCCTGGGAGGTAAATCTCAAAGCATGCCTCCACTATAACTCTGGAGTTTTTATTGCTCTTCTTTTCCATCCTGAGCCACCGATTTATAATTTATGGTTCTCCTATCCTGGTTCCTGTGGAGGTCTCTTTTGATAGGTTTCTGCTCTGGTAAGTTGTGACTCTGTATGTCTATCTATCCTTCCTATTATGGGGGCACTGGTTTATCTTGTGACATTGTTTTTTGGAAAAATTGTTGGTTTTTCAGCTTCTCTAGTTTTTTACTTGTTAAAACAGAGTGGTGACTTTGAAACTCCTTATGTGCTGGGCCAGAAAAAAGAAGTCTCCTTTGTCCATTTTTTAATTGGCTTGTCTTATAATTAAGTTGCAAGAATTTATATATTTTAGATGCAAGTACCTTAACATATATATGATTTGCAAATAGTTTCTCCATTTATGTGAATTGTCTTTTCATTTGAAGCACCAAAGTTTTAAATTTTGGTTAGGTCTAATATATCTATTTTTTCTTTGGTTACTTGTGGTTTTAGTGTCACACTGAAGAATCCATTGCAAAATTCAAGGTCACAAAGATTTACAGCTATGTTATATTTGTCTTTGATCTATTTTTTAATATTTATTTTTTGTTGTTAGTTGGATACAATACCTTTATTTTATTTATTTTTATGTGGTGCTGAGGATCGAACCCAGGGCCTCACATGTGCTAGGTGAGTGCTCTACCACTGAGCCACAACCCCAGCCCTTGTCTTTGATCCATTTTGAATTAATTTTGTATATTATATGAGGTACGTGTCCAGTTTCATTCTTTTGCTTGTGGCTATGTAATGTGCCCAGCATCATTTGTTGAAAAGACACTTTCCCCCTATTGAATGGTCTTGGTATGCTTCTCAAAAATCAATTAATTGACCACAGATACATATGTTTATTTCTGGACTCTCAATTCTAGTCCTTAATTTTATTCTATTGATCTATATGACTATCCTTACGCCAGCACCACAGTGATTTGATTAGAGTAGCTGTGTTGTAAGTTTTGAAAAGAGGAAGTGTGAGTCTTCTAGTTCTGTACTTGTTTTTCAAGATTGATTTGGCTATTATGGGTCTCTTGAATTTCCATTTGAATTTTAGGTTCAGCTTGTCAATTTCTGCAAAGAAGCTGGCTGGAAATTCAATGGAGATTGCATTGAATTTATAAATCAATTTAGGGAGTATTGACATTTCTAACAATGTTATGTCCAATAATCCATGAAATGGATGTCTTTTCATTTATTTAGGTTTTAAATTTTTTTTTAGTTGTAGATCATAATACCTTTATTGTGTTTATTTTTATGTGGTGCTGATGATTGAACCCAGTACCTCACATGTACTGGGCAAGCACTCTACCACTGATCTACAATCCCAGCCCATATTTAGGTCTTATCCAAATACTTTCAACAATGTTTTCTAGTTTTTAGAGTGTAAGTTTTAGGCTTTTTGATAAATTTATTTTAAATTATTTTATGCTATTGAATCTATGGAATTGTTTCCTTATTTTCATTTTTGGATTGTTCATTGCAAACATAGAAATACCACTTATTTTTATCTCATATCCTGAAGTTCTGCTGAACTCATTTATCCTTATCATTTTTAGTGGATTTCTTAAGATTTTCTTTATATAAGTCCATGTCATCCACAAATATAATTTTACTTCTTTTTTCCCCCCATTCTGGATGCTTCATATTTCTTTTTCTTGCCCAGTTGTTCTGACTAGAATCTCCAGTACAGTGTCTAATATAAATAAAAGGAGTAGACACACGTTTCTTTCTTCTGATCTTAAAGGGAAACCATTGTTTTTCCATTAAATATTATGTTTGCTGTGAGTTTTTTGTACATGTGCTTTATCATTTTGAGAAATTTCCCTTTGTACCTAATTTATTGAATGTTTTTTTAAATCATGATCCTATCTACATCTAGTGAGATCATTTTGTGTTTTTCCCCCATTTATTCTATCAATATGACATATTATCTCAATTAATTTTTAGATTTTAAACCAACCTTGAATTACTAGAAAAAAATCCCTTTTGGTCATTTGTAATTCTTTTTTTTTATTGGTTGTTCACAACATTACAAAGCTCTTGACATATCATATTTCATACATTAGATTGAAGTGGGTTATGAACTCCCAATTTTACCCCAAATGCAGATTGCAGAATCACATCGGTTACACATCCACAATTTTACATAATGCCCTATTAGTAATTGTTGTATTCTGCTACCTTTCCTATCCCCTACTATCCCCCCTTCCCTCCCCTCCCATCTTCTCTCTCTACCCCATCTACTGTAATTCATTTCTCTCCTTGTTTATTTTCCCATTCCCCTCACAACCTCTTATATGTAATTTTGTATAGCAATGAGGTTCTCCCTTCATTTCCATGCAATTTCCCTTTTCTCTCCCTTTCCCTCCCATCTCATGTCTCCGTTTAATGTTAATCTTTTCTTCTTGCTCTTCCTCCCTGCTCTGTTCATAGTTGCTCTCATTATATCAAAGAAGACATTTGGTATTTGTTTTTTAGGGATTGGCTAGCTTCACTAAGCATAATCTGCTCTAGTGCCATCCATTTCCCTGCAAATTCTATGATTTTGTCATTTTTTATTGCTGCGTAGTACTCCATTGTGTATAGATGCCACATTTTTTTTTATCCATTCATCTATTGAAGGGCATCTGGGTTGGTTCCACAGTCTAGCTATTGTGAATTGTGCTGCTATGAACATCGATGTGGCAGTATCCCTGTAGCATGCTCTTTTAAGGTCTTCAGGGAATAGTCCAAGAAGGGCAATAGCAGGGTCAAATGGTGGTTCCATTGCCAGCTTTCCCAGGAATCTCCAAACTGCTTTCCAAATTGGCCGCACCAATTTGCAGTCCCACCAGCAATGTACAAGTGCTGGATTCATGGTGCTAGTGTTTTGTTGAGGTTTTATGTCTATATATAGAGAGATTATAGGAAGGGAGGGGAATTAGAACGAATCAGACAAAACTTTCCTGTGTTCATATATGAAAACACTACTAGTGTAACTCCATAGCATGTTTAACCACAAGAATGGGATCCTACTTAGAATAAGTTATACTCCGTGTATGTATAATATGTCAAAATATACTCGAGTATCATGTATATCTAGAAAGAACAAATAAAGACAAACAAAGAAAGAAATTGTAGTTTGCACATTTCATTTCCAATGACATCTTTGGTTTTGCTATAAGGGTAATTCTGACCCTGTTGAATGAGTTGGGAATTGTTTCCCTTTCTTCCTTTTCTTAAGGGAATTTTTGAAGAATTGGTATTATCAGCACATCTGTAATCTGAAGTACTCAGGAGGCTCAGTTGGGAGGCTCATAATTTCAAGACCAGCCTGGGTAACTTAGTAAGGCCCTGTCTCAAAATAAAATAAAAAGGACTGAAAATATAGCTCAGTGCAAGATTACTTTCCTAGGATGTGGGAGGTCCTGCATTCAATCTAAATACTGAGAAAAAAATCAGTATTAAATATTCCTTAAATATTTGGTAAAATTGACTAGTGAAGCCAATTATTCTTGGACTTTTCTTTCTAGGAAGAATTTTAATTACTAATTCAATTTTTTATTTGATTAGCTCTATTCAGCTTTCGATTTCTTTCTTCTTGAATAAGTTGAGTTACTTTGTGTCTATGAATTATCCTTTTCATTTAGTCTATCTAATTTGCTGACACAAAGTTGTTCTTAGTAATTATTATTATTATTATTATTATTATTATTATTAATTGAACCCAGGACCTTGTGCAAGCACTCTACCACTGAGCAAAACCCCAGCCTCTTTTTTATATTTCAAATGTGAATGATGATGTCCCTACTGTCATTACTGGTTTTAGTAATTTTGAGTCTTCTTTCCCTTTTTCTCAGTTATACTAGCTAAAGATTTGACAATTTTATTTTTGTTTCATTGATTTTTCTCTATTGTTTTCTTGTCTCTATTTCATTAACTTCTATTGTAATCATTCTTAATTTCTTCCTTCTGTTTCCTTTGGGTTAATTTTATCTTTCTGATGTCTTCAATTGGAAGATTAAGTTGCTTATTTGAGATCTCTCTTTTTTCCCACATTTTTATCAGGGAATTATAGTTATACATAATGATGGGCTTTGTTATTATATATCAGTGCATGTACAAACAATATAACAATATAACAATATAATTTGGCCAATATCACTACCCAACACCACTTCCCCCTCCCCCTCCATCTCCCACCTTGATCCCTTTTCTCTTCTGATCTTCCTTTAATTTTCTTAAGATCCATCCACCTCTCTTTTCCTTTTTCCTCTCACTGATCTTCTGAGTTTGACTTATTTCACTTAGTATAATGAGGTCTTTCTTTTTTAATGTAGCAATTTATAGTTATATTTCCTTTGTAAGCACTTCTTTAGCACTATCCTATAAGTTGGCATGTTGTGCTTTCATTTTTATTCATCTTGTAGCACTTGGTATGGATTCAAGCCTTTTCAACCTAATAGTTTACTTTGGAGGAATTATTATGAGTACCTGGCTTGTATATCAACATACAAATTCTACCATCTCCTTTCGAAGACATTCAATCCTTTCACTACTGGGAGCATATAAACTTGCATTATTTACTATTTGTAGCCTATACTATATACTTTCAGACTTGTGACTCCTACAGGTAATAGAACATGTCACTTGCTTATTGTAATTGTCTCTGACTGGATTTAGAAGCTATATATCAACAAAGTAAATGACATTTTTAAAGTATCACTTAGAATATTATATCTGTGTTCTTAAAAATTATAATTATTAACACATGATGCAAATTAATGGGAGTCACTCTGATATATCCATAATGTTTACATTATGCATTAATCATGTCCATCCATCCTTCTATACTTGTTCCCCTTCCCCTCCCTCCTCACCCATCTCTGCACACTTCCCAGTCCCTAGTAATCCCTTTTCAGGCCTTTTTTTTTCTTTTTTAGCTTTCACATATGAGAGAGAATATGTGATACTGGTCTTTCTATGTCTGGTTCATTTTGCTTAATATGATATATCCTCCAGTTCCATTTATTTTTGTTTGCAAATGACAGAAGTTCATTTTTCTTTATGGCCAAATAATTCTTCACTGTGTATATATACCATATTTTCTTTGTCATTAATCTGTTGACAGACATCTAGGATGATTCCATATCTTAGCTTTTGTGAATAGTGCTACAGTAAACTAAGGCATACAACTAACATTTTGTGTGCCAACTTCATTTCCTTTGGTTATATACCCAGGAATAGGACAGCTGGATCATATGGTAGTTCTGTTTTTAGTTTTTGAGGTACCTCTATATTGTTTTTCATAGTGGCTCTACAAATTCCTACCAATAATATATAAAGGTTCCTTTTTTCCCCCACATGCTTGCCAGTATTTGTTTTCTTTTTTATAATGCTCATTCTAACTAGGGTGAGATGGTATCTCATTGTGGTTCTGATTTACATTTTCCTGATGGCTAATGATATTGAGCATTTTTTCATATGATTGTTGACTATTTGACTTCTTTTGAGAAGTATCTATTCAAATAATTTGTCTATTATTAATTGGATTACTTGTTTTTTGTTGTTAATTTTTTGAGTTCTTTATATATTCTGGATATTAAGACTGTCAGTCAGATGAATAACTGGCAAATTCTCCCATTTGATAGGTTATCTCTTCACTATTGTTTACTTTTCTGTGTGGAAACTTTTAAATTTGATGTAATCCTATTTGTCAACTTTTGCTTTTGTTTCCTGTGCTTTTGGATTCTTGTCCAGAAAATCCTTGACTGTACCAATATCTCAAAGTGTTTCCCCTATTTTTTCCTCTAGTAGTTTCAGAGTTTCAGGTCTTACATTGAAGTCCTCGATCCATTTCAAGTCAATTTTTGTACAGGTTAAGAAATAGGAGTCAGAGGATAGGAAAGGTAGCAGAATACAACAGTCACTAATATGGCAGTATGTAAAAATTTGGATGTGTAACCGATGTGATTCTGCAATCTGTATTTGGGGTAAAAATGGGAGTTCATAACCCACTTGATTCTAATGTATGAAATATGATATGTCAAGAGCTTTGTAATGTTGTGAACAACCAATAAAAAAAGAAAGAAATAGGAGTCAAGTTTCAATTTTCTGCATGAGGATATTGAATTTTCCCCAGGAACTTTTTAAAGTTTTGATATGTTGAATCTTTTTATTCATGTCATAGTATTTTCTAATTTCCTTTGTGGTTTTTCTTTGAATCCATGGTTTCTTCAGGATGTGTCATTTAATTTCTATATACATATTGTTAATTCACCAAATTTCTTTCTTTTATTATTTTTAATTTAATTGTTATGATTAGAGAATATGATTTGTTTGTACAATTTTCAGTACTTTAAATTTATCAAGTCTAAGCATTATAGGTCTAATTGGAGAAGGTTCCATACACATGTCAAAGAGTTGTATATTCTTCTGTTATTAGGTGTGATGTTCTATAGATATATTAGGTCTAGTTTGTTTAAGTGTTAATTAAGTCTTCAGTTTCTTTGTTGATCTTCTGTACAGTGTTTTACCATTATTGAAAGTAGGATATTGAAACTTCCAACAATTATTTATTGAATTGTCCATTTTCCCCTCTGCTCTGTCAATATCAGCTTCACATATTTTTTAGTTACATTGTTAGGTGTTTATATTATGATTATTATATATTCCTCATGGTTTGTCATTATAAAACATCTATCTTTTTTAGTAGTAATAGTTTATGTATTTTTTTGTGGTTCTGAGGATTGAAACCAGGGATTTGCACATGCAAAGCAGGTGCTATACCATTGAACTACATCTCTAGCCCTCAACCTATTTTATGTCTTAAGGTTTGATATTAGTATAACCACTCCAGCTTTTGTTTGGTGTTATAGAATTTTCCATTCCTTTACTTTTATTTTTTCTTTCTTCCTTTCCTTTGCCTATTTTCCTTCCTTCCTTTCTTCCTCCCTTCTTCTCTCTCTCTTCCTTTCTTTTCTCTTCTCTTCTTTTTTTTTTCTTTTCTTTCACTAGAGATTGAACCTAGGGACACTTAACCACTGAGCCACATTCCTAGCTCTATTTGATACTGAGGATTGAACTCAGAGGTGTTCAACCACTGTGCCACATCCCCAGCTCTTTTACTTTTTTGTTTGTTTGTTTTGAGACAGGGTCTCTCTAAGTCGCTCAGGGTGTGACTAAATTGCTGAGGCTGACTTTGAACTTGTGATCCTCCTCCCTCAGCCTCCTGAGTTGCTAGGATTACAAGACATGCATCAGTGTCCTGGGCCATCCTTTTACTTTTAACCTATTTATATTTTTGATCTAATTGTGTCTCCTAAAGATAGAACATAGTTGGATCTTACAATTTTTTATCCATGTGGCAATAACTGCCTTTTTGTTGGATTGTTTAATCCATCCACATTTAATGTTATTATTCATATAGTTGCATTATGTCTGCTATTTTATTTTTGTTTTCTATGTTTCCTCTCTTGTTTCTCTAGTCCTCCTTTACAGCTTTGTTTCACACTGAATATTTTCTAGTGTAACATTTGAATTTCTTTAGTTATTTTTCCAGTGACTATATTTAATGAGACATGCATATAATTGTAGCCTTCTGGGATTAGATACCTCATAAGTTTCCCAGAATTTAATTGTTAGAAAATAACCTTCTCTTTTTAGAAGGAATATTAGGAGATGCTGGAACTAAGATAAATTAAAAAGCCTTGGCTTAAAAAACTTATTTCAAATTTTTCCTAGCTGCTTACCTCCCAGCCCCCTACTACATAGCACAGTGACTCATTATAAAATGTGTTTAATGGATACTAGAGAGTTTTAATAGGTTTTGGTAATGACTGAAACTGACGCAAGTAACAGTTTGAGAAAGTAGATAATTTGGGGAAGCATATAGACAGAGTTACAAGTCTTTTTGGCTCCCCAAAAAGGTCTGAAATACTAACATGCCATATTAAGGTCAAGGTCTTTCAATTGAAGGTGTGTGTTTATCAGAGTTATTACAAGGTGTTGTAGGGGAACCACTCTTAAAAGCTGGGTTATAGAATATAGGAGAAAGGACAATCAATAGTATGCTTTTTTCTTTGCATGTGAAAACTCTCTAGTCAAGGGTCCTCATGAAACATTTGAAAGCTTAATAGGTACAAGGATCCAGGGGACAGAATGTGAGTAGTAGAGGGGATAAATATATTTTTATGTTAAATTTAAATTTCCTTACATCATCTCAACTTATTCCCAGTAATGGGAAAACTCACCATCTGCTTTCACTCTTTATGCTCCTGATGTGCCCAGTGTTGCTTGAATAAGTATCATAGTCCTGCAAGTAAGAGCTATTGCAAAATAGTGTTTCTAGCCCCAGCTGTGTTTATAGTACTGCTCTGAAACCTTTTGTAATTCTCCATTTTCAGACCTTTTTACTCTCTTTTGTTCATCTTTTCAAAAGATCTGTCATTTTTCTTAAGCTCTCTGCTATCACCTTCTTACTCTTTCCTGAGCCCGTCTTTTACTTCAGAGAACATAGAGGCATTAAGTGGCTGACCTGTAGTGGCACCCACCTTTACTTCCTTCCCATTAGATGAAGGCCTTACTATCTAAGGCTAACCTTTCCACCTGGATTTTTTTTCCTTTTTAACTCAAAGTAATGAATTTGCTGGTTTTTGGAAAATGATATATGCTTATTATAAAGTTTTAAGCAATATGAAAAATAGAGAAAAACACTATCTTTGATCTTATTCACCTCCTAGTTCTATGACCTTTTTCATCAGCTGTTCTCTTACATCTTAATTATTTTCTTCTCCTTTGCTTCTTTCTTTCCTATCAACAAATACACTCAAATCCTTAATACAGAAACAAATATCCTACCACTCCTTAAACTATAATTTCCTTCCTTCCTTTCACTCTCATTTTATAAATTAATTTGTCAAGACATAGATATTGGCTATCTGAGCCTGCACTTCCTCACCTCCTTTACTTCCTCCTTCCTTTAATTTTCAGCCCACTGCGAGCTCTCTTCTACTTCTCCTTTTCTCACAAGGGAGACCTACAAGTAGGTCAGTATTTCTGATTAAGTTTCTGATTTTGACAACCTTTGCACAGCCCTGAAAAGTATGAAATGATAAATGGATGAAGATGAAAACATTAAGGTAAGGGCTAGGACTCCTGGGGACTGCTACCTCTTATTAGCTGGGTATCAGTGCTGTGGTTGTTGGAGAAGAGCACTGTAGGGCTTCAAGTAGGTTTTAACAAAATACAATGGTCACATTTTCCATTTAAATGGATAGCCATGATGGTTATGTGGTGAGTGGGAATGAAACAATAATTGATCAAGACTCAAGGCAGAGAAACAAGTGAGGATACAATTTTATACTATGTACGAGATCATTAGGGCCTAAATTAGGATAGCTTTAGAGTTAAATGGCTTTTTTTCATTTGCTTTGTTTTCTTTTCTTTTTTTTTTCTACTGGGAATGGACCTTGAGGGCACTTTTTTGTTTTTAATTTTTTTTACTGTTTTTTCAAAATGTTGATGGACCTTTATTTTTTATTTATTCATTTATATGTGGTGCTGAGAATCCAACCCAGTGCCACATGCATGCTAGGCAAGCAAGCTACAATCCCAGCCCGAGGGCACATTTTTTTTTAGTACCCAGAGGTGCTTAACCACTGAGCAACATCCCCAGCCCCCCCTTTTTTAATATCTTAATTAGAGAAAGGGTCTCACTGAGCTGTTTAGGGCCGGACTAAATTACTGAGGCTGGTTTTGAAATTGCAATCCTTCTTCCTCAGCCTCCCTAGCCACTGGGATTATAGGTGTGTGCCATTATGTCCAGCCTAAGCTACCTGCCCAGTGCTTTTAAATTTTGAGACAGAGTATTGCTAAGTTGCTGAGGTTGTCACTCAATTATGAGGCTGGCCTCAAGCTTATCATCTTCCTCCCTTAGCCTCCTGTGTTTGTGGGATTACAAATGTGTACCACTATGTCTGGCAGATGATAAATTGTAAAGATATTTAGAATAAAACCTTAGAAATAATTTGTATAAATGTTGGTGGGAGTGTTTTTTTAAATTGACAATGATTGTTTTTATGGTATATAACATGATGTCTTGATGTATGTATATATTATGGAATGACTAAATCAAGTTATTTAGCATATGAATCACCTGATACAAATTTTTTTAATGGTGAGAACACTTAAAATCTACTTTTAGCAATTTTCAAAAGGATAATATTTTGTTATTAACTACAATCACCTACGTATAATAGATCTCTTAAACTTATTTCTCCTGTTTAAATGAAATTTTGTGTCCTTTGTGCTGCAGTCTGGCTGGGCACAATTCAGGAGCCACTTATCAAGCAGAAACAAACTTTATTTTTAGAACACACGCCATACCACATGAGCTCTTCAGGAATTCCCTCAGAGCCCAACTGCTACCACCGGCTTCCCACAAGCCTCTCAACCCCCCAACTCCTCCTGCTCTTGAGGCCTATTGGCTGGGTTGTGTGGGCGGAGCCAAAAGAGTCCCCCAATGAGCAGCTCCATGGTCTGAAAGGGCGGGGAAACAGCCCAATGAGCATCACCACAGAGAAGCCAATCAGCTAGCAGCTGGAAGTTTGCTGGGGCCCTGTGAGCCAATCATCAGCTGGCAGCTGGAAGTTTGCTGGCAGCTAGAAGTTTGCTGGGGCCCCTTCTGCTGTGGCTCTCAACACTTTGGACAATATTTCCCTAATGCCCAACCCAGTAACCACCATTTTACTCTGTTTCAACATTTAAAAATTCCACATAAAAGTGAGATCATGTAATATTTGTTTTTCTGTGCCTGTTACTTTGCTTAACAAAATGTCCTCTAGGTTCATTCTTTTTTTAATATATTTATTTTTTTTTAGTTGTAGTTGGACACAATACCTTTATTCCATTCATTTATTTTTATGTGGTGGTGATTCTTGATGTTACAAATTACAATATTTCATTCTTTTTAAAAGATGATTAGTAGTTATTGTGTATATACATGCCGCATTTGTTTTGTCCATTCATCTATTGATGGACACTTAAGCTAATTCCATACTTAACTATTTTGAATAATGCTTCATTGAACACAGGGTTGCATGTATCTCTTCAGCTTGCTAATTTCAATTCCTTTGAATATATAACCAGTGGTGGGACTACTGGATCATTTGGTAGTTCTATTTTGAATTTTTGGAGAAACCTCCATATTATTTTCATAATGGATCTACAAATTTACACTCCCACAAAGAGTATATAAAGACTCCTTTTTCTCTACATCATTGCCAATGGGATGGGGGCATTGTTGAGTAAGAGGATAACTTCTAGGTTTCTAGCTTGACCTCAGAGGAAAATGGCACCTCCAACTGAGGTAAGGAATATCAGAGGAACAGGTTTGGCAGGCAGGGTGATAAGTCCAATTTCATACATGTTTAGGGACATCCAATAAGAGACATTAATCAGGCAGTGGGATGGATATAAGATTCTGAAACTCAGGAGAGAGATGAAGGCAGGAAATAGAAATTTAGGGACTATCAGCATTTAGATGATGTTAAAAGGGTAGGGACATATACAAATCATTTATAATAAAAGGAATAGGGAAAGGTTGGAATCTGAGGGATTGTTTAGAGGGTAAGTTAAAAAAGGAGCCCAAGAATAAATTTTATTTTGAGACAGGGTCTCAATAAATTGCTAGGGCTGCAGTTGAACTTGTGATCCTCCCACCTCAGCTCCCAAGTAGCTGGGATTGAATACAGGAACGTGCCACCATGCCTGACTCAGGCTTAGATTTTTTTTTTTTAAATCAAAGTCATTGTCTCTGCCACTCCAAATAACATTATCTTTGTCAACAACAAACAATAGCAGATGACATTTATTGAACGTTTACTGTAGGCTTTGGACTACTTTTTTATTTGTCAATTAAAAATAAATTTATTAAAAACATAGGAAAAGAAATAGTCTAATGGAAACATGACAGCATTTTGCCATTAAAATATTATTGTAAAATGACAAACATAGCAACTGAAGACATTAATGGTTGGTCAATTCTCACAGTAGTGGGATCTCCTATGACCCAATAATAATCAACCTGGGACTCAAAGGCAGATCAAAGGATAATGCCTGATTGGGAAGATTTAAAACAGTCTTAAGGATTTCTACGGCAGCCTTGGAAAAAGGTTTTTGAATTATGGAGGGATTCTATACCTGCATCCACCCGGGCTTGCTTGGCACTATTCTAAGTGCTTATATATTTTAACTATTTAACAATTTAGTGATGTGTTACTCTTATTATCTCATTTGACACATGAGGAAACTGGCACACAGAAAGGTAAGTAACCTGCCCACGTTATACAGCTATTAAAGTGGCTAAACCCAGATTTGAACCTAAACAGTTTGGCTCCAGTGTGTAGTGGCTAAAACTCTTAACCTGTGTGCTTTTTTTGTCTTTATTCCTTGTTTGGTTTCTTTATCTTTTTCTACCTTTATTAAATGTTTTCATCATTCTATATTCTCAATCTTGATTCATATTGTTATCATCCCTAAGGCTTTCTAAGCTTGCAAGGTCAATGTCATCACTTTGCCTTATCTTTATTCCATATCCTATTACGTATACAATTAATTTTTGCCTCTTCTCTAGCCTCTTTTTAAAATATGCTATGTGGCATATATACACAATGAAATTTTACTCAGCAATAAAAGAGAATACAATCATGGCATTTGCAGGGAAATGTTGGAGAACGTTGGAGAAGATAATGCTAAATGAAGTTAGCCAATCCCCAAAAAACAAATGCCGAAAGTCTTCTCTGATATAAAGGGGGTGACTCAAACTGGGGTACCGAGGGGGAACATGGGAGGAATAGATGAATTCTAGATAGAGAAGAGGGAAGGGAGGGAAAGGAAGGAGACAGGGGATTAGCAAGGATGGTGGAATGTGATGGACATCATTATCCAAAGACATGAATTGGGTGTCAACCTACTTTATATACAAACAGAGATATGAAAAATTGTGATATATATGTGTAATAAGAATTGTAAGGCAAAAAAAAAAACAAGTATATGTATAAAGACATGAATTGGCATGAATGTACCTTATACAAAGATATGAAAAGTTGTGCTATATATGTGTAATAAGAATTGTAATAATACATTCTGTTGTCGTGTATTTAAAAAAATAAAATTAATAAAAATATGCTATAAATTATTGTTTAATATAAGCATAGGGGAAAAGATTAAATCAATATTTTCAAATGTATAAAGTAGTTACATTTAGATGGTATGAATCTGCAATATGTATATGGGGTAAAAATGGGAGTTCATAATCTGCTTGAATCAAATGTATGAAATATGATATGTCAAGAGCTTTCTAATGTTTTGAACAACTAATAATTTAAAAAAATAGATGGTAAGATTATATATTATTTTCTCCCTTCTTTCTGGTCATGTGAATCTAGCCTCTTTTAAATTCACACTCTCATTTTTTCTCATTTATAGACTATCACAGTAGCCATTTCTGTGGTCTGACTGCCTCCTCTTTCCCATCCTGGTTTTCTTCTATACTATCACTATAATTACTGAACTGGTTATTATTTATGTGCTTAAAAATCTCTGTTATGGCTTCTAAAAAGTTAAACATAGAATTGCCATGAGCTAACAATTCCACTCCTGGGTATATACCCAAGAAAATTGAAAGCAGGTTTTCAAAATACAAACTTGCACACTGAGCTAATGATATAGCTTAGTGGTAGAGCACTTGCCTAGTATGTATGAAGTCCTGGATTTTATCTCCAGCACTGCAAAACAAAACAAAGGGCTGGGGATGTGGCTCAAGCGGTAGCGTGCTGGCCTGGCATGCGTGCGGCCCAGGTTTGATCCTCAGCACCACATACAAACAAAGATGTTGTGTCCGCCGAAAACTAAAAAACAAATATTAAAAAATTCTCTCTCACTCACTCTCTCTCTCTCTAAAAAAAACAAAACAAAAATGCAAAAACTCATAAACAAGTATTTATAGCAGAATTGTTCATCACAGCTAAAAGGGAAAAATAAGCCCAATATCTATTAACTGATGTGCAAGTGAACAAATGTGATGTATCCATATATTGGAATACTATTCAACTACAAAGAGAAATAAAGTAATTATACATGGTACAAAATTGATGAACTAAACATTATCCTAAGTCATAGAACTCAGACACACACACACACAAAACTCATATTGTATTATTCCATTTATATTTAATGTCCAGAATAGGTGAATTCTTATTTTATTTTATTTTTATTTATTTATTTTTATTTAGTTGTTCTTTTTAAATACACAAGACAGTAGAGTATATTTTGATATATTATACATACATGGAGTATAACTCATTCTAATGAGAATCCCATTCTTGTGGTTGTACATGATGGTGAGTTTCATTGGTCGTGTATTCACATATGAACATAGGAAAGTTATGTCCAATTCATTATACTCTATTTCCTATTCCTATCTCCCCTCCCTTCCGTTCATTCTCCTTTGTCTACTCCATTGAACTTCTATAGAATAGGCAAATTCTTAGAGACAGAATGTTGATTAGTGGTTGCCAGAAGCTGGGGGCAGTGGAAATGAAGAGTAGTTGATTAATAGGTACAAGGTCTCTTTTTGGGTAATGAAGTGTTCTGGAAGTAGATTGTGGTAGTGGCTGCACAACATTGTGAATGTATTGAAAGCCATTTAATTTAATTTAATGCTTTAAAGTGGTTAAAATGGAGAATTTTATGTTATGTGTATTTTACCTCAATTAAAAAATACTCTTCTTACTCCACATATGCACAATATGTCAAAATACACTCTACTGTCATGTATGTCTAAAAAGAACAAATAAAAGTGTACAAAAAAAGAAAAAACAGATAGAAGAGGGAATAATTTGTGAGGTTGTGGCTAAAGATCCCACTGTTCAACAGTGAGAAATTGCCATGAAAACATTATGTAATTAGTAATGAGATGCTAATGAGTGGCCCCAAGGTCAAAGACTATCTATATGCATGACTGCAGGAATCTGTGAAGTAGAAAAAATGGAACCAGATGATCCACCACACTTTTTAGGGAAAGGACTGAAGAAAGCCATAGCTGCTTTTGAAACTTGCCTTGGATGGTTTTATCTCATACTTGAATAGCTTTACTTCTGTTGTTGGTATTCAACAAGTTCTTTAGTGCATTTGTTAAGCTTAGAGAAATTAAGACTTGTATTACATACTTTATTTTTAAAATATCTTTATTTCATTTTTATATAGTGCTGAGGTTTGAACCCAGTGCCTCACGTGTGCTAGGATAGCGCTCTACCACTGAGCCACAACCCCAGCCCCGTATTACCTACTTTAATGTCTGGTTTAATAACTGATTTATGATTACATGAGTTATAAACAAAACTAGAAAATACAAAAAGCACACAAAAAATGGGGAAAACACTCTTGTTTCTCTCAGAGAACAAAAAACATTCTCTCTCTTGGTCGCTCTTGGACTCTTTGACTTTGTATGTAAGTCTCTACCTGGTTCTACTCTCATTTCTAGGCATCTCCTATCACAAATATTCTAGCCACATTAAATGTAAAGCTTCTCTTTTATATCTCTGTGTTTTTACAGTTTCTATTCCATCTGTCTAGAAAACCACCAGTATTCTATTCAGCTAAACAAACTTTTACTCACTTTTGAATATCCTGCTAAAATGTTGCCCTCATGTGAACTTTTATTTGCTATCCTATGAACTCTTAGTTGCTTTCTGGTCTATGTTAAAAAAGTATTTCATTCACGTTTCTCTTCTAACTCTTAGTTTAATGGTTTTGTAACTTGTTAACTTATCTGTTTCCCATTGATCAGTGGTATTCAAAACTTTTTGGAGGACACAGATGGTATAAACTATGGACTCTTACTAGAAAAAAATATAAATATGTATAGGCATATATTTATATATTTTTCTTTGGGTCCCAAACCTTTCAATGGACATGCATAGCCCTCTTCTCCTGCATTAGAACCACCTGGAATGATTGTCTATAAAGCCAATTCCATGTTCTACCCTTAGTTACTAAACCTGAATTTTTTGAGATTAAGTCCCAAAGATCTTAAACAGTCCCCCCCAAATGATTATGTTATTCATTAGACTGTGAAACTCCACATTATATACAACAACAAGAGTTGGATCCTAATTAGAATAAATTATACTCCATGTATATATGTCAAAATGCACTCTACTGTCATGCATAACTAAAAAGGAAAAAAAGAGCCATTGTTCTAGGTTAAGGACTCCCACTGCAGACAGTGAATTTAAGAACAGATCTTATTGATCCTGAAATCTTAATGTTCTTTGGATCTTATCCTAAATTCTTAACCACATACCAATGAACAGGGCAAGAAAGATATCATTTCTAGCCATGGTGATTAGAGAGTTAGCTCTAGGAAATGAGAATGACCTGGCCCTTAGAAAACAGGTAAGTCTTCACACACTCTCACACACACACCAACAAAAAACATTGAGGTATAAGATTGGTAACAGCACGGGAGAGAGGCTAAAAAATACAATGTAATGTATATTCATGGAACTGGAAGTATAGTAGTATATAAGGCCAGAGAGGTTTATTTAGTCATTAAATAACGATTGCCCTCCTACCATGTGCTAGTAACTATGCAACACATTGAGAATAAAACATGAATAAGAAAAGACATTTGCTCTTAAGGAATAAGAGCAATCTAGTAGTTAGGGAAACAGACAAAATGTGACAAAATATAACAATGGAGACTTATGGTGTTTTGTTTCTTTTCTTTTTCCTTCCTTCCTTCCTTTACCAGTGATTGAACCAGGGGCACTTAACTACTGACCTGTACCACCAGCCCCTTTTTTGTATTTTATTTAGAGACAAGATCTCACTGAGTTGCTTAAGGCCTCCCAAAGTTGCTGAAGATGGATTTAAACTTGCAATCCTCCTGCCTCAGCCTCCCAAGCTGCTGGAATTACAATCATGTGCCACTGCACCTGGCCCAAGATTTATGGTTTAATTGTAACAATGGATCTTAGATTTGAGACATGTTCACCAAGAAGGTAATTAAACAGAGGGAACGAACAAGCATTTACTAAATGCACAAGGTTAGGAAGGGCATTTCAGGAAGAGGAAATTAAATGATCCAGGCATAGTGGAGTGAAACAGATGGCCCATTCTTGTAACTGAAAATAGACTAGCATAACTAAACTACAGGTATATAGAACAAGGAATTAATAGAAGGTAAAGTTGGATAGGAAGGGGTTAGAGCACAAAATATCTTTGCATGACCTATGGTGTTGTATAATTGGTAAGTATTGAGGACTTTTTTTCCAGTGCTGGAAATTGAACCCAGAATCTTACACATGCTAGGCAAGTACTCTACCACAGAGCTATATCCCCAGCTCCATTGAGGAGTCTTAAAGGGGAAAGTGAACTGTGTTTTTAATTTATTTATTTATTTATTCTAATTTGTTATATATGACAGTAGAATGCATTTCAATTCATAGTATACATATAGAGCACAATTTTGCATGTCTCTGGTTGTACACAAGTGACCCGTGTTTTCTATGACTAGTTAGTGTGAAGAATGGGCTGGGTATGGGAAAAACTGGAGGTGGAAAGAATAGTTTAAAAGCCACTGGACTTCTCAAGAGAGAATTGAAGTCCTGAACAAAAGAAAGTAGGTGATCAATTCAGAGAAGTATTTCTTAAGAAGAATCACTAGACAGTTGGAGCCCTGTGCAGTGGTGCAGGCCTGTAATCCCAGCAATTTGGGGGGCTGAGGTGAAAGGATCACAGGTTTAAGTCCAGCCTCAGCAACTTAGCAAGGGCCTAAGCAACTTAGTGAGAGACCCTATCTTAAAAGGATAAGTAAAGTTTGATGATGTAGTTCAATCATAAAGCACTCCTGGGTTAAATCCTCAGTACCAAAAATAAAAAAAAAATTTAAAAAACCAAAACAAAATAAAATAAAAATTCAGGTGGCCCATCAGTTGAAGAAAGTACTTATGTGAGTTCTTTATGCCTAATGCTCTGCCAGGTATTTTGAAAGCTATCTATATTTTGAAATACATTGTGTTCTCAACGTTATAGTAATTTGAAAAAGGATACTGGAGAGATAGAACTTGGGTTGGCCAGTAAACAAGAGGGTAATTTAGATGCTGAGAAGTGGAAACAGTATAAAGAAAGGTATAGAGCTGGGCACAGTGGCATATGTCTGTAATCCCAGCAGCTGGGGGCAGGGCTGAGATAGGAGGATTGTGAGTTCAGAGCCAGCCTCGGCAAATTAGTGAGACCCTAAACAGCTCTGTGAGCCCCTGTCTCTAAATAAAATATAAAAAGGGCTGGAGATGTGGCTCCATGGTTAAGCATTCGTGGGTTCAATCCATGGGACCAAAAAAAAAGAAAAAAAAGGTATGGAGATGAGAATGTACCTGATGTGATCCAGGAAGAGTGAAAAATTAGTTTAACTGTAGTGAGAGTTAGCAGGAAATATGATAGAGTTACATTGACAGGAGAACATATAATGGGAGCCTTTGAAAGCCAAGCTGAAGAGTTCTGACAATGCAATTAGTTGAAGTTCCTTGAAAAAGAGAATAAGGGTTGCAGAAGGGTTAGAAAGAATAGAAGGACATCATGGAGAACACTGAATGATGTACTAGGGAGTTTTAATTTTATTTTGTAAGTAATGGAAAGCCATCAAAAGATTTTTGAAGGCTGGGGATATAGCTCCATGGTAGAGTGCTTGCTTAGTATACACAGGGCCCTGGGTTCAGTTCCAAGCACCACAGAACAATAACAATAACAAAGTTTTAAAAAGTTAACAGAATCCAGGGGCTGAGGTTGTTGTTCAGTGGTAGAGTGCTTGCCTGGCACACGTGAGGCACTGGGTTCAAACCTCAGCACCACATGGAAGAGAAGTGAAGATATTGTGTCCACCTACAGCTAGAAGATAAATATTTTTAAAAAAATTAACAGAATCGGATCTTTGTTTCAGCACTAGATTGTTAAGTTTCTTATGGACAATGACTATGTATTTTATGGTATATGAGAGACACAGTTGATAACTCTCAAAAAACCAAAAATGTACCTAGAATCTATTTCTCTTCATCTCCACTAGTACCACCCTAGTCCAAGCTGATCTTTTCACATCTGGATTGTTATAATAGCTAGCCTTCCTGTTTCTATTTTTATCCCTCTAAAATCCATTTGTTTTCATATTGGCTATGGTGATATATATATATATATATATATATATATATATATATATATATATATATATATATATATAATTGGTATTGGGGATTGAACTCAGGGACACTCAACCACTGAGCCACATCTCCAGCCCTATTTTGTATTTTATTTAGAGACAGGGTCTCACTGAGTTGCTTAGCACCTCACTGAATTGCTGAGGCTGGCTTTAAAATTGTGATCCTCCTGTCTCAGCCTCTGAAGCCATTGGGATTATAGGTGTGCACCACTGTGCCTGGCTTATAGTGATATTTTGAAAAGTTAAAACCATGCTTCTAATTATGATGGAGTAATAATTATGATGAAGTAATAATTTTCCCTTTGGCCTTAAACAACTACAAAACTGGAATGTAAAATAATATCTCATGGAGAGGAAGCCTGGATAGAGTCACACAGTCTCTCTTCATTTAGGAGACAGATTTTAGAATCCAGGAAGGATAAGGTAGCTAGAATTTGTAGATCATAGTACATAGAGGGGAGAAAAAAAAAAGGTGGATATTCCTGAGATCTACAGCGGCTTCCTCTTGTGTATTCAGCCAAGTACTCCTTGACACATGCATATGAGTCCAGGGAAAGAACTACCAGAAAGGAAAAGTCAGAAAAATTCCTAAATATCATATGAATTCTTTTTTAAAAAGTGCAATGCACAAGCCATTAATTTGAATACTTAGAAAGGTATTTCCTCATTAGTGGGGACAAATTGGCTCCAGACTGAAGGTTGTTCTGATTCTGCTTAACAAAACTTAAGAGCAAGGGCTGGGGTTGTGGCTCAGTAGTAGAAGGCTTGCCTAGCATGTGTGAGGCCCTGGGTTCGATTCTCAGCACTGCACATAAATAAATTAAAAAATAGGTCCATTGACAACTAAAAAAAAATACTTAAAAAGAGTACTTAAAAAATTTAAAAGCAAGCCTTAAAGAATTAAATTATTGGGGCTGGGGATGTGGCTCAAGCGGTAGCATGCTCGCCTGGCATGCGTGCGGCCCGGGTTTGATCCTCAGCACCGCATACAAACAGGGATGTTGTGTCTGCTGAAAACTAAAAAATAAATATTAAAAAATTCTCTCTCTCTCTTTTTTTAAAAAAAGAATTAAATTATTTCTAAATAATTGCATCTCCAAACAAATCTTAAGATTATTTAAAGAACTAATTTAAAAAATCAGCATACACCACCATTTGACCCTGCTATTGCCCTTCTCGGACTATTCCCTGAAGACCTTAAAAGAGCATGCTACAGGGATACTGCCACATCGATGTTCATAGCAGCACAATTCACAATAGCTAGACTGTGGAACCAACCCAGATGCCCTTCAATAGATGAATGGATAAAAAAAATGTGGCATCTATACACAATGGAGTACTACGCAGCAATAAAAAATGACAAAATCATAGAATTTGCAGGGAAATGGATGGCACTAGAGCAGATTATGCTTAGTGAAGCTAGCCAATCCCTAAAAAACAAATACCAAATGTCTTCTTTGATATAATGAGAGCAACTATGAACAGAGCAGGGAGGAAGAGCAGGAAGAAAAGATTAACATTAAACAGAAACATGAGATGGGAGGGAAAGGGAGAGAAAAGGGAAATTGCATGGAAATGAAGGGAGACCCTCATTGCTATACAAAATTACATATAAGAGGTTGTGAGGGGAATGGGAAAATAAACAAGGAGAGAAATGAATTACAGTAGATGGGGTAGAGAGAGAAGATGGGAGGGGAGGGGAGGGGGGATAGTAGGGGATAGGAAAGGTAGCAGAATACAACAATTACTAATAGGGCATTATGTAAAATTGTGGATGTGTAACTGACGTGATTCTGCAATCTGCATTTGGGGTAAAATTGGGGGTTCATAACCCACTTCAATCTAATGTATGAAATATGATATGTCAAGAGCTTTGTAATATTGTGAACAACCAATAAAAAAAAGAAATTCTAAAAAAAAGGATGATAATAAAATCACCAACCTCCAAAAAAATAAAAAATAAAAAAAAATTAAAAAATCAGCATACAATACCATAAAATTCAGTATCTGGCATCCAATAATGTTATCAGTTATTCAAAGCAGGAAAATATTTCCCATGATTATGTGTAAAATTAATCAATAGACACAGGTCTAGAAAGAAAACAGAATTAGTATACAATGACATTGAAACAGTTATGAATATAATCCTTATGTTCAATAAAGTAGAGAAAAATATGATCACACGATCATGTTGAGAGGAGACATGGAGGATATATAGTCTGAAAAAGCTTCTAGAGATGACAAATATAAGTCTTGAAAAAATATACATACATGATTATCAGATTAGATACTACTGAAGAAAAGATTAGTGAACTTCAAGACATAAATATTATCCAAACTGAAACACAGAGAGAAGAAAATGGAAAAAAAATGAATAGAGCATTAGTGTGCTAGGGAACAACCTCAAATAGTTGGAACTTGGGAGAGAGATTAAAACTAGTGGTAGGGGTTTAGTAGTCTCCATGATAGTACATAATGTTTGAAGCCATGAGATTGGATTACATCAAAAGTAAACTCAAAGTGGATCAAAGACCTAAGATTTAGGTCCCTGTGCCTACTAGAAGAAAAAGTAGGCCCAAATCCACATCATGTCAGTTTAGGAACTGACTTTCTCAACAAGGCTCCAAAAGCTCAAGAAATAAAATCAAGAATCAATAAATGGGATGGTATCAAACTAAAATTTTGCTTTCTCACATCAAAGGAAACAATCAAGAATGTGAAGAGAGAGCCTACAGAATGGGATAAAATCTTTGCCTGTACTGCAGATAGAATATTAATCTCTGGAATATACAAAGAACTCAAAAAACTCAACACCAAAAAAACAAATAACCCAATCAATAAATGGGCTAAGGAACTGAATAGACACTTCACAGAAGAAAAAAAAATATATCAATCAACAAATACATGAAAAAAGTTCAACATCTCTAGCAGTTAGAGAAATTCAAATTAAAACTGTACTGAAATTTCATCTCACTCCAGTGACAGAGGCAATTACCAAGAATACAAGTAACAATAAATGTTGGTGAGGATGTGAGAAAAAAGGTACACTCATATATTGCTGGTAGGACTGAAAATTGGTGCAACCACTCTGAAAAGCAGTATGGAGATTCCTTAGAAAACTTGGAATAGAACCACCATTTGACCCAGCTATCTCACTCCTTAGCAAATACTCAAAAAACTTTAAATCAGCATACTATAAGTGATGTGGCCACATCAATGTCTATAGCAACTCGATTCACAGTAGCTAAGCTATGGAACCAACCTAAGTGCCCTTCAACAGATGAATGAATAAAGAAAATGTGGCACATATATACAATGGAATATTACTCAGCCTTAAAGAAGAATGAAATTATGGTATTTGCTTGTAAATGGATAGAACTAGAGAATATCGTGCTAAGTGAAATAAAGCAATCCCCCCAAAAAACCCAAAGGCCAAATGTTCTCTCTGATATGTGGATGCTGACTCACAATAGGTTGAACTCCCAGTTGATCCCCATCTCTTAAAGGTCCCACCATCTCTGAGGTCCAAACTTCCAACACTTGATGGGGCAAGGGGGAGATTCACTGGGTTGGGCATGGTGGAGGGGGTGGGAATGGGAAAGACAGTAGATTGGGACATAACTTTCCTATGTTCATATATGAATATACAACCAGTGTAACTCCACATCATGTACAACTGCAAAAATGGGGTGAGCTGGCAGGAATTTATACTCCATGTACATATGATATGTCAAAATACATTCTACTATCATGTATAACTAAAGAGAACAAATAAAAATTTTAAAAAAAGATACTGGGTGCCATCTCAAAGGGGGAAAATAGTAGAGGGAAAACAGAAAGTATTAATGACAAAATGTTTAGAGGATGTCTTTGTAAAAGCAGGGAAACCATTTTTAGCAGTGTATATTTGAAATCAGGCATTAGGATCTCTGGTTTTTGTAAAATTTAAAACTAACAAAAGAATCCCAGTTTTCTCAACCACATTTTGTGAAAAACCATTCTGTCTTTATGATTACCACTACCTTGCATGTGGTTATAGAAACAGTTGATGGTGGTGTGGGAGGGGTGTATGTGTGTGGGCAAGCACAGAAGTGTTTATGAGCATAATATTTGGAGAGAACTTTGAATAATGTGTTGTTAAATAAGGATCATGAACAGAATAGCAAGAGATGAAGCAGGAGACATCAGCATGCGCCAATGGGGAATCATGTCAGGGTTTCAAACAGAAAAGTGATATAATCACATGTGTATTTTAGAAAGACCTGTTCTTTTGGTAGTGTAGAAAAAGAATTGGAGGGTTAGGGAAGTAGCATTGTGGCAGAGTGCTTGCCTAGCGTATGTGAGGCCCTGTGTTAGATTCCCGACACCACAAAAACAAACAAAAAGAAAAGCAATTGGAAAGAAGAAAGGCAAGGCAGGGATATCATTTAGGAAGTGTATTAGTTTCCTAGGATGGCCATAACAAATTACCACTTTGTTACTTACCATCTAGGAAACTATGATTGCTTAAAACAATAGAAATTTATTCTCTCAGTTTTGGAGGCTAGAAGTCCAAAATCAAAGTTTTGACAGGACCATCCTCTTTCTAAAGACTCTAGAGAAGAATCCTCCTTACTTCTTCCTAATTTCCAATGGCTCTCAAGCAATCCTTGGCATTCCATGGCATATTCACCCATTTTCTGTTACTAGAATGAAATAGTTTAAAAAGAAAAGAGGCTTATTTTAGCTCACTGTTTTGAAGATTAAAAGTGCAAACAGCATAACACTGGCTATGATGAGGACCCCCTTGGCTTTGTCACATCATAGTAGATGGCTTCATAGTGGAAGAACATGCAAGAGGGAAAGATCACATTAACCAGACAGGAAGCCAGAACTAGAGGAGGGGCTAGATTTGCTCTTTTTCTCAGAAGAACTAACTCTGAGTCCCATAAGAACTATTTTAATCTCTTCCAAGAATGATGCTCTCTGTGACCTAAGAACTCCCAGTCGACCCCCACCTCTTAAAGGTCCCACCATCTCTGAGGTCCAAACTTCCAACACTTGAACCATTGGAAGACATATTCAAACCATAGCACTTGGTTTACAGCCATATTACTCTAATCTCTGTCTTCCACTTCATGACCTTCTTCCTTGCATGTCTTTATATGGCCTTCTTATAAGGTCACTTGGATTTAGGGCCTACTCTAATCCAGTATGACTTTGTCTTAACTAAATTATATATGCAAAGACACGTTTCAAATAAGGTTACATTTTGAGTTTCCAAGTGGACATGAACTTTGGAGACACTATTAAACTCAGTATAAAAGGCTCTTATGGTAATCCACAAGAGAAATTATGACAACATGAACTAAATCACTGTGATGGGGATGAGGTGGGACAGACTCAAAAGGCAGAATTTGTATGGATACTTGTATACTCCTTAATTATACTTTTAACCAATGAATCTTTTACAAATATCTGATTCCATTGAGAGTCAGTGACACTGTTATTTATTTTTGAACTTCTACCCTCTGTTTTAGAGGGAACATCATTTTAATAATAAGATTATGTGTACCAAGGTTAACATGCCTAATTTCTTTCATAGGATGCTCTAAGTTCTAATTGGACTGGATAATCAACTTGAATCCTTTGAATTATGATAAAATCCATTATTGCCCATCAGCACTGTGGCCCCCTGCCCATAATGGATAATTTTCTTTGACAGAGATTTATTTAGCATCTATATGCACCAGACATTATCCTAGGCCCATGGATACAGAGATAAATGAGTAATGGTTCTTATCTTTATGAAACTCATAGTTTAGCGTGACAGACATATGGGTAAACAGATAATGGTAGCACAATGTAATAAGTGCTATGACAATAGTATAATATACCATAAAATAATGCTAGCAGATGTGCCTCACCTATTTTAGAGGGGTGTTAAGGAAAGCTTCCTAATTAGATGATTATGACATTGGGTTAAGTGAAATATTAAAGGAAAAAGTATTATAGGAAAAGGGACATAATGAAAAAGTATGGTCTATATAGGGATCTAAAATTGGCTTAGAACCAGGTGTGGGGACACGTGCTTGCCTAAGTAGTCCTAGCTATTTTGGAGGCTGAGATAGCAGGATTGTTGAGGACCAAGATTTGATGCCAACATAGACCCTGGGACCCAGATTTGATGCCAACATAGACCCTGGGCAACGTAGACCCTGTCTAAAAAAACAAAAACTCAATATGACCCAAATAGATTTCTTGGAAATAGACCAGAGTCAGGGATTGGAGAGACCAGGAAGTTACAGGAAACCATTGAAAGATTTCCAGTAAAACAAGCATGGTCCAATGTTCATTTTAGAAAGGTTTTGCTGGTGGCTGTGTGAAAGCTGGCTTGGTGGAGGAGACAAAACTGGAAGCATGCTGATTAGTTAGGTGGCTACTAGAGTAATCCAGATGAAAAATTTGAATGATTGAATCTAGGCAATGACAGTGAAGATAGGGAAACGGGACCAGATTTGAGAAGAGTCTCAGGACTGAGTCAGGAAGCTCTGGAGACCATGTGGGGAGAAATGAAGATAGATGTAAAGAATAACTGCTATGTTTCAGGCTTCAACATTGTTAACTCAATGAGATAATTCAGGAGGACAAGGTTTGAAGTTCATGGGGATGGGGAGGATGATAAAATCAATTTTGTATATGTTGACTTTGAATGTCTCTGGGATCTAAAAATAGAGATGTTTCATAGATACTTGGAGATATAGGTTTGAAATTTATGAGGCAGTGGGATTTGTCAGCCTTCTGGTTAGCTGAATCCATTTGAATTGATAAACTCGTTGAGTTAGACTTTGGATATGAGCCAGGCACAGTGACCAGTTATTTTGTAGAATGTCCCTTATTTGGGATTTATCAAATGTTTTCACAACTTAAGAATTTTGTGGGGCTGGGGATGTGGCTCAAGCGGTAGCGTGCTCACCTTGCATGCGTGCGGCCCGGGTTCGATCCTCAGCACCACATACAAACAAAGATGTTGTGTCCGCCGAAAACTAAAAAATAAATATTAAAAATTCTCTCTTTCCTCTCTCTCCTCTCTCACTCTCTCTTAAAAAAAAAGAATTTTGTGTAGGAATACCACAGAAGTAATTGTATTCTTCTCAGTACATAATATCAGGAGGCATATGATATTGTTTGTGCCATTACTAGTGGTGTCACTATTGATCACTTAGTTAAAATAAGATCTGCTAAGTTTCTCTACTGTTAAGTAACCATTTTTTCCCTTTGCAACTAATAAGTAACTTTTGGGGAGTTACTTTGTGAATATCTTTATTTGCATCATGAAAAAATTTATTGCAGAAAGATAATTCACATTGTTTCACATTAATATGTAAAAAATATCTTATGCTCAATAAGAAAATCCTCAGTCATATTACCTTCTGGCCAGTTATCCAGATAGCTACACCTTCACATTGCACTTTACATATTTACAACTTAGAAGAATTCTGAAGTGTAGTTAAAAATGAAACAAACATAAAACAACCCCCATACACAATTTTTGTAAGAGAAAATGATTATCCTTTGAAATGTAAATATTTTACTATTTTGTGAATATCTTGTTTCTCATCACAATTTTAAACACTTTGTTGTTATTGTTATCATCATCATCATCATCATCATCACTAGTAGTATTAGGAGAAGGAGTACTGGGAATCGAAGCCAAGGGCATTCTACCCTTGAGCTACATCCCCAGCCCTTTTTATTTTATTTTGAGACAGGATCCCACTGAGTTCTTGAGGCTGGCCTCAAATTTGCAATCCTCCTTCCTCAGCCTCCTGAGTAGCTTGGATTATAGGTGTGCACCACTCCCCAGCTTCACCCAGTAGGTTTAGCATTTATTGATGATTCTTGCCTAAAACAATTACTACTATGATGGTTACAAATTATTGCACAATAAGATAATTTCTTTTCAATATCTTCCCTTTATTTCATGCTAGGATTGTGAATGTTGTGACTAAATTGACCTTGAGAAGATACACCGTAATCAATAACTAAATGCATGCTAGTCAAAGAACACACAGACACTTGGAAAGAAACGTACAAATAAACATGTAACAATTAGTGTAGATGATAGCAGATACATAATTTTTCTCCTTAGTTCATTGACATTAATGTCACATCATTGGTATATATAATTGATTTGGAAGATAGAATCAATTTTTTTTGCACAGTAAGTTTTTAATGATATACCTACCACAGATAGCATTTATACAGATGGACATGAGGGATCATGAGTTCTTGGTGATTTTCTTTCAGTACTGGCAATTGAACTCAGTGGCACTCTACCACTGGTCTGTATCCCCAACCCTTTTTTATTTTATGTTGAGACAGGTCTTGCTAAGTTGCCCTGGCTGGCTTTGAATTTGCTATTCTCCTGCCTTAGCCTAGTGAATCACTGGAATTACTGGTATGGGCCACCACACACCTTCCACAGATCTTGATAATTTTTATGGACAGTCTGAAACCCAGCGCATGCTGCTGTATCCCATTATTGGTGTGCAGACTGCTTGTTGAGATGGAGATTCAGAGAGGTAAGAAGGACATAGTGGTATCAAACAAGTTAATAGAGGTGAAAGTTCTAAGTTAAGGAAGATGAATAAGATCAAATTTCCAAATTAAAAAAAATGATTGGGAGGTGTAGAATTGCAGACTAATCTTTGAAGAAATCTGGTAAGGGAAAGAATGGTAGGGAAAGCAGGCAGTAGTTAGACAAAAGAGCATGGTTGAAAGAACACTATTTTTTTTAAATGGGCAAAAGCTTGAGAACATTAATAGGTTGAAAAGAAGGTATCAGTAGATAGGATGCTGAAAAAGAAAGATAATTCAAGAAGCAAGTTCTAAAGAAGAGCCTCCTGATCCATTCCTCTGATGATCTCTTCATATGAATTCACTTAGTATATGAAAAGAGATCTTTATTGAACACTGTAAAATTGTCAGCATTCAATGCTTTTTGTTGAATGAATCGTGAAAGAATACAGTCAGAAGAAGAAAGAGCAAGGCAGCAAGCAAAAGGCTCCTGCCAGAGAGAAATTTTAGAATTCATTTATATAATGAACATTTATTGAATACTTATAAAGTGCTAAACACACTAGGATGCAATGATTAGTAACACTTTGTTCCTATTACCATAGATCTTCTAATCTTGGGGTGGGGGTGATCTTGTATAAACAGAAATACATAATCTGGGCTTCAGATAAAGCCCAGTGTTGGAGCACTTGACTAGCATGTGTGAGACACTGAGTTCAACCCCAGTACCACAAAACAGAAAAAGATATTCCATTCTAGTCATTACTGAGAACTAAGGAGAGTGCTAAGAGAACATAGTGCATAGAAAGTTTACTGTTTATAATACACATTGTCTGTAGCATAGTGATTAAAGATTCAGGCCTTGAAGACTTATATTTACTTATCCCTTTTAAATATCAGGGGATTTTTTCATCTGTAAAATGATGATAATGGTAATTACTGCACAGAATAAATTGAGGATTAAAATAAGCTAAGGAACATAATTGCTTAGCAAAAGAGCTCCATAAAGGATAGGTAGTTTGTATCTCAAGAAGACACATACTAAAGGATGGGTGAAGAAGAAAGGAAGGATGTTCTAAGAAGAGGACATAAAATGTGCAAAGACATGGAGACATAAGAGAGCCTTGTGTGTTTTGGAATGGTGAGAAGTTTAGTATGCAGGGTTTGGGAGAGGAGTAGAAAGTGAGGCTTGCAGGCTAGACTGAATCCCAATATGCTAAATCAAGGAGTCTGTGTTTTCTCCCAAGTCAAAAGAGTGGGTTTTGTTTTGCTTTGTCAAGATCATTTTGAAAGGGGGCTCAGCAGTAGAATGCTCGCCTAGCATGTGCAAGGCCCTGAGTTCAATCCTCAGCACCACATAAAAATAAATAAACAAACAAACAAACAAATAAATAAAGGTATTGTGTCCAACTACAACTAAAAATAATAATAATAATAAAATAATTTTGAAAGCAGTGTAGAAGTTGAATTGATCTGGAATAGGGAAAGATTGGTAATAGGACTAGTTAGCATGTGTAGTAGTTCAAACTAGACATTATAAGGGTTTGAACCAAGGTTGTGGCAGTCCAGGGGAAGGCCAGGCTTGACAGGATGATATTTATTATTTAAAATCAACAGGACTCTGCTGACTGATTACATGTGCAGGGTTAGGAAGAAAGAGTAGTTGAGGCAAAAATCAAAGTTTCCAGCTTGGGAACTTGGCTTGCAATTGAGAACGAGAAGATTACTCAGGAATCCACAGATTGTAGCAACAGAGAAGACAAATCTGATTTTAGACCAATGGAGTTTAATGTACCTTTGTAGCCTATAGGTCATGATGCTTAACAGTAATTTGGAAATAGATGTCTGGAACTTAAGCAAGAGTTCGGGGCTGGTATTAAAAATTTTGCAATCTACCAATGTTTAGATGATAATTGTAAGCTTCAAAGTTGACCTTTATCCCATGTGGTGTGAGAAGATAAGAGAGACTAGGACATAATCCTGGCAAATCCCAATGAGTAAGGGTTGAACAGAAGAAATTCTGACATGGAAAGGAAAGAAAGGAGAATAAGGAGACAGTAGTGTCCCAGAGACCAAGAAGACCTTTTGGAAAATGAGAGGAACAAATAACATCATGTGGATAAACAAGATCTGGTGAATTCAACACCCAGGAAGCTCTCCAGTTATAGTTTGATGGAGTCATGTCAGAAGCCATATTGCAGTGAATTGACTCAATGGGAAAGGAGAAAGGATGGTGTCTGTAGACTAACCTTCCAGAAATCTGGCCATGAAGGGAAAAAGGGAGAAAGGATAGTAGTTGGTAAGGAGATATGGTATAAATAGTGTTTTATGTTTGTTTTAGGATGGGAAAAAGTTAATCTTGTCTGTAGGTAGATAAGAAAATGTAGAGGATCAAAGAGAAAAGGGATAATGGAGGGATCCAAATTCTAGAGAGACCATTTTCCTGATAGATTCTTCTTGTGAACACCACATGTAACATGATTTAGGTTGTTCAGAGCATGGAATGAAACCAGAGAAGAAGCAAAAAGGAGAGAGAGATAACAAAGCTTGCATTCCTGTTCATTACTTCTTTTTACATTCTAGAGAATTGTACTCTTTCTCTGGGCCTTCATATTCCCTATTAACCTTGTCCCAGAAGATTTTGTTCACTTTCCTGACTGAAACAACTGGCAGAAAATGTAGCTCAGCTCAATCATTCTTAAAACCAAACATTTTTTGGATGACATTTTATTGCTTGGATTTTCTTGTTATAATAGGTATCATATTTATTTTAGAAAGTTTAGGAAATACAGGTAAAAAACAGAAAAGAAAATTTATAGCCCTACTTCTCAGAGATAATCATTTTAAACATATTGGCATGTGTTTTTTCTTCAGGCTTTTTTCTTTTTATTTTATTTTTTATGTTTTTTAGTCGTAGGTGAACACAATACCTTTATTTTATTATATTTTTATGTGGTGCTGAGGATCAAACCAAGAGCCTCATACGTGTGAGGCGAGCACTCTATCACTGAGCTACAACCACAGCCTCTATTTTATTTTATTTTTTATTTTTTATTTTTAGATGTACATGACAGCAGGGTGTATTTTGACATATTGTACCTACATCAGGTATAACTTATTCTAACTAGGATCCCATTTTTGTGGTTGAACATGATGTGGAGTTTCATTGGTCATGTATTTCCAGTCTTTTTTTCTATGTCATTACACATAGAATTTAACTATTATGTTATGCGTATAGCCAACCTCCATGGATCCACTTCCACAGAGCTTCTGTCAGATTCCAGGTGGTCCCACTCAAGTTTCTACAGTATACTTATTTGATAAGCCAAAAGTAGATTGATTACTGTTACTGTTATTTCCTCTGGGAATCATGAAGGAGTCTCATATTTTCATTTTTCGTACATTCTAGTTTTGAATGCATATCCCTAACCATCTGTTTCAAGGATTCTAATTTTTAAAATTTTTGCTACTGGATGTGTCTAGTAATTCCTACTGGGAATTGATTAGTGAGTAAGTATTTGAATGTAATATGATGAGTGTTATAATTATTATGTAGGAAGCTAAGAACTTAGAAAAAGAATTACTCTTTGAAATTTTAATAACAATTTTTATCCAAGAGATGAGGTTAGCTATCTGTAGAAGTAGTTTACAATTATGTTGTTAATGAAAATATGTGAAACAAGTTAATCAAAGTGTAATTTTAGAGCAGGAAGGTAACTTTAGAAACCATTTCTATAGGGCTGGAGTTGAGGCTCAGTGGTAGAGTATTCGCCTGGCATGTGTGAGGCCCCGGGTTTGATCCTCAGCACCACATATAAATAAATAAAACTGGGCTGGGGATGTGGCTCAAGCGGTAGCGTGCTCGCCTGGCATGCGTGCGGCCCGGGTTCGATCCTCAGCACCACATACCAACAAAGATGTTGTGTCCGCCGAGAACTAAAAAATAAATATTAAAAATTCTCTCTCTCTCTCTCTCTCTCTCTCTCTCTCTCTCTCCCTCTCCTCTCTCACTCTCTTAAAAAAAAAAAACAAAAGATTCATTGACAACTAAAAAAGAAATATTTAAAAATTTTTTCTCTTTTTTAATAATATATTGTAGTTGGACACAAAACCTTTATTTATTTATTTTTATGTGGTGCTGATGATCTAACCCAGGGCCTCGCATATGCTAGGCAAGCACTCTACCGCAGAGCCACAACCCCAGCCCTTAAAAAACATTTTTTATAAACATTCTGTGTGTGTGTGTGTGTGTGTGTGTGTGTGTGAGATACCTGGAATTGAATCCAGGCAATCTCTACCACTGACGTACATCCCTAGTCCTTTTTTTTTTTTTTTTTGAGGTGGAGTTTCACCAACTTGCCCAGACTGTCCTCAAACTTCAATCCTCCTGCCTCAGCCTCCTAAGTTATTCGGATTACAAGTATGTACTACTGCACCCAGCCTTCTACAAACTTTTTTATAGGCTTTAAAAATTACTACAGTATTTCATGATTTTTATGTTTTTTTAAATACTTTTTGTAGTTGTAGATGAACAGAATGCCTTTATTTTATTTATTTATTTTTATGTGGTGCTGAGGATTGAACCCAGTGCCTCATGCATGCAAGTCAAGAACTCTGCCACTGAGCTACAGCCCCAGCCCATTTTTATGTTTTTTTTAAACAATAAAACATGTATGGAAATATTTCCACATCAATATATACAGGTGACTTTCTTTTCACATTTTTTTTTATTGTGGTAAAATTTAGATAACATAAAATTGACCAATTTGAAAAATTTTTAGAAAGTTTATAGTTCTTGTTGTAAAAACACTTAACATGAGATCTGCACTTTTATCAGATTTTTAAGTGTACAATTTGGTAGTATTTAAGCATATTCACATTGCTATATAACCATCACCACCACCCATCTTGAAAATTTTTTCAATATTCCTAACAGAAACTCTGCAGCCATTAAACAACAACTCCCTGTTCTCCCTTCAGCTCTAGCAACTACTCTTCTACTTTCTATGTATAAATTTGACAATTTCAGATGCCTCACATAAGTGGAATCATAAAATATTTATCTTATTGTGTCTGGCTTGTTTCACTTAGGCTTAATATATTCAAGGTTCATTCATCTGCAGAATGTACCAGAATTTCTTTCTTTTATTTTTTGTGGTATTGAGGATTGAACCCAGGAGGCTGGAATGACAGGCATGCACCACTGTGCCTGGCTTATTTATTTTCAAAGCTTAATAATATTTCATTGCATAAATACATCATGTTTTATTTATCCATTCATTATCAATGGACATATGAATCATTTCCATCTTTTGGCTATTGTGAATAATAACATGGGTGTACAAATATCTGTTTAGCCAAGTATAGTGGCAAATGCTATAATTCCAGTGACTTGAGAGGCTGAAGAAGGAGAATCTCAAATTCAAGGCCAGCCTCAGCAACGTAGGCCCTAAATAACTCAGCAAGACCCTGTCTCAAAATAAAAAATAAAAAAAGCCGGGAATGTAACTCAGTAATAAAGAGCTCCCATGGTTCAATCCCCAGTACCAAAGTAAAACGAAAAATCTGTTTAAATCCCAGTTTTCAATTCTTTGGAGTATGTATCTAGAAGTGTAATTGTTAGATCATAAGGAGTACATTTGAGGAGTAGCCATGCTGTTTTCCAAAGCATCTGTATGCACCATTTTACATTCTTTTTTTTTTAAAGAGAGAGTGAGAGAGGAGAGAGAGAGAGAGAGAGAGAGAGAATTTTTAATATTTATTTTTTAGTTCTCGGCGGACACAACATCTTTGTTGGTATGTGGTGCTGAGGATCGAACCCGGGCAGCACGCGTGCCAGGCGAGTGCGCTACCGCTTGAGCCACATCCCCAGCCCCATTTTACATTCTTACCATCAATACAAAAGGGTTTCAATTTCTCCATGCCCTTGCCAATGATTATTATATTCTGTTTTTTTTTGTTTCTTAAAAAATCATAGCCATACTAATAGGTGTGAAGTGATATTTCATGGTTTTGATTTGCATTTCTCTAATTATTAGTAATATTAAGCATCTTTTCAAGTGCTTATTGGCTGTTTGTACATCTTCTTTGGATAAATGTCTATTTAAGTCCTTTGCCTTTTAAATTGGACTGTTTTTTGTTGTTGATCTTCACTTCCAAAGGATAATTTCTCTGGATGCAGAATTCTAAGTTGGAGGGTTTTTTCTTTCAATACTTTAGATATTTCATTCCTATCTCTTCTTGTTTGCATGGTTTCTAAGGAGAGGTCAGATGTAATTTTCATCCTTGTTTCTCTACAGGGAAGGAATTTTTAAACCCTAACTTCTTTTAAGATTTACTCTTTGTCTTGGTTTTCTACAATTTGAATATGGTATGCCTAAGGTAAATATATTTCATGTATGGAAAATGAGGATGTTATCTAAGGTTTATTCCAAAAATAAAATCATTTCTACATGCTAAAACATTTCAATAGTCAGTTGGGCATGGTGGCACATGCTGTAATCCTAGCTACTCAGGAGGTTGAGGCAGGAGGATCACAAATGTGTGGCCAGCCTGGGTAATTAAGGAGACAGTGTCTCAAAGTAGAGATGGCAGGGAACATAGCTCAGTGGTAGAGTTTTGCTACTGGGTTTAATTCTCACTACAGAAAACAACAACAACAAATAAATAATCTATTAGTCTGACATTTTGCTAAATACATTCCTATATCTCAATTGGTGAGATCCACTATACTTGTGGGTTTTGTTTTTGTTTTGCTTGTTTCTTGGTACTGGGGATTGAATGCACAGGGACTCTACCCATGAGCCACATCCCTAGGCCTTTTAAAATTTTATCATAAGACAGGGCCTCAATGAGGGAAGATGGGAGGGGAGGGGAGGGGGGATAGTAGGGGATAGGAAAGGTAGCAGAATACAACAGTCACTAATATGCCATTATGTAAAAATGTGAGTGTGTAACCGATGTGATTCTGCAATTTGTATTTGGGGTAAAAATGGGAGTTCATAACCCAATTGAGTCAAATGTATGAAAGATGATATATCATGAGCTTTGTAATGTTTTGAACAACCAATAAAAATTTTAAAAAAATTAAAAAAATAAAAAGACAGGGCCTCACTAAATTACAGAGGCTCGCCTCAAACTTGTGATCTTCCTGTCAGCCTTCCAAGTCCCTGGGATTACAGGCATGTACTACCTCACCCAGCAGATCCGCTATACTTTTATTTCTAAGCTGTGACATAATTAAGCTTAAACCTTATTTATAGTTGTTATTCTAATGTTTTCTTACAACTTCTTACATGGCTGGATTTTTCTTTTTTATTGAGATAAAATACACATAAAATTTAATGTTTTATGTGGCATCACATTTACAGTACATTCACAGTGTTGTGCAATCATTATCTCTCTTCAGTTCTAGAAGTTTTTCATCATTCCAGATGGAGAAATTCTGTGCCATTAAGAAGTCACTCTTCATTGCTCCCTGCTCCCACTGGCAACCACTAATATGGTCTCTATTACTATGGATTTTACCTATTCTGGATACTTCATATAAATTGAATCATACAATATGTGTTTCATTTTGTCTTACTTCTTTCATTTAGTATGATATTTTCAAAGTTTGTCTATGTTATAAAATATATCTGTACTTTATGAATAATATTCCATTGCATGGACGTACAACATTCTGTTTATCCATGTATTCATTGAGAGACATTTGAATTATTTCCACCTTTTGGCTATTGTAAGTAGTGCATCTATGAGCATATTTATTAAATGTTTTGTTTGAACACCTGTTTTCAGTTATTTTGGGCATATACCTAAGTTATGTGGTAATTCTGTTTCACTTGTTGAGAAATGACCAAATTCTTTTTCACAGTAGCTGCACCATTTTAGCAATGTATGGGATTTTCTCTACACCTTTACTAATGCTTATTACTACCTGTCATTGTTGTTGCTGTTATTATAGCCATCCTAGTAGGCATGAAGTGATGTCACATTGTGGCTTAAATTTGCACTTTTTTTTGGTACTGGAGATTAAATCTAGGGGCACTTAAACACTCAGTTACAGCTCCAGTCCTTTTATTTTGAGACAGGGTCTCACTAAGTTGTTGAGGGCCTCCCTAAATTGCTGAGGCTGGTCTTGAATTTGCAGTCCTCCTGCCTCAGGCTCCTAAATCACTGGGATTACAGTATTTGTACCACTGTGCTTGGCATATTTGCATTTTTTGACAGTTAATGATATTAAGCATCTTTTCATATGCTTCTTGCCCTTTTGCATACTTCTGTGGAGTAATGTCAAATGGAATCTTTGCTCTTTTAAAAATTGGCTTATCTTTTTGTTGTTGAGTTGTAGTCAATTTTAATATATTTGAGATACTAGATACTTATCAAATAGATGATTTGCAAATATTTTCTCTCATTCTCTGGTTTGTATTTTCACTTTCCAAATTTCTGGTTTTTTGTGTGTGACAGCCTTGTTGAGATAGAATCAATATGCCATACATTTCAAACACTTAAATTTTGTGGTTTAATCTTTTTTTAGTATATTCAGTCATGCATCTGTCACCACAATAAATTTCTAAACATTTTCATCACCCCAAAAAGAAATCTTGTATATTTTGCAATTAATCCCCACTGAATTTTTCAAGGTAGATTTTGCTTGATGTATTTGTAGTTGACCTTTAGAGGAGCTGAGTTCTGTAGTCAGGCTGAGAAACAAGTTTATGGTAAAAGTTTACACTCTATAATACAGATAAGATAGCTTTCCTTGTATAAATGCAGTTATAGAGTGCTCAGAAATGATCCTCTGAGATATTACTTTATAAAAACAATAATAACCTTGTATTTACATTTCTTAAGGGATCCACACCCTGATTAATGCCTATGGAGGCCAAATATCTACACACTAAAAGCAGTTTCATAAGGCCAATTCATTCCAGGTAGATTGTTTTGTAAAAGAATTATTCTCATTTGTATTTGTATTGACTTCCTTTTTTTATTCATATTGACTTCTAATGCTTCTTTCAATTTTTAAATTCATTCAGGAAAGTAATAAACTGAAAGGAAATTGAGAGCCCCTTAATTCTAAATTTGTTATTCACTATTAGTAAAGTTGGAGTCACCAACATTGCAACACAGCTATCCAAAAGGCTCCAATGGGCAGTTTTCAATTGAGCCTTACAGATGCCAGTATCTGTGTGGCATTTTGAATACTAGGATCTGATCCATAATTTTATATGTCCAGAAACTCAATATCAATCTTATCATTTTATCCAAAGTTGATCAGATTCAGAGCTAACTTGAATTCTATATCTAATAGACCAAAAATACTATCATATTAATTAATGTCTCTTAAATATATGTAGCATTTTTCTTTGTTTTTTGTTTGTTTGTACCATGGATTGAATCCAGGAGCACTTAACCACTGAGCCACATCCCCAGACCTTTTTTGTATTTTATTTAGAGACAAAGTCTTGCTGAATTACTTAGGGCCTTGTTAAGTTGCTGAGGCTGACTTTGAACACATGATCCTCCTGCCTCAGCCTCCCAAGCCACTGGGATTGCAGGTGTGCACCACTGCACCTGGCTTTCTTTGTTTATTTTTCAAGAATGATTAAAAATTATTTTAGTTATAGATGGACACAATATCTTTATTTTTATTTATTTTTATGTGGTACTTAGGATCAAATCCAGTGCCACACTGCAAACACTCCACCACTAAGCTATAACCCTATCCCTCTTTGTTTTAATAACCCCACTTTTTTCTAATTAAATGCAACACATTTGGTGAAAATGCAGCTTGAGAAACAAAATGATTAAAAATACAAATTGCACTAGGTGTAGTAGTGGCACATGCCTATTATCCCAGATCCTCAGGAGGCTGAGGCAGGAAGATTGCAAGTTTGAGGCCAGTTTGGGCAACTTAGCAAGACCCTGTCTCAAAATTAAAATGAAAAGAGCTGGGGTTCAGCTCAGCAGTAGAGCACTATATATGGTAAACAAACAAACAAAAACCACTGCAATTATATTCCTAATTATGTATCTAAAGGAATTAAAGCAAGGACTCAGATACTTATACATGCATATTTATAACATCATTCATGATGGCCAAAAAGTGGATGTTGCCCAAATGTCCATGACAAAATGAATAGATAAACAAAATATAACATACACATGCAACAGAATACTATTCAGCCTTAAAAATAAAGGAAATTCTGACATATGCTAAAACATAGATGAACCTCAAGGATATTATACTAAGTGAAATAAACTAGACCCTTTTAATCTATTCTGTTCTTTTCTCTAAAACCTTCATGATTTTGGCCTATGTTTTCTTTTCCAGGTGACCAGAACAATGTTGAAAGGAAGAAAGGAAGCTATAGTAACATGCAAAGCAGATCTGTCTTTAGGAAATACTCTGCTTGGATCCAGATTCAAGAGTTGGATCTTTTCATTCAACTTACATTTTATGGGTATCATCATGTGTCACTTACTCAAGGTAGACATTCTGAAAACTTCAACATCGGGTATCACTGTTATGAACATCATTGAATATACTCACACAAACTTACATGGTATAGCCTACAACAAATCTAGGATATGGCATATACCATCATGTATGCATTGACTAAACCATAGTTATTGGCTCATGGTGGTACTTTTGCCAAGTATTTTTTGAGATTAGGATAAGGGTTGAATAAGATTTAGTCCCTTCCCTTGAAGAGTTCATATGTTTGTGAGAAATACAAACATATAAACAAATAATTACCATATTAAACATTGTAAGTACTAGAATAGAGGTATTCTAGAAACATATGTGAGCCTAAAGTATCAGAAAAAAATCCTCATGGATAGAATATTTGAGCTAAATATTGAAGCATAAGGAGAAATTTACTAGGCAGACATTAGAAAGAATGCCATGAGGAAGGGTAGAGAAGGAAAAGAAAGAACATGAATTATTTGGAAACCATCAGAAAGTTTCCCCTAATTATAATAGTACATGTATGATGATGAAATTGTAAAGGTAGAATGACATTATAAAAAATCATGGGGTTTGGGTTTTATCGTGTTAATTACAAACTTCACTTACTCATATTCTTTTTTCTTTAAATACATGACAATAGTGGAATGCATTACCCATATACAGCACAATTTTTTGTAACTCCGTATATAAAGTATGTTCACACCAAATTATGCCATTATACATGTACTCTTTTTTTGCATTACAATTCTTTTTTTAATATTTATTTTTTAGGTGTAGATGAACACAACACAATGCCTTTATTTTTATGTGGTGCTGAGGATGGAACCTGGGTCCTGCCCATGCTAGGCGAGCACTCTACCGCTGAGCCACAATCCCAGCCCCTGCATTACAATTCTTAATACACATATATACCACAATTTTTCATATGTCTGTTTATATATAAGGTATGTTGACACCAAATTCAGATCTTCATACATGTATTTTGTATAATGATGACCCTCACATTCCACCATCCTTGCCATTTTAGTTGTATATGAACACAATGCCTTTGCTTATTTATTTTTATGTGATGCTAAGGATTGAACCCCGTTCCCCACATGTGCTAGGCAAGTGCTCTACCACTGAGCTACAACCTCAGGCCTCACTTACTCATATTCTATCTTCACCATTTTAATGTCTAAAAATTAGGCAATAGTACCTTTGAATTCATGTGTTTTATGATGTGTTTCTTAATATATCAAAATAAAACTATACCTATTAAAATATATTTGTACTACCTGTAATCACTTTGTGGACCCCTACTGTATAGAAAGCTAAGTCTGAGAGCATTGTTTGAGAGAAATTGGGTAGAGGAGTAAAACAGGAACTATTTTAAAGGCTGTCAAAATAATGATGATAAAATCGAACTAAAAAAAGCTTTATTGGCAAGGGTGGAAAAGAAGGGAAGGGATTTTAAAAGAGATAGGACTTAAGAAAGGATAGGATTTATGATTAATTAGAGGAAGGTAGGGATATTTATGAACTAGATTCTGGATTTTGGCGACTAATTAAGAGGAAGGGTGGAGGATTACAGAAAGGGGAGGGGGACCTTGCATTATTTTCAGATCTGTCTTGGGAATGAATAATGGTACCATTTACCAAAGTAGAGGACAGGAATAAAAGTAGGTTTGTGGAGATTATAGTTTTTTTCCCCTCAAAAAAATTTTTTATTAGTTTCAGATTTTTTAAAATTAAAAAAGCATGTTCTCAGTAACAGATGAAACAAGTCAAAGATACAAGAAGATTAAGTCAATAATCTCTCTCCATTCTTGTGTACAGAGTGAGGCATATGTTAAAGATCACATGTAAAATATTTTCCTTGATTATCTTTCCAATGTAGAATGAGACAATTATAGAATCTGGAAAAAATATAAAATCAGATACCTAACCAGGATGCTACTTCTTTAAACATCTCCAAAAAGGAATTCTAGAGTCCCATGAAATAAGCATTTTGCCTAACTTTAATTCCTAACTGAAAATTTCAAGTACCTCCATAAGGCCAGAAAGTGTTTCACCAAAAGTTTAGCAAAGCAGAAGTTTGTGATATGCATTTTCTGTGTGTTTCCCACTGATATTGTGTTAAGCTTATGTGTCATATAAGCCATTATAAAATTTATAACATTAATAAAATCTGGCTAGTCTACACTTGTATGTAAATAATAATCTCACCCCTTTCATATCCTTTTACTTTCCCCTTGTAACATTGAGGAGACCAATATGTGTAACCTTTCACACCATCTCCATGAGAGTATGTATGCATGTATATGATTTTGATAATTTTTTTAATTTTTATTTTTTTATATTTATTTTTTAGTTGTAGTATGACTCAATACCTTTATTTATTTATTTTTATGTGGTGCTGAGGATCAAACCAAGGGCCTCACAAGCGCTAGGTGAGTGCTCCACCTCTGAGCCACAACCCCAGCTCCTTTATTTTTTACAAAAAATTTATAATACTGCAACTTGATTTTCTCACTTGGTAATACTGTAGTGGATATACCCTTGGGTCAATATATATCGATCTAACTCAAACATTTTTGAATAATGTTCATATGGCATTTTTTTTACACCCTTCTACTTACGTATCACATTATATTCCAAGTAAATTTCTTGTAGACAGCCTATATATAGTTAATAATTTTTTATCTGTTCTTTCAATCTCTCTTTTTTGGGGGTATATTTGAACTATTTACATTTTAGGCTAATTGTGTTAGTTTCCTTGTATTGCTATAATAAAGTAACACAGACTTGGGGCTTAAAATGACAAGAATTTATTCTCTCACAGTTCTGGAGGGTGGAAGTCCAAAAATCAAAGTATTTGGCAGGGCCATGCTCCATCCAGAGCCTCTAAGGGAGGATCTTTCTTTGCCTTGTCCAGTTTCTGTTGGCCTTGTCTCAGGCATTCCTTGGCTTGCAGGAGCAGCTTCACTCCAATCTCCGTCTCAATCTTCAAGTGGCTTTCTTCTCTCTGTATCTCTGTCTTCACATAGTGTTCTTCCTTCTCTGTTTTTGTCCAAATATTTCTCTTCTTATAGGGATACTAGTTATATTGGATTAGGATCCACTGTAATGACCTCATTTTAACTTGATTAAATCTGAAAAGATCCTATTTTAAAAGAAATTCACATTTTATTTTCGGGGAACATAGTTCAACTAATAACAGTAATTATTAATATGTTAAGGTTTGAGTCTGACATTTTGTTGTGTATTATTTATTCTATTTCTTTCTTTATCTTTTCTTGCTTACTATGGGTTACTTGAACAGTTTCTAGTATTCTGTCTTGATCTATTTATGTTATTTTTAATTATATTGCTCTATAGGCTTTTCTTAGTGGTTGCTCTAGATATTATGATATGTAACTTATCACAGTCTACTGGTATCAGTGTTTTCCCACTTCAAGTGAAATATAGAAACTCTGTTTATATTGAAATCCCTTTATCTTCCCCACCTTAAAATATATGCTTGGTCTGAAGTATTTCCTGTACATATGTTGAACACCATATCACATGGTGGTACAATTTTTGCTTTAGCTATTATGTATGATTCAAGAAACTCATAGAGGATAATATACCCCTATTTTGCCCATTTTATGTTTTTTCTTTGTGAACATCTAGGTCTTCTTCTCTTATTTATATTCTCATTAGTGAGCTTCCTTAATTAGCCATTCTTTAACAGAAGGATGTGCTAGCAATAGATTCTCCTAATTTTCCTTTATCTGAAGGGTAGTTTTGACAGATATAAAATCTATGGTTAACAGGTGTGTGTGTATGTGTGTGTGTGTGTGTGTGTGTGTGTGTGTGAGAGAGAGAGAGAGAGAGAGAGAGAGAGAGAGAGAGAGAGAGAGAGAGAGACTAGGAGAGACTAGGGATTGAACCCAGAGCCTTGTGCATGATATGCACTTGCTCTACCACTAAGCCACATACCCAACTCTTTTTATTTTATTTTGAGACAGTGTTAAGTTTCCCAGGCTGACCTTGAACTTATGATCCTCCTCTCTCAGCTTTTTGAATAGCTGGGGTTATAGGCATACACCACTATACCTGGTATCAACAGTTCTTTTTTAAAATAATATATATTTGGGGGTGGAGGAAGCTGGAATGTAGTTCCATAGTGGAGTATTTCTCTAGCATACAGAGTATTTCTCTGGGCTTGATCCATAGCACTGCCCCCTGAAAGAAACCAATAATGTTTATTTTTTAGAATAGTTTTATATCTACCAAAAACATTACAAAGATAGTATAGAGAGTCCCCATCCAGTTTCTCCTATCATTAACATACTAGTAAACTATGTTTGTTACAATTAATGAAGCAATACTGATACATTATCATTAAAATCCATTCAGAGTTTTAGTTTTTATCTAATGTCCTTTATCTGTTCCAAGATACAATCCAGAACACCACATTACATTTAGTCATCATGTCTCCCTGAGCTCCTCTGGACTGTGACAGTTTCTCAGACATTAATTGTTTTTGATGATGTTGATGGTTTTGAGGAGGTATTTGTCAGCTGTTTTGTAAAATGTTGAAATTCATCTGATGCTTCTCATGATTAAACTAAGGTTATGAATTGGAGGAAGAAGATTACAGACAAACAAATGTTCATCACATCATGACAAGGATATCTACTATCAAAATGACTTAACACTGATTTTGTTGACTTTTAGCACCTGGCTTAGGTAGTATTTGTCAGATTTCTCCACAGTAAGGTTACTCTTTTTCCTGTTTCCATACTATACCCTTAGAAGTCACTAGATGCACCCAAATTTAATGAACAAAGTTATGCTCCATCTCCTTGAGGGAAGAGCATCTATAGAAATTATTTAGAAGTCTGCATGGCAGATTTGTCTCTTCTCCCACATATATATGCTGATCTATCCAATCAATCATTTATTTATATGTGCATGGATTCATGAAGATGTATTTTATACCTTGGATTATAATCTAATACCATGTTATTTTGTTGCTCAGATTCTTCTAGCCTTGGCCATTTGGAGCGCTTTTGTTGGCTCCTATAACCCTTTCACCTACTTTGTGTGTGTGTGTGTGTGTGTGTGTGTGTGTGTGTGTTTTCTTTTGGGGCACTTCTCCTGATTTTCTGGCACTATGAGATGTTCTAGGCTTATTATTTCCCGCTCTAATCCAACAGTTCACATTTTCGCACTTGAAAAATCTCATGCCACTTGTTATGGCTTGCATGGTTTGAGATGAAAAGCCTGCTCTCATTAAAATTTGTGTTCCTTTGTAAATAATGCATCTTTTCTCTTTAGCTGAATTCAAGATATTTTCTTCATCTGTTTTCTTCCAAAGATTATGATGCGTCTTGGTATGGATTTCTTTGTGACCCATGCTTTCTAATAACTATGCCATATTCCATATATGGAGATGCCACAATTTAAAATTGTATCTATAGAAATATAATCACCAGGGGCTGGGGTTGTGGCTCAGCAGTGGAACACTTGCCTAGCACATGCAGGGTACTGGGTTTGATCCTCAGCCCCACATAAAAATAAAATAAAGGTATTGTGTCCAACTAAAACTAAAACAAAATATTTTTTTAAAAAGAAATATAATCATAATATGAATATACACATAAAGGATATTTATTGCAGAAATATTGTTAGTGGTGACAAAAATTTTGAAATAGACAATAGAATCAAAGAGAATGTGTTATTAATTTTGGGGGTTCATCAGTGATTCAGGATGAATTAATCTTATTCCTCAGTCTATAGCATATTATTATTATTATTATTTGTCTGTGTCAGTTCCCTCCCTTGTACATTCTCATTCATATATTCCTTTTTTAGTCCCTTTCCCTAGTCCTATGCCCTCTCTACCCCATAGATAACCATTTATTTTTTCCCCTTTTTTGGGGGGATGTACTGGGGATTGAACTCAGGGACACTCTACCACTGAGCCACATCCCCAGCCCTATTTTATATTTTATTTAGAGACAGGGTCTCACTGAGTTGCTTTAGCGCCTCACTATTGCTGAGGCTGGCTTTGAGCTTATTATCCTCCTGCCTCAGCCTCCTGAGCCACTGGAATTGCAGGTGTGCACCACAGTGCCAGGCTCATTTCTCAACATATACATTTATGTTTGACTGTATTCTTATAAAGTGCAATTTGTTATTTTATGTATGTGCATTTTAAATTATAAAAATCATGCTAACATTTCCTTCTTCTTCTTTTTTTTTTTTTTTTTTTTGCTCAGAATCCTTTTGTAAAAGCCCTTCCTCTTGCTCTGTATACATCGAATACATTCCTTCTAACCACTGCATAGTACTCCAGAGCATACATCTACCACTTTTTCCCTATCGTCTTTTCCAGTGACAGGCAATCAAATTGCCCTCAACTTCCTGTCACCACAAACAACATGATGAGCATCCTCATACATGCTTCATTATAGACCTGTGTGGGAATCTCCTTGGTATATGTTTTAATGTATATTGCCAGATTAATTCCCTAAGAGGTTTCAGCAAGTCATACTTCCACCAGCCTTGTACAAGAATGCCTATTTCTGGGCTTGGGGTGTAGCTCAGTGGTAGAACACTTGCCTAGTATGTGCAAGGGCCTACGTTCAATCCCTAGAATCTCAGAGAGGGAGAGAGATAGAGAAGAGAGAGAGAGAGAGAGAGAGAGAGAGAGAGAGAGAGAGAGAGAGAGAGAGAGAGAGAGAGAACCCACACTAAACAGGAACTCTACAAATTCAGTAGTACTTTGGGTTTGAATTATCTCCTAAATTCATGTGTTGGAATCATAATCCCCAAATCATATGTTACTGATATTTGAAGGGGAAGTGATTGGTAAAGCCCTCATGATAACCAGTTTGTGGATTAGTGAATTGATATGTTATCATGGGAGTGGCCTTTTTTTTAAAATAAAAGCAGCTCTCTCTGGCAAATTTGTTCTGTCTCATTGTGTGATACCTTCTGCTGTATCATGATTCAGGAAGATGCCAGCACTTATAATTTTGGACTTTTCAGCCCCTATTCTTTATAAATCACCTAGTCTCGCATATTTTCTTACAGCAACAGAGAATGGACTAAGACAAATATTTAGCATTACATAGAGGAGGAGGAAGAATGGGAGGAGAAAAAATCAGAGGAGGAAGAAGCAGGAGAGAGTAATGCCAGGGAAACCAGAGTAAGAGAGACTTTTCAAAGGGGAATTTGTGATCATCTACATCAAAGGTCTAGTGAGGCTAAGACTGAAAAGTATCTTTTAGATTTCACAATTCGGATATTATTTGTCACTTCAGTGAGAGAAATTCCAATAATAAAGTGGGGTAGGGGGCCAAGAAGACTTAGAAGTGAGGACATATAGTGGCCTCCCTATTACCCACTGTTTGTTTTCCAGTTTCATTTATCCAGTTCAGTTACCTGTGGTCTGAAATTGTTAAATGGGAATTTCAAAAAAAAATTATGTGTTTTAAATTGTGTACTATTCTGAGTAACATGATGAATTTGTTGAATTATTGCACTGTGCCCCTCATTCCTTCTGCAACATGAATCATCACTTTGTCTAGCAAACCCTCACTGTATAACACTATTTAGCCATTAATCACTTAGTAACCATCTTCATTGTTAGACCGACTATTGTAGTATCACACTGCTTGTGTTCAAGTAACCCTTATTTTATTCAATAATGGTCCCAAAGTGCAAGAGTGTGATGCTTGTAATTCAGATGGGCCAAAGAGAAGCCATGAAGTGTTTCCTTTAAGTATCAGTTCACTTGACAAGAAAGCCGAGTACAGAATAACAAGATCTTTTGAGAAAGTGAGAGGCCACATTCACATAACTTTTATTATAGTATGTTGTAATTATTCTATTTTATTGTTGTTGTTATTGATCTCTTACTGTTCCTAATTTATAAATTAAACTTTATCATAGGTACATACTATAGAAAAATATATATTGTATTTGATACTATCTGCGGTTTCAGGTATCCATAGAGTGTCTTGGAATGTATCACCTGTGGATAAAGAGAGACTACTGCAGATATAATGAAAAATTGTTGCTCTTTTAAGGAAGTTTGGATCTAAAGGGAAGGAAAAGGGGCAACAGTTGGAGGAATTATATGGTTTGGGAAGTGCTTTGGGAAGTGCCTAGAGTTGGAGTGAATAGAGCTTAGTGATAGAGCTTGTACTTAACATGTGCAAGAGACCCTTGGTTTGATCCCAGAAACTCCCTCCCCCCCCCAAAAAAAAAGTCAAAAATAGAACTCCTGATTTTTCCTTCCAAACTTGCTACTCCCTAAATTTTTCAGTCTCAGTAAGTGGCACTACTTAGTTGTTCAATCTCCAAACCTGGACATCACCCTTGATTCCTTCCTTTTCTCCTTTTGTCTCATTCTATTTCATGAACAAGTGGGAATGGTAGGAGAACACTACATATTCTAATGATCTAAGAACATTACTTTGCTTCCTGAAGCCCTCCCAGAGCAGGACTTTAGGAGCCATGTCAGGGTCAGAAAGAGAGTGAGCTTACTTTTTATTTCCTGACCACATTCAAGGGTAATGGTCAATTTTTAGAACAGAGCAGATGTCAGCCCTAAATAGCTGACTAAACATCTTCTTATTTTTTTTTTCTTTTGCAGTGCAGGGGATTGAACATAGGGGCAAGTGTTCTACCACTAAGCCACATCTGCACCTGAACTTTTTTTTATTAATTAAGAACAATGCACTGGCTTTAGTGTTGTATTTGGAATTAATGATGAGAAGCATCTGCAAAATAGCACAAACAGATAACGGTGCTACATGTAGCTCTTCTTCATAATAGGCATTAATTCTGGTCTTCCTTCCAATTCTCTGGTAAGGAAGAAAGAGGATTAGGCCCCTGTCTAATAAGAAAGCGGAAAGGTATGGGTGAGGGAATGTGTGTAAAGGAAATTAGCCTCTGAAAATTTAGATCTAAATCCTCAATAGCAAGGACTATGTATGTATCCTGAACACTTGGCACATGCTGTAGGTGCTCAATAAAGTTTAGATTTCAACCCAAACTGTTGAGTTTCATTTTTTAAAATATTTTTTAGCTGTAGTTGGACACAATACCTTTATTTTATTTATTTACTTTTGTTTGGTGCTGAGGATCGAACCCCAGGGCCTCGCAGGGACTAGGAGAGTGCTCTACTGCTGAGCCACAACCCCAGCCCAAGTTTCTGACATTAATCTCTAGAGAACCTGAAAAGGTAAATATTTTTACCCACATTTTACAGATTTTACACATTTTACAGATTAGGACATTTAGTAGGTAGCCCAAGTTCTCACTATCTCCTTTCTTCTGACTTAGGGGAATATGCATGTGTAGAATATCCTTGTTCTAGAGGATGTGGGGTCATGATTTGGGATAAGGAGTAAGACTGGGAAACAAAGCCAGCTTTTCCCCTGCACTGCTTTAGAGCAGAGTTTCTGGGCCTTGAATCTTGACATTTGCAGCTGCATAAATCTTTGAACTAAGGGGCTGTTCTGTACTTTGTATGATGTTCAGCAGTATCTCTGGCGTGTACAGATGTCAGTAGAATAACCCCTCAACAACATGTTTTGACAACCAAAAATATCTGCAGACATTGCAGAAATCATCCCTGATTGAGAAATACTGCTTTCGTGGCTCATAGGACAGAGATAGTTCTTCCCAGGAGCCTCGTTTTATTCAAAGGGAATGACTCTTCCCCAACCTTTACAAAGTCAGTGAGTGATAACCAACTTGATGATAGGAGCACAAATTGACCTTGGCCAGTTCTAAGTCATAGCCCTTTCCCTGTGCCCTTTATACTTATTCTCTGTTTCTGCTAGAGATTTCCGTTTTCCTTTCACTTGCATACCCCATGCCACCCCAGCCGTTTTCCCATAGTACCCAAATTTGTGCTTGGTATGAGAGCAACGCTCTATGAGCACTGGGGTTGGAGTCACTCAGAATGTGTTTGAATTTTCTGGTGAATTCCAAGCCTTTTCTTCTACTAAACTTTACTCTAGGCCCTAAGGCTGATTGTCTTTTTCTCCCACATCTCTACTTCCTTGTCATGGTCTTCTTTGTCATAAATAAATGCCAGTCATATTTGTAAGATTCCATCCTGGTTAGAGAAATGTGGTCAAGTCATGTCTATCTGAATCCAAGCCCCTTTTCTTACCTCTACCCCAGTACTCAAACTAGCATGGGTCAGAATCCCTTGGAGGTCCAGTTGCCAGATTTATTATAAAAATATTTAAACACAAAACAAACTAAAACCAAAAGCCCATGATGTTCTATTAAATTTGAACATATATATCCTGAATATTATAAGTATTCATACTAAAAATCATTCATTGTTGGGACTGGGGTTATAGCTCAGTGGTAGAGTGCTTGCCTCACACAAGTGAGGCACTGGATTCAATCCTAGCACCACATAAAAATAAATAAAATAAATAAACATACTGTGTCCATCTTTTAAAAAAAATCATTCATTGTTTATCAGAATTTCAAACTTAACTGGGTATATTTTATCTGGCAATCCTGCCTAGAGAGCTTATTAAAACACAGATTTTTGGGTCCTATCCACAGAGATTCCCATTCAGTAGGTTTCAATGGGACTGGAGAATGTGTGTATACTGGTTTAGGGACCACACTTTTGAGAACCACTGGCGTATAGGGTATACAATAAAAGACAAGCACTATGAAACTGGTCCCTCAAAGCATCAAAGGAGAAGGGAAGAAAACAGCTAAAACTTGAAGTAGGAGTAACTTTTTCTTTTAAAAGTCCTGGACCCTCTGACTGAAAATTCGTGTACAAGGTGTGTGAATTTTTATTGATAATAATAGCTGCTATCTACTCAAAACTAAGGATATAGGATAATAGTACAAAAGTTGTGTGACAATCAGTTTAGGAAACTATTTTTACCACTTCTGAATGCCTAGAGTTAGTAATTGTTCAGTTTTAACTAAGTCAACAAGGGGACTGAAGGGGTCTCTTGAGAACTATGAGATTATCACAATCCATCCTTCCTTCCTTTCCCCCATCCTTCCTTTCTCCCTTCCTCTTTCTTTCTTTTCATTTTATTCTGATTTTCTTTCCACATTTTTGCTAATTAAAAAAGTATGGCTGGGTGTGGTGCACATGCCTATAATCCCAGTGGCTCAGGAGGCTGAGGCAGGAGGATCTTGGGTTCAAAGCCAGCCTCAGCAATTTAGTGAGGTACTAAAAGGAACTCAGTGAGACCCTGTCCCTAAATAAAGTACAAAATAGGGCTGGGGATATGGCTCAGTGGTTGAGTGCCCCTGAGTTCAATCCCCAGTACCCACCCCCCAAAAGATGATATGCTCATTAAATTTCAAACAAATATTATATGAAGTTATGATTTGAAAGAAAAATTTTCTGTAATTGAAGCCCTGTGTGATAAGCTCTGTTGACTGGTTGCTGTACACTTACATGGAGGCCCTCTATGTAGTGCTAATATCTACAGTTTCATTAATTATTTTGCTACTATCTTTAAGCAAAAATTGGCTCATACTAAACATGCTATTCTGCAGCTTGTTTTTTATTTCATGATAGAATTTGGATATCTTGCCATATCCATGCATATAGATATAATTTCTTTTAAATTAAAGTAATGCATACATCATGAAAAATCATATAACACAAAAGGCTTTTTTCTTCTGGTACTGGGGACTGAACCCATGGATGCTCTACAATGAGTTAAATCCCTAGCCTTTTTAAAAATTCTGCTTCAGGCTCAGGAGTACTGGTACTATAGGCATGCCACCACAGCCGGGGCTACTTTATCACTGAGCTACACACCAGCCCCCTCTTTTTTTAAAAATTTTAAAACAGAATCTTGCTAAGTTGCTGAAGTCCTTGCTAAATTGCTAAGGCGGCACTCAAACTTGCAATCCTTCTGCCTCAACCTCCCTAGTTGCTGGAATTATAGGCCTGTGCCCCTGCATCTGACCCAGTTAATTATTTTTATTATTTTTAGTTGTCAATGGACTTTTAATTTATGTATATGTGGTGCTGAGAATCGAACCCAGTACCTCATACATCCTAGGCACTCTACCACTGAGCCACAACCACAGCCCCCGACCCAGTTAATTTTGTTTCCCTTCTCTTTTTTCTTTTTGCAGTACTGAGAATTGAACTCATGGCCTTTGGAGTGCTAGGCTATCACTCTACTACAAAGCTGCACCCCAGCCCTTTTCCATTCTTTTCTTCCTTTGCAATTTATTTATTGAAGAAACTGGGCGATTTGACCTGTAAAGTCAGGATTCTGCTAATTGCCTCTCTATGGTATAAGTTTACCATGTTGTCTGAACTGCATTTTCCTTATATTAGTAGTTGGATCTACAGGCTTGATCAGGTTTAGATTTGAGTTTGAGGTTTTTGAATAAAACCACTTCACAGATGATTTTGTATTCCCCCATTAGGTGGCACATAGTATCTAGTTTCTCTCTCCCTCTCCCTCCCTCTCCCTCTACCCCCCATCTGATATTAGCAGACAATTGATGCTCAAAGCCTAGATCCATTAAGGTGTGTAAAAGGGTGATGTTCTAATTCTTTTTTTCCCCTTTGGTACTAGGGATTGAACCCTACAGTGCTTTACCACTGAGCTATATTACCAAACTTTTTTTTTTTTTTTTTGGCAGGGGGTGGTATTCCAGGGATTGAACTCAGCGGCACTTGGCTACTGAGCCACATACCCAGTCCTATTTTGTATTTTATTTAGAGACAGGGTCTCACTGAGTTGCTTAGTGCCTCGCTTTTGCTGAAGCTGGCTTTGAACTCATGATTCTCCTGCCTCAGCCTCCCAAACCCCTGGGATTACAGGTGTGTGCTACCACGCCTGTTTTCCCAATCCTTTTAATTTTTCCTTTTGAGACAGGATCTTGCTAAATTGCTGAGGCTGACCTCTAATTTGCAATCCTCCTGCCATAGTCTCCTGAGTTGCTGGGATTACAGGTGTGCACCACTCTGACTGATTGTAATATTCTTATTCTGTTATTCATCATGTACTTGCTGGGATAAAAAAAATCCCCTTATCTATTATTGGGTTACCCAGTGTTATATTTTGTTAAGGGAAAGCAGAAAAATGCTTGGTTTTTTATCTTTAATACTTTCAAAATAGTTAAGTCCCTATTGTTCTAAGATTTTCTCCAATTAAAAAAAGCAGAATAGTTTTGAACTCATAGATTTAAACATAATTGATACTTTGGGCTCATTTTCTGAACCATACCTGGATTCAGCTACTTCTCTTAAAAGCCCTGGTTTCTTGTTAGTGAAAAATGGCATTTTCAAGACCACTATCTGAATGTTATCAATGCTTGTAGCTCCTGGGCAGATCTCTCTCTCTCTCTCTCTCTCTCTCTCTCTCTCTCTCTCTCCTTTCTTTTTTTGTGGTTCTGGGGTAGAACCCAGGGCCTCGTGCATGCTAGGCAAGCACTCTACCACTGAGCCACATTCCCAGTCCATGTTGTTTCTACTAAGCTTTTTAAGGGAAAAATGTGACAAGAGTTCTTCTTTTTTTTTTTTTTTTTTAATTCAGGCCTGCAGATTTTTTTTCTCAACTATCTCACATTTTAATCCCCTTTCTTTCATATTTGGGAACCTCAGTTCCCAATGATATAAGAAATAATAGATTTGGAATATCATATAATTACTCATTTGATTTATGCCCCATAATATACACAAGTGCCTCAGAATAGCAATATTAGTACTACAGCCACTAATATGATTAGAGAAACAAAAAAACCTGTTTTGCATATCCTCTCTCCACTCTTCCCCATTTTTAGTGATTTACTCTACTCTCTTAACTTGGAACCTTTATTGAATCTTAGATCTACAAGTATCTATGTGCATTTATTTAATTTACTTAATGCTCACACACAGTCCTTATATGGATGTCTTCCTATTTGTTTCTGTTTTTCTGGAATTTGTTCTTCAGTAGATTCCATAGGAAGGGATCATAAGAGCAGTATTTTCTGAGTGATTGCATATTGCTAATAGTTTGCAGCCTCTTCCCTTGAAATATTAGTTTGCTAGGGATGCCATAAAAAATACCACAGACTTGGTGATTTGAACAACCGAAATGTATTTATTTAAAGTTCTGGAGGCTGGAGGCTAGAAGCCCAAGTTTAAGGTGTTGGCAGGTTTGATTTCTCTAATATATTTATTCTTGGCTGCCTTCTTGCTCTGTCTTCACATGGTCTTTCCTGTAGTGTCTTTATGTGTCCAAATCTATTTTTGTTTTTATTCTAGCAGTGCTAGAGATAGAAGCCAGGGCCTAGCAAATGTTAGGCAAACACTTTCCCACTAAGCTACACCCACTGCCCTCCTCTTCTTACAAACACGTCAGTCAGATTGAATTAAGGCCCACCCTAAAAGTCTCATTTCAACTTAATCTCCTCTTTTAAAGTCTCTATCCTCAAATACAATCTTATTTTGCAGTACTCAGAATTAGGGCTTCAATATAGAAACTTTTTATCGGGCATGTGTGTCATAATTTACCTCACAATAGTCAGTTTGGCTGCATATGAAAATCTTTGGCTTGTATTTTCTTTTCTGTGTAACATGACTATGTTACTTTATTTTCTTCTAACATATCATTGTTAATTTAGCTGATGGTGGAGTGATTTCTTTTACTTTCTTTGCCTGTACATATAAGATTCTTTTCTTTTAAATCCAGTAATTTTAGCTAGGGTGTCATGGTACATGCCTGGGGAGACTTGAGGCCAGAGGATCTCAAGTTTGAGGCCAGCCTCAGCAACATAACAAGACACTGTCTCAAAATAAAAATAAAAAGGGCTGGGAATGTGACTCAATGGTAAAACACCCAGTGTTCAGTTCCCATTATTGCAAAAACAAAAAAAGAAATATGGTAATTTTACTAGGATATGTGTCAGTGTCAGTCATTTCAGGTTGATTTTCTTGAATATACAAATTGCTTTTTTAATATGTTGTTTCAAGTCTTTCTGAAAAGTTATTTCAGGAAAACTGTGTAGTAGTCTTTATAGTTTGTTTTGTCCTCTTTTGTTTTATTCTATATATATTAAATTTTCTTTATATTCTAAATGTATCACATTCTCTCAAATCCTTTTTATCTCTTTATCCTCCTTTTGGATTTAAAAATTTCCTTCTTTTCATCTTCTATTTCTCTGAAGGCATTATACCTTGTGTTTATTTGTTTTTGTACTCATTCTAGTTTATAATTCATTTCTAGTTTTTTTTCTCTTATGTCTAATTCTTTCCTTAGTTCTAGTAACTAATTTTGAATTTTTCTAATCCTGATTTGTGTTGTTTTTCATATTTTGTATCATGTTCTTAGTGTTTCTTTTTTTACTCATTTTGAAATGTTAGGTTGTAATTTTCATGTTTTATAATCATGTATTTCTGCCATACTTCATTATCAAGGGGTGTTATTCTCCTTATTCTCTTTTTTATCATAATAAATGCAAGCCTTGCTGGGTGTGGTGGCAAACATCTGTAATCCCAGTGACTCAGAAGGCTGAGGCAGCAAGATTGCAAGTTTAAGACCAGCCTAGACAACTTAGTGAGACCCTGTTTCAAAATAAAATAAAAGCTGGTGATGTAGCTCAGTGGTAGTGTGCCCCTGAGTTCAGTCCCCAGTATGGTAATAGTTAAATAAATAGATCCTTTCTGTTGCTCATTTTTACCGTTTTTTTTTTTTAAATTTTGTTTTTTAAGGAGCGTGAATTCAGTATATGTTTTCTAATTTCATGGCTTTTAGCTCCCTCTTCTGTTGCTTTTGTGTAGTTTAAAAATGTAGTAGCTCTACACTGAGCCCCAGCCCCAGACCTAAAACTGAATTTCTTATACATGTCTTTTGATAGATATATGCACTCATTTATGTTGAGTGTTTACCTCAGATGTCTTTCTCAGATGTCTTCATGCTGTTCTCCCTCACTTTCATCTGGACTACCTCTTGCTGTGCTTAGCTTGGATTCTATTCCTAGCAGTTTCTTCTCAGTGTGGGGCTTTTTTTTTTTTTTTTTTTTTTTTTTTTTCTGGAATGGTGCTGCAGCTGGTTAGTGTTGAGAGTTCATAGGGCTTATACTGCTCCAGATCTAGATTGCTGCAACCTCTTTCTTTAGGTCTTACCTGCTATTGGTATATGCAAAATCTTTCCCAGTTTCAGCTGCCATCCTCAAATTGGCCCTCTGAGTTTCCAGCAAGTAACTTTGGGTACTTGGGAATTCTCTGGTCTGTCAGATGCTTCATTGCTTCCCTCTGCTTCCATTCATACAATTGCAAATAACATGCATGTCTTATAGTTATTGGAAGTTTGTATCCCTTCCTCATATTTGGAGTTAATGGTGATATCTTGTTACCTAGCTTTGTAACAGGTATTGTTCATGGATTTTGTTTTTTTTTTTTATCCTATTTTCTCTGTTTTAATTGAGGACTGCAGGGAGATTTTGAAATTATATCACCTCTACCTCCTCTCAATTATTCCCCTATTAAATTTTTTCTAAATATTTTTTAGTCATCAATGGATCTTTATTTAATTAATTAATTTAGTTACATGTGGTGCTGAGGATTGACCCCAGTGCCTCATAAATGCTAGGCAAGTGCTCTAGCACTGAGCTACAACCCTAGCTCTCCTATTAAGGTTTTTTTTTTTTTAATTTTTGGCATTTTTTAAATGCCAAAATTGGCATTTTCAGTGTTTTTAAAAAACTAAGTTTAACCTTTTTGGCAAGAGAGAAGTGTGTTTCACTAATTGTTTTTATAATTTTCTTGGGAAAAAAACCATTTGTGGGAATTTTTAAGGCCTAGGTTAAAAGAGCATTCCTTGACAAAGTGATTGTGTGTACTTTTGCCAGGCACTTATGGACAATACTCGTCTTAGACTATGTAAACTAATTGAAGGTTTTAGTGTACCAAGTGGTGTGTATTTAATTAAACTTATGTGTGTACCAGGTTATTGTTCAATTTCTCAGGGACATATTTCTCCCCTCTCCATTCGTTGGGTTGGGGATTGGGTTGGGTGGGGTTACCTTTTGGTCTGCCCTTATTTGAGGTTGTAGCATGTTCAGGATCCAGCTAAGATCCAATGGTACAGAAAGGAGGCCTCTGTTTTCACTCGCTGTGGATGTCCTCTTTTGAATGGTTCACCTCTTGGATGACTCACCTCTTTTTAGATGATCTTGAATAGACCTAGCGGCCCATGAATATTTTAGTTAACAGTTGCCAAGCATTGCAAATGCTCCCAGGGCAAAGGCAGCTTTAGTAGACCACATGTCCCCATGAGTGTCATTTCACTTTATTTTATTTTCATAAATCCTTATTATCATACCAGTCCTTTGATGACTTTAATAATATGATTTAAGCCAGGCATGGTGGAGCATCCCTGTAATCCCAGAAACTTGGGAGGCTAAGGCAGAAGGATCACAAGTTCAAAGTCAGCCTCAACAACTTAGTGAGTCCCTAGGCAACTTAGTGAGACCCTGTCTCTAAATAAAAAATAAAAAAGGGCTGGGGAAGGGTTGGGGTTGTGGCTCAGCGGTAGAGCACTTACCTAGCTTGTGTGAGGTGCTGGGTTCAATCCTCAGCACCACATAAAACTAAAAAATAAAATAAAGGTCTTGTGTCCAACTACAACTAAAAATATATATTTTTTAAAAAGGGCCGAGTAGTAGGGTGCAGTGGTGCATTCCTGTAATCCCAGTGGCTCAGGAGGCTGAGACAGGAGGATCATAAGTTCAAAGCCAGCCTCAGGAATGGCGAGGCACTAAGCAACTCAGTGAGACCCTGTCTCTAAATAAAATACAAAATAGGGCTGGGGATGTGGCTCAGTGGTTGAGTTCTCCCGAGTTCAATCCCCACTACAAAAAAAAAAAAAAAAAAGAAAGAAAGAAATTTTATGCTTTATTCATTCTCTTAAGAGGTTTTCTATGAGAAGGTTGGTTCAGATATCCAGTCCACCATATTATCAGGAATGGAAGTCTGGCTTCATATTTCTGTCATTACTTTCTTGTATAGTTTTTATTTATTTATTTTTCACTGGAATTTCAACCTGCCTTTTATATTTTTGAGGAAAAAAGGATACCTTCTTCAAGTCAGTAATACGGTCTAGATTCTTAATCTATCCATTGGTTATATACTATTTCATTCATTGTTTCTTTTTGTGGTACGGGAGATCAATCCCAGGGCTTCACACATACTAGACAAGCACTCTACCACTGAGCTAAATCTCTAGTCTCCATTTCATTTTTCTTGAGGACATTCTTCCTGATTGTTTTCAAAAATACTATATAGTTGTCTTCCTGGAATTTTGTTTTGCTCATTTGTAAGTCTACTATTTCTTGTTTCCCATGTCTTTCTCTTTTTGAAATTTACCCTAGTTTTGTCTGAGTATATCTTTAAGTATGCAAGAGATATTTTTTGAGTTCTTACATTTCTTTTTTTATATTTATTTTTTGTAGTTGTAGTTGGACACAATAACTTTATTTTATTTATTTATATGAGGTGCTGAGGATTGAACCCAGGGCCTTGCACATGCATAGTGAGCGCTGTACCACTAAGCCATAACCCCAGCCCTGAGTTCTTACATCTCTGGAGATAACTTTTTGTGTTCATACTTGATTGATGATTTGGCTGGATTTTAAACTCAAAGTTTGAAATCATTTTCTCTCACAATTTTAAAGTGTTGTTTGGGCTGGGGGTGTAGCTTCAGTGGTAGAGCCTGTTGTTAGCATGAACACAGCCCCAAGATCATTTCCTAGGGCTAAAAAAAAAAAAATTAAGTGTTATAACATCCAGTTTCATTAATCTGATTTTTTTTTTCTTTATGGGTAACTTACCTTTTCTCTCTGGAAGCAGTTACAATTTTCTTTTTATTACTGATGATGTAAAATGATAACATCTAGATATGGGTCCTTTTTTTCACCTTTGATTTCAGTAGCCCCTTTATAATCTTCTCTGAAGTATCTCTATTCCCTCCAGAATTAATTCTGCTTGCTCTTTGCCTTTATTTTCATGAGGCTGCTTATCTTAATATATCTGGTGGTTCTTGAATGTCTTTTATATTTAAAATGAAAGAAAATGTAGTTGACATAGTTTCCTCTACTTTATATATGTAGATCCGTTTTTTTTTTTTCACCAGGTCTCTCCCTGAATAGGGAGTCTGAACAGGATATTGTATAACAGGTCAGGGTTTGTGACAAGTAACCTTCTATTTAGATGTGGGTTAAGGAAGTTGTCTCCAGGCTGGCAGCCACCAAATGCCAGATTAATAAATATTTTCTTTTGCTGTGGTTCATCAACACCTACACTACCCTTTAGTTTTCTCCAGGCAGTTTATTCAATTTCTTTTTTAAAATCCATCTTAATTTTTTTTGTTGTAGATGGATATAATACCTTTATTTTATTTATTTTTATGTGATGTCAGGGATCAAACCCAGTGCCTCATGCTAGGCAAATGCTCTACCACTGAGCTACAACCCCGGCCCAGTTTTTCAATTTCTATTGAGTCCTACTCCAGTTTTGTTTCTTTGGGGGCTAGAAGGTAAAGATTTGGCTCACTATTCCACATATGGGGATGATGGATGGGAGGATAGTGGGGGACCAATTGGGAGCATTTGTTTCACAGATAGACTTCCAATTCACCTCCTAGTTTTCAGACTCTCTTCTTATTTTGACCTTGAATACTTGCCAGCTCTGAAACAGGAGTCTCTCTGGGATTCTGCCAGACACATTGGCTTATTCCATTCTGTTTCTTCAGTTGACATATTTCCAATCTTCCAGAAATTTGTTAAACCTATTTTTTTCACTGTTAAGGGCTTATTCCTTTATTACCATTTTAATGGGATGTGAAAAGGGAGATAGATAAGCACATATCTTTAGTCAGGCATCTTTGATTAGAACTCTCTTATCTTTATAATGGCTTCATGGTAGACCTTTGTGTGGATGTAATATAGTTTATTAAACACCCAAGTCATGGACATTTGGGTTCTTTCCAATTTTTCACTATTCAAGTAATGCTGCAGTGGACATCCTTTGCACATGACTCTTTAGGCATCTTTGCAAATATTTCTATAGGATAGATGCATGGAAATAAAATGGATAGATATTGCCAAATCACTCTCTTAAAACATTGATCCACTTCACACTCCAACTAGCAGTGGGTGGGAGTATTTTCTTCCCAGCATCTTTGCAATACTGTTTAAAATGAAACTTCTTCCATTTTGCCGAGCAGACAGGCAAAACTCTGCTTTATAATTGTTTTAATTTGTGTGTGTGTGTGTGTGTGTGTGTGTATGTGCGCGCGCGCACACACATGGTTCTAGGGATTGAGCCTAGGGTCCCTCTACCACAGAGCTACATCCCCAGTTCTCTTAATAAATTCATTCATCTAGTTTGCAGTACTGGGGATTGAACCCAAGGCCTCACACATACCAGGCAAGCATTCTACCACTAAGCTACAATCCTAGTACTTTTAAATTTTTTTAAATTTTGAAACAGGGTCTTGCTAAGTCACAGAAGCTGACCTTGAACTTGTGATTCTCCTGCCTCAGATTCCCAAGTAGATAGGATTAAAGGTGTGCACTATTGCACCTTGTATTTCTTAATTATGAATGAGGTTGAGCATTTTTTCATTAACAGATTTCTTCTGTGGGGCTGGGGTTGTAGCTCAGTGGTAGAGCACTTGCCTAGCACATGTGAGGTGCTGAGTTCAATCTTCAGCACCACATAAAAATAAATAAATAAAATTTAAAAAAGGAATTGTGTCCAACTACAACTAAAAAAATATTTTAAAAATTTCTTCTGTGAGTTGCCTATTGATATTTTTTCTCATATTCGTATTTTCTCCAAGATATTTCTGGGAGCTTTTTAAAATATTGTGTATCACCATTTTAACTCTGAGTTTATATCATTAATAAGTTTAAAATATGTAGGGCAAAAAAAAAATCTAAGCAAACTTCTTTACCACTTGATTTTTTTTCCTTTGGTACTAGGGACTGAACCCAGGGGCCCTGAACCACTGAGTCACATCCCAGACACCATTTTTTAAAATAATTTTTAAAATTTTTTTATACCTTTATTTTATTTGTTTATATTTATGAGGTGCTGAGGACTGAACCTAGTGCCTCACACATGCTAGGCAAGTGCTCTACCACTGAGCTATAGCCCCAGCCCCCATTTTATTTTTTGAGAGAGGGTCTCACTGAGTTACTCAGGGCCTCTCTTAGTTGCTGAGGCTGGTCTCAAACTTGTGATCCTCCTGCCTCTGCCTCTGCCTCCCAAGCTGCTGGGATTTCAGGCATGCACCACTGCACCTGGAACTACTTGATTTTTTTAAAGCTCTTAATATGATGATGCACATTGTAAAGAAGTGAATTTAGCATGCACAATTTTCCAGCTAATCTGACCATGAAATATTTTTCTTGGTGTATCTTGAGGAATTAATTCAGAGGAACTAATTCAACAGTTCTGTTTTCCTATCCAATAATTAAGCTCACTGGGAGTGAGGTCTATATCTGTCTCATTAACCATTATATAACCAGCATCTAGTACCTGGCATGTAGTAAATGCTTAGTAAATATTTATTGAATAAATGAGTGGATAAATATGTTAATGTGTAATAAATTAACATTTTTCTTAGTATGGTACACTGGTAGATACTGTTCAAGATTTAGAATTACTCTATTTCATGTAATCTGAAAGTTATTGACTACAAGAGGCACCCTCATTTTATGCACCACTATGAAACAATATGCTGCCAATTAAATTATAACACAAGGCACTTTTAGCATTTAGGAATTAGCATTTAAAATTATTGAAGGTGGGCTTGGATTGTAGTTCAGTGGTGGAGCGCTTACCTAGCATGTGTGAGGCACTGGGTTCAATTCTCAGCACTGCATATAAATAAATAAAATAAAGGTCAATCGACAATATTTTTTAAATATTGAAGATTCTCTTTAAGATTTATTTGAAAACGGATTTCATCATATATCACTTTTTTGTGCATATATTAGAAAGAATATTGACATAAAATAAATTGGTTAAGGAATTTCTAAAACATCTTCATACCTGGAATCTGATGCCTCTGAATTATTTTTTGGCTTAGTCAACATGTTCTGTGCTTCCTGCATATTATTCTCTTTGCCATTAAGGACATAGATGAAGCTGGATGTGGTAGTTCACGCCTGTAATACCAGCTATTTGAGAGGTTAAGGCAGGAGAATCACAGATTCAAGGCCAGCCTGGGCAATTGAACAAGAACTTGTCTCAAAATAAAAAATGTTTTAAAGGGCTGTGGGTGTAGCTGAATGATGGAGCATTTGGCTAGCTGTGCAGGGCTCTTGGTTTAATACTTAACACTGTAAAAACAAGCAAACCAACAAAAAGATACAGATAATTTCTGTGGAGGAAAACAGTGTTCTACTATTGTTTTCTTCCTTGTTGATACCCATTCTGCAAGTTTTGATGCTAGCACTTCTTGATCTTACCAGAAGGTGGCAGACAATGATAACTATATCACAACTGCTTCCAGTCCTGATAGCAATTGTAAGACTCCATTAACTGTAAAATGAATCTCGGGTTCAAAAATTTTAAAAACATGAGGAATGTGCATCTTTAAATCCATGAAATATGTTATCAGATATTATCGTTGTGCTACTCCTGAATTCTGTAATTATTATTATTATCATTATTATTATTTGGTACCAGAGATTGAACTCAGGGCACTCAACTACTGAGTCACATCCCCAGCCCTTTTTTTAAAAAATTTTTTTTGAAGTTGTAGATGGACAGAATGCCTTTATTTTATTTGTTTATTTTTATGTGGTGCTAGGGGTTGAACCCAGTGCCTCACACATGCTGGGCAAGTGCTCTGCCACTTAGCTACAGCCCTTTTTGTATTTTATTTAGAGACAGGGTCTCACTGAGTTGCTTAGGGCCTCACTAAATTGCTGAGGCTGGCTTTGAACTTTCAATCCTCCTGCCTCAGCCTCCAGAGCTGCTGGGATTACAGGTGTGTGCCACTGTTCCCGGCTGTAATTAGCTAAATTTCTCTTTCCCTTCATAGCCCAGCAACTCAGAAAAGTAGTATTTACTTTTTTTCTTTCCCTTCCATTTATTCCTTAATTCACCACATTCTGACCCTCATCCCTCCAGTAGTGGTTTGTTTTCAGTCCTCATACACAATCATTCAACAACCAGTAAATGCTTCTTGTCTATTTAGGAAGACAAATTACAGAATCTTACACCTAGACAATTTCCTAATTCTGCTCTCTTTTATATGGCAAACCATCACATATTTTTTCCCCTTTAAGATTCATTTCATTTAAGTTTAATAGTCTATCTCTTTCAGCCAACCTTCATGTGACAAAGTTTCCAGAAAATTGCCATCTTCTGTTGCCTTAAGCAGAATATGCCCTGTAGTTTACAGTGATCCTCCTCAGATGCAGAGCCTCAAAGGAAATGCATGATGCCTCTTCCTACAGTGAAAAGATACAATGGAACCACAGTGACCTAGCAGTCCTTCCACAATTACTAGGCAGCTTTTGTTCCTATTCCCCATATATTCTCTTTCAAATGTTTGACCTTTCTTTTCAGGTTGCTTGCTCTATCCTTGTTTCCTCCCATTGTGAAGATGTCCTTGCCTCTCCTTCTTAAAGAAAACTGAAGCCAAATACCAGCTCCCCAAACTCACAATTGAGTCACACTTGTGTTGAGCCTGGGATTACAGGCATGCACCACCGTGTATGGCCTTCTTCTTTCTTTCTTTCTTTCTTATTTTGAGACAGGGCCTTACTATGTTTTCTAAGTTGGCTTTGAATTCATAATACTCCTGCCTCAGCCTACTTTATTTCTCTATTAAATAATATTTGATTTTGTGGACAAACTACATTTTATTCATCCATTTGTCAATTGGTAGGCATTTGAATTCTTTCCATTTTGGGCTCTATGAATCATGCTGCTGTCAATATTTGTGTAAGATCTGGGCATGGTGGCATACACCTGTAATTCCAGATTTGGGAAGCTGAGGCAGGAGAATTGCTAAGTCTGAGGCCAGCCTCAGCAACTTAGTAAGACTCTGCCTTAAAATAAAAAATGAAAAGGGATGGGGACATAGCTCAGTGATAGAGTGCCCTTGGGCTCAATCCCTGATATTGAAAAAAAATTATATCAGAGATTTTCTGTATATGTTTTCATTTTTCTTGAATATATACCTAGGAGTGAATGGCTGGGTCACATGATAATTCTGTTTAACCTTTTGAGGAATTGCCAAACTGTTTTTCCAATAGGCTACACCATTTTACATTCCTACCAGTATATTCTAATGTGATTATTCCACATCTTCACCAGTACTTGTTATAATCTTTCTTTTTGCTCATGGCCATCCTAGTCTATGGCCATAGCACCCTGAGCATGCCCAGTCTTATAAGATCATAGTCATCCTAGTGTGTATGAAGTGGTATCTCCTCATCATCAGTATTATCATTATTATTACTACTACTACTATTATTATTATTTGTACTAGGGATTGAACCCAGGGATGCTTAACCACTGAGCCACATCCCCAGCTCACTGGATTTGAATTTATGATCCTCCTGTCTCAGCCTCCCAAGCATCTGGGATTATAGGCATGCACCACTGCACTCAGCTCATTATATTTTTGATTTGTAGTTTCCCATGATTAGTCATATTGAGCATATTTTCCTGTCCTTGTTGGTCATTTGCATATCTTCTTTGTATAAATGTTTATTTAGAATCTTTGCCTATTTTCTTAAATATTTATTTTTTAGTTGTCGTTGGACACAATATCTTTATTTTATTTATTTATTTTTATGTGGTCCTGAGGATCGAACCCAGGGCCTTGCACGTGCTAGGCGAGTGCTCTACTGCTGAGCCATAACCCCAGCCCCTACTTTGCCTAATTTTAAATTAAGTTAGCAGGAGGGGGGGTGATGTTCCACAATCTAGACAGAAGAACTTAAATTATTTTATTTATTATTATTACTATTATTTGGTACTGGGGATTGAACCCAAGGGTGTTTTACCACTAGGCTACATCCCCAGACGTTTTTATTTTCTATTTTGAGATAAGGTCTTGCTAAATTGTTGATAATCTAATACACTGCTGAGGCTGGCCTCAAACTCATGATCCTCCACCTCAGCCTCTTGAATTCCTGGAATTACAGGTGTACACCACCATGCCTGGAGTCTTATTATTTTTATTGTGGTATATCATAAAGTTTACCATTTAAACCAAGTAAGGTATAAATTTCCATGGCATTAAGTACAGCCACATTGTCAAACAATCATCACCACTGTTCATTATCCTCAGCTGGAAACTCTACTCATTAAATACTAAGTCTGCATTCTCTTCTCTCATCAGCCCTGGCAACCACCATTCTGCTTTCTGTCTCTGTGAATGTGACTACGCTACGAACCTCATAAAATGGAATCATACAATATGTGTCCTTTTGTTGCTTGCTTATTTTCCTTAGCATAATGACTTCAGGTTTCTTCTGTTGTAGTGTGTGTCTATATTTTCTTACTTTTTAAGGCTGAATAATATTCCATTGTATGTACATACCACCTTTTGATTATTGTGAATAATGTTGCTATGAACATAGGTTTAAAAACATCTGTTCAAGTCTCTGCTTTCATTTTGTGTGGGTGTATACCAATAAGTGGAATTGCTGGATTATATGGTAATTCTATGTTTAAACTGTTAAGGAATCACATACTGTTTTCTATGGTGACTACATAATTTTACATTCCCAGCCACAATACATGAATTTCTTCACATCCTCATCAATACTTGTTATTTTCTAGATTTCAGTTTAATTTGTTTTGTTTTGTTTTGCTAATAGTCATCCTAGTAGATGTAAAGTGGTAGTCTTCTTATGATTGAGTTACAAGAGTTCTTTATATATTCTAGATATAAGTCTCTTATCAAATATAAGATTTTCACATATGGGCTGGGGATGTAGCTCAGTGGTAGGACACTTGTCTAGTATGTGTGAGGCACTGGATTCAATCCTCAGCACCACATAAAAAATAAACACATAAAATAAAGGTATTATGTCCATCTACAACTAAAAAATTTTTTTAAAGATTTGCACATATCTCCTCCTCTATTGTAGTTTGTCTTTTCGCTTTCCTGATACTGTTGTTTGAAAAATGTTTTTAATTGTGATGATAGCTAATTTATCTATTTTTAGTTCTTGTAGTTCATGCTTTTGTTATCATAGCTAATAATCCATTGCCAAGTCTATGGTTATGAAGATTTACACCTGTATTTTCTTTAAATGTTTTTTAGTTATCAATGGACTTTTATTTTTTATTTTTTTTAATATGTGGTGCTGAGAATAGAACCCAGTGCCTCATAAATGCTAGGCAAGGGCTCTACCACTTAGCTACAACTCTAATCCATGCACCCATGTATTTTCTTAAAAGATATTTATAAATTTAATGATTAAATTTAGGTCCTTAATCCATCTCAAGCTATTTTTTTGCAATACTGTGAAGTAAGGGTCTAAATTCATTCTTTTGCATACAGACATCTAGTTGTCTCAGCAGCATTTGTTGAAAAAAATTATTTTTCTCCCATTGCATTATCTTGGCACTCTTCTAAAAAATCATTTAACAAGAAACCGGCATCCAGGGTGCATGCCTGTCATCCCAGCTACTCAAGGCGCTGAGAAAGAGGATTGCAAGTTCCAGACCAGCCTGCTTCAGTGACTCAGTATGGTCCTCAACCACTTAGTGAGACTATCTCAAAATAAATAAATAAATAAATAAATAAATAAATAACGGCTGGGGATGTAGCTCAGTGGAAAAGAGCCCCTAGGTTCAATCCCCAGCACCCAAACAAGCAATCGAAATAACATTAAAAAAAAAAAACTGGTATCTAGCTTGGTAGTATAGTACTTGCCTAGTATGAGAGATGTACTGGGTTCAATGTGCAGTACTGAAAAAAATCAATTACCAACAGATACATACATAGATTTCTGGACTCTCAATTCTATTCTATTGGCCTATATGTCTGTCCTTATGCCATGTATCCTACTGTATTGATTACTGTAGCTTTGTAGTTTTGAAATTGGGAAGTAGACTCCTCCAACTTTGTTCTTGTTTTTCAAGACTGTTTCAATGATTTTGGGTTCCTTGGAATTTCCATGTAATTTTTAGGATCATCTTGTCAGTTTCTACAAAAAAGCTAGCTATTACTTTGAAACCACAGATCAATTTGGAGAGTACAACCATCTTAATAATATCAAGTCTTCTGATCCATGTATATGTGATATCTTTCCATTTAGTGAGCTCTTTAATTTCTTTCAATACTGTTTTGTAGTTTTCTGAGCATAATTTTACATTTCCTTTGATAAATTGATTCCTAAGTATTTTTTGATATTGTTATAAATGAGATCATTTTCTTATTTCATTTTCACTGTATTACTTCTGTGTAGAACTTGGTTTGGTTTTTGAAAATTAAACTTGAAACTTGAAACTTGGTTGAACTCATTTATTAATGTTCTATTGATTTTTAGTGGGTTCCTTGGGATTTTCTATGTGAAAGGTCATATCATCTGCAACTAGATGGGTTCAGTCTCCAGTACCAAAAATATACATTACAGAGATAGGGGTATAAAAGTATATCACACTAGATTTTGAAGAATATTATATGGCAAGTGTATTCATTTGCTAAGGCTGCCATAGCAAAATATCACAGACTGAGTGGCTTAAACAACAGACATTCATTTTCTCACAGTTCTGGAGGCTGGAAGTCCAAGATCAAGGTTTTGACAGGTTTAATTTTTTTCTGAGGTCCCTTTCTTTTCGTTGAGGGTCAACTACTCACTGTGGCCTCATCTGTGTACATTTGCTTCTGGTGTCTCTTTATTATATAAATTTCCTCTTGTTTAAGGGTACCAGTCAGATTAGATAAGAATTCTACCCTAACGGCCTCATTTTACCTACCTTTTTAAAGGACAAATCTCAAAACACATTCACATTCTGAAATACCAGGAGTTAGAATTTCAACATCTGAAATTTGGAAGAGCACAATTCAGCCCATAGAGCAAGGGAGAATTTTTATAATGTGAGTAAAAAAATAAAGAACATAATATTTAATGTAACCCTAATAGTGAAAACACATACAGTGAAAGACTTGGAAGGAAATACTCTAAAATACTAGCAATGGTTTTCTTAGTGTTTGGGAGTTATGAATAATTGAAACTTTTTATCTTTATGCAAATCTATATTTTCCAAATTTTCTGCAGCATACACGTATCCTATAATGGGAGAAATGCAATGAAAATTACATTTAAAAATTCATCTCCTGTTCCCTTAATTCTATGACTAAATTGACTTACCTTTAAGAATAAGTGATAAGAAGAGGGTGGAGCTGAATGGTAGAGTGCTCACTTAGCATATGTAAGGCCCTGGGTTCAATCTTTAGCACCACAAAATAAAGAAATAAGTCAAGGAAAGATAAATATGGCAGAATAATTGGCATCAATTATTTAACTATAGGGGCATTTTAATTATAAGTCAAACATTAGTTGAATTGGTTATGTTGATTGAATCTCCTTTGAGGAAAATGATTGAAAATAACTATCCCCCACGCTGGTGCTGAGGATCAAATCCAGGGCATCATGCACACTATGAAAATGCTTTATCATAGAGCTCTAATCCTAGACCAAAACAACATTTTTAGAACTTGAAAAATGAGGGATTAGATTATAGACTATGATAACACCACCAACTACTACCCAACCATGTCCTTTTTGGTAGTATTGGGGGATCAAACCCAGGGGTGCTTTACCACTGTGCTTCATCCCCAGCCCTTTTTCTTTTTTATTTTGCTAAATTATTTAGGGCCTTACTCAGTTGGTATGAGTGGTCTTGAACTTGTGATGCTCCTGCCTCTATAGTTTCTGTGGTTACATGCATGCACCACAGCCTCTGGCCTCCACCATGTCCTTTCAAAACCTTTCATCTGGCCTCTCCTTTGATATCTAATTTAAATTCCCTTCCTGAGAAATGTTGAGATTAAAGCACCCATATCACATACACTGCTGTTTCTCTCTTTCTATGGGACCAGACTATACAAGATTTCAAAGCAGAAAAATTGTATTGCAATGGTCTGTCATACTGTGGTATTGTGGCTCACTGCACGAACACACAGTCATCACCATGATTATTCTCAGATACATTTGGAAGTGCTTTTTTTCTTATGCATCAGTATTTTGTACCTTCTTCCTGTTTATTTTAGGGGCTCTTTTTTTCCCTCTCACTGCTCTGAGCTCTGAAACTTGCATACTTCTGTCCCATCTTCAAATATAGCTGGTTAGTCCAACTCTACCACCCACCTTTTCCCTTATTTACAAGTCCTTTGATTGATCATATTGGCTCCCCTCCAAGAGCAAATTCGAAGAATCTATAATTAAAGAGACCTAATCTAGGTGAAGAGCAACATGGGATTCATTAGAGGGTTAGCATTCCTCATACAATGTTGTGAGTTTCTTAAATGGCTAATAAGTTGGCAGATAGGTGAGAAACTAGTGGATATAATCTAATTAAACTTATAAAAACTTTTCAGAAGGTGTTATATCAAAGGTAATTAAAAAGGAAACATTCTGTCAAATGAGGTGGTGCATGCCTATAATCCTAAAGACTCAAGAGGCTGAGGCAGGAAGATCACGAGTTCAAAGCCAACCTCAGCAAAAGTGAAGCACTAAGCAACTCAGTGAGACCCTGTCTCTAAATAAAATACAAAATAGGGCTTGGGATGTGGCTTAGTGGCCAAGAACCCCTGAGTTCAATTCCTGGTACCAAAAAAAAAAAAAGTTTGGGGCTAGCCTCAGCAATTTTATGAGACCTCGTCTCAATATAAAACATAAAAAGGGCTAGGGATGTAGATCAGTGGTTAAGTGCCCCTGGGTGCAACCCTCAGTACAAGTAAAATAAAATAAATGAAAAAGAAAGAATTCTGGTTTTTCCTATGAAAACCAGCACTTAGTAATATACAAGCTGCTGGGGTTATAAGAAGAATAACATGCTCTCTATATTTGAAAAAGCCTTTCTGAGTGGGGACACAAATACATGAACAGAGGATTCTTTAATAGAAGTGTGGTGTTTTTATGAACAGAGGAACAGGAAGTCAGTACTATCTGGGAAGTGAGAGGAGTCGGGCATGGCTTCAGAGAAGTGGTATTTGAGATGAGACTTTATAGTGGATATTAAGGGTTTATGTTTTTGTTGATTTGTTTGTTTTGTTTTAGGTACTGGCAGTTGAACTCAGGGATGCTTTACCACTAAGCTGCATCCCCAGGCCTTTTTATTTTATTTTTTAAAATTTGGAAACAGAGTCCCACTAAATTACTTAGGGCCTCACTAAGTTGCTGCACTTACGATCCTCCTATCTCAGCCTGCCCAGTTGCTGAGATTACAGGTGTGCTACCACACCCAGCTGGATACTAAGGTTTTAAGGAGTCAACACACAATGGCCCCCTTACCACCTTCATAATTTTGACCAAATGAGAAATAAGGCACAGGAGACATGCAAATGGAGATCAAAATGTCAGCATTCTTACTAAAGAAACTGTAGGATGGACCTAACTTTAGATATGTGGCCTGTTGGCTTTTTAAAACTCTTTGCCCTGAATAAGAGAGACTTACCTATGTAGGCAGACAGAATGGCTTCAATAGTGGAACCAGGAAGAGTGGAGCCACAAGTGCAATACCTTTTCTCAAAGTCATCAGTTAGGATAGAGAGTAGTGGTGAGGAGGCAGAAAGAGAAACAATGCTCACCACCTCCCCACAACAAATTTCCATTTATCTTCCCTGCTTTATGTCCCTCTCTGTCACGTACAGTTCTACTGGGACTGTGCATAAGAATTCCACTCCACTTTTTTTGTGTGTGATACTGAAAGTTGAACCCAGGGATACCCTACCACTGGGCTACATCCCCAGCCCTTTCATTTTTATTTTGAGACAGGATCTCACTAAATTGCTTAGAGCTTCATTAAGTGCTGAGACTGGCCTCGAACTTGCCATCCTCCTGCCTCAGCCTCTTAAACCCCTTGGATTATAGGTGAACACCACCATGCCCAGCTCCACTCCTCTCTTTGGTGCCATGCTGGACACATGACCTAGACTTGACCATTTCTGGTACCCCATTACCTTGGCGTGGGCACAAGTCTCAAGCAAGGCCAGCCAGAGTCATCATATGAAATTTGATATATGGACAAAGAAAATGGTGTCTAGAGAGTCTGTTTTATTTTTCTATCACAAGCTGTAAGCTATAAGCAGAGAGGTGCAGGCCTAGAAAGAGTGGGTCCTGGTGATGCTGTTTGAACCCTTTTCCTAAAGTGAGGTCTTTCCTTGCACTTCCCAGCCATATGATCCCATATAGTCCCCCTTTTTGCCAATATTAGTTCAAGTTGGATTTATGTCCCTTGTGATAAAAAAATGTCCTGTGTAATACAGTCTTGAAAAATGAGTTGGCATTTGAAGCAAGGAAGAGAAGAGCATTTCAGACACAAGAAACAGCACAGGGAAACATTTGAGGGTTTGAAATGCTAAGTTGTGGCTAACATAATGCCGAACAAAAGAAAGAGAAATTAAAATGAGAGAAAACATCTTTTCATATTGTAAACATTCATTCTTAATTAAAATAATTTTAAAAATAGAAATAGAAGGGCATTTTTTTAATGTGGTAAAGAAACTCCCAGATCAACAATCACACTTACTCCCTTTTAAATTGAAAATGAAATAAGGATGCCTGTTATTGCCATTATTATTTAATATTGTCTTGGGTGTTCTGGCCAGTGCAATAAGATTTGAAACAGAAATGAGAGGAATCAATATTTGAAAAGAAGAGACAAAAAAATATTTGCAGATGACACGGTTGTATGCCTAAGTATTCTCTAGAAAAGAGGAAATGTCATGCAAAGAGGCTCAGAGGATCTTTGATGCAAAATGGTGTTTATTTGGGATATTAGAATTGCAATTGGGGAGCACAGATTCCAATCGAAGCTGGGATGGGTCCCCTTAGGGAGGGGTTTACAGTGTCCTTTTAAGGGAAAAAGGAGGAGGTTTATGTGGATTACATAGGTTGTTTGTTAAAAATTATGATTGGAGGATAAATTTACTTCTATAGCTCATTGGTCCAGCACAGACCAGTTCAGACCATACCATTGCTCTAGGAAATAATTCAGTTTATACAATCTTCAGGATGTTTTTCTCAGCAAATAACTGTCTTTTGGCATGTCAGCAAGTTTACAGACTGATCACCACAGCACAAAACCGAGTGTGGGTCACAAAATGAACTCATTGCTATCAATTTTCCTTCACAAAATATGCAAAAATTAGGAGCAATCTTGTACACCAAAAAAAATAACCAATTAGAAAAGTACAATAAAAGAAACCAGGGCTGGGGATATGGCTTAGTGATAGAGAATCTGGTTATGTACAAAGCCTTTGGTTTGACGAGAGAGAGAGAGAGAGAGAGAGAGAGAGAGAGAGATACAAATAAATAAATAAAATTAAAAAAAAAGATTTAAAGGATTATATGCATGATAGAAGAAATATATTTATAGTATTTAAAAGTAAACTCAACAAGATGTATGGATAGCTTTTAAAAATTACAAAACTTATTGGGCATGGTGGTGAATGCCTGTAATCCCAATGGCCTGGGAGGCTGAGGCAGGAGAATCACAAGTTCAAAAGCCAGCCATGGCAACTTAGCAAGACTCTGAGCAACTTAGCAAGACCCTGTCTCAAAATGAAAAATAAAAAGGGCTGGGGATGTGGCTTAGTGGTTAAGCACCCCTGGGTTGTTTAATCCTTGTTATAAATAAATACATAAAAATATAAATCACAAAACTCAACTGAGAAATGCAAAATGACTTAATGAAGAGAATCTTTTTCTTCTTGATAAAAAAAACCTAAATGTAAGAATGTTAGGGGCTAGGGATGTGGCTCAAGCGGTATCGTGCTCGCCTGGCATACGTGCGGCCCGGGTTCGATCCTCAGCACCACATACCAACAAAGATGTTGTGTCCGCCGAAAACTAAAAAATAAATATTAAAAAAAATGTTAGGGCTGGGGATATAGCTCAGTTGGTAGAGTGCTTGCCTTGAGTGCACAAGGCCCTGGGTTCAATCCCCAGCACTGCAAATAAATAAATAAATAATGTTAGTTCTCTTTAAAAGGAACTGGTGAATTTATTGTGATCCTATTCAGAACCTCATCTAAAAATTTTTTTTTTGAATGAAATAATCAATTCTGTTTTAAGGCAACATATGCATTTCTAAAAATCACCCAGCTGTGCAAATTTTTGCAATTAAAAAACCACAGGGTTTACGGGAAAGATGAGATTTGAGGCATCACACTGAGAATCTTTGTCAGTGACATGCCTAAAAAAAGAAAGAAACTTAATGAAAATGGTATCATTTTTTTATGTTTAATGATAAAAATACACAAATACTACAATAGTATGGCACTTTCCCTTAAAAAAGACATGAGATTTGCTTGTGGAAATAGATGTCAAAGAATTATAGTTTGTGAATTGGTGGAAGGAGGGTTATCTGAAATTTGGTAGAAAGTTGTAGCACCAGATGTGAACAAGTATGTCTAATAACACACATTCACGTGATAGAGCTGGGAGATGTCTGCAGAATATGCATGTGTTCTTTATGTGTATTCCTGAATGACTTGGCCTCTGGGCCCAGTCTTCTGTGTTTAGCTACTATTTTTCACAGCCAAAATCACATGTTATGGCCAAGCATGATGACACATGCCTGTAACCCCAGCAATTTGGGAGGCTGAGGCAGGAGATCTCAAGTTTTGAGCTCATTGTGGGCAATTTAGTGATAGCTTGTCTCAAAAACATTAAAAGACCTGGGAACATAGCTCAGAGTTAGAGTACCCCTGGGTTCAATCCCCAGTATTGGGGGAGAAATTGTGTATTGTACATAGGCAAAGGAAAATTCATGTTCTGCTCTTTTTGTCACATGATTTGTCAATGATTTTAGATAAAATTTGCATTTTCACATCAAGCATTATAGCAAAAATGATTGTTTCAAGTTAAAAAAAAAACAAACTGTTTGGAGTACTTTATAAAAGGACCAAGTCTTACCTTAATAAATGTTAAAACATGGTAAAGCAACTATTGTTTAAAATGTTGTGCTGGCTATTCATAATACCCAAGAAATGCAGTTGAACTAAGTATACATTAACAGGAATAGGTAAAGAAAATGTGGTACATATATACAATGGAATGCTATTTTGCTATAAAAAGGACGAAAACCTATAATTTTTGATAACGTGGATGGAGTTGGAAGACACTACCTTAAGTTCAATAAGCCCGGCACAGAAAGACAAGTACAACATCATCTTACTCATATGTGGCATCTAAAAAACTTGATCTCACAGAAGTGAAGAGTAGATTGCCCACATTCTGCACACACACACACACACACACACACACACACAGACTGCTGATGGTGTTCTCAGTGGTGGTGCACATGTGTAACACACTCGAGGTGCTGAGTTCAATTCTTAGCAAAAAAAAATACTGATTAGATTGTTCAACAAGTACTACATTATAGATAGGAAAGTGAGTTCTGCTATGCTATTATATTGTACAGTAGGATAACTATGGATAACAATAATTAACTGTACATTTTGTTGAAGCTATAAGAAAGGATTTTGAATAATTTCACCACAAAGAATCTTTGAAGAGATAGACATGCTTACCATGATTGGAACATTACACAATGTATATAATTATGGAAATATCACATAGTATCCCATAAATATGTGCAATCTCTACTTGTCAATTAAAGAAAGAAAGAATATGATATGTCAAGAGCTTTGTAATGTTTTGAACACCAATAAAAAATGAAAGAAAGAAAATGTTCTGGGAAAGGACATTGGAAACCACATGAATGTGCGTAAAAATGAGACTGATTAAATAATTTATGGATTTTGGACCATCCACACCATGGAAAACTAGAGTGCCATTTAAAAGAGTGAGGTGAAGCCAGGCGCACAAAGGTGCATGTCTGTAATCCCAGCAACCCAGGAGGCTGAGTCAGGAGGATCTCACATTTGAGGACAGCCTGAGTAACTTAGTGAGGTGCTCAGCAACTTAGCAAGACTCTGTCTCAAAATAAAAATAAAAAGGCCTGGGGATGTAGCTCAGTGGTAAAGTGCCCAGGAGTTCAAATCCCAGTACCAAAAAAAATTTAAAAAATAAAAAATAAAAGAGTGAGATGAGTTCAAGAGTACTGATCTGGAAAGTAGTTCAAAATGTGTGTGTGTATATATAATAAAAATTATTGATTGTTATATAGTTGTTATTTGGGGTGCAGGGGACTAAACTCAGAACCTTGCACATATTAGGCAAGCACTCTACCATTGAACCATACTCCAAGCCTCCCAAAAATGTTTTTTATAAAAAAAGTAAGAGGCAAAATAATACATATGCTATAATCATATTTGGGTTTTAAAAGAATATGTGGTTTTAGTGCTGGGGATATAACTCAGTTGGTAGAATGCTTGCCTAGCATACGCAAGGCTCTGGGTTCAATCCCCAGCACCACACACACAAAAAAGAATATGTGTTTTTATAGTACACATATTATCTTGTATAGGCACAGAATCTGGAAGAAAGCAAAATAAACTGTTAACAATGAAAATATTGCACTGGATAGGGAGGGAATTTTGACTTTTTAAAAATTTTTTATTCTAATTTGTTATATATCACAGCAGAATGCATTACAATTCATATTATACATAGCAAAATTTTTCATATCTCTGGTTGTACACAAATTAGAATCATACCATTGTGTCTCCATATGTGTACTTAGGGTATAATGATATCCATCTCATTCCACCATCTTTCCTACCCTCATGCCCCCTCCTTTTCTCTCCCTCCTCTTTGCTCTATCTGGAGTTCGACTAATCCTCCCATGCTCCCACCCCTCAACTTGATTATGACTCAGCATCCTTATATGAGAGAAAACATTCAGTCTTTGTTTTTTGGGGATTGGCTAACTCCACTTTGCATTATATTCTCCAATTCCATCCATTTACCTGCAAATGCCATGATTTTATTCCTTTTTAATGCTGAATAATATTCCATTGTGTATTATACTACGTTTTTTTTATCCATTCATCAACTGAAGGGCATCTAGGTTGGTTCCACAGTTTAGCTATTGTGAATTGTGGTACTATAAACATTGATGTGGCTGTGTCCCTGTAGTATGCTGTTTTTAAGTCCTTTGAGGAGGAGAGGGATAGCTGGGTCAAATGGTGGTTCCATTCCCAGTTTTCCAAGGAATCTCCATACTGCTTCCCTGTTGTCTACACCAAATTTGCAGTCCCACCAGCAGTGTATGAGTGTACCTTTTTCCCCCCCACATCCTTGCCAACACTTATTGTTGCTTGTATTCTTAATAGCTGCCATTCTGACTGGGGTGAGATGAAATTGTTTTTTTTTAAATTTGCATTTCTCTAATTGCTAGAGATGTTGAACATTTTTTCATATATTTGTTGATTGTACATCATCTTCTGAGAAGTGTCTGTTCAGTTCCTTGGCCCATTTATTGATTGGGTTATTTGTGTTTTTTTGGTGTTAAGATATTGAGTTCTTTATATATCCCAGAGGTTAGTGCTCTATCTGATGTACATGTGGTAAAAATATTCACCTCACTGATTGTTTCTTTTGCTGGGAAGAAGCTTTTTAGTTTTAATCCATCCCATTTATTAATTCTTGATTTTAATTCTTGCACTATAGAAGTCTTATTAAGGAAGTTGGGGCCTAATCCAACATGATGGAGATTTGGGCCTACTTTTTTTTCTTTTTTAAAAATATTTATTTATTTTAAATTATAGGTGGACACATATCTTTATTTTACTTTATGTGGTGCTGAGGATTTAACCCAGTGCCTCACGCATGCTAGGTGAACATTCTCCCTCTGAGCCACAACCCCAGCCCCTACTTTTTTTTCTAATAGACTCAGTGTCTCTGGTTTAATTCCTAGATCCTTGATCCACTTTGAGTTGAGTTTTGTACATGGTGAGAGATAGGGGTTAATTTCATTTTGCACAGGGGCCATGCTAATCTTCTCTGTATCATTCCAATTTTAGTATATGTGCTGCTGAAGCAAGAACTAACTTCATTTTGTTGCATATGGGTTTCCAGTTTTGCCAGCTCCATTTGTTGAAGAGGCTATCTTTCTCCAATGTATGTTTTTGGTGCCTTTGTTTAATATAAGATAATTGTAATTATGTGGATTAATCTCTGTGTCCTCTATTCTGTACCATTGGTCTAAATGTCTATTTTAGTGCCAATACCATGCTGTTTTTGTTACTATTGCTCTGTAGTATAGTTTAAGGTCTGGTATAATGATGCGACCTGCTTCACTCTTCTTGCTAAGGATTGCTTTAGCTATTCTGGGTTTCTTATTTTTCCAGATGAATTTCATGACTGCTTTTTCTATATCTATGAGGAATGTCATTGGTATTTTGATTGGAATTGCATTAAATCTGTATAGTGCTTTTGGTAGTATGGTCATTTTTACAATATTAATTCTGCCTATCTAAGAACAAGGGATCAATAAATGGGTTGGATTCAAACTAAAATTTCCATCTTCTAAGGTCTTCTTTAATTAATTTATTTAGCATTCTGTAGTTTTCATTGTAGAGGTATTTTGCCTCTTTTGTTAGGTTGATTCCCAGTTTTTTTCTTTTTTTTTTTTTGAGGCTATTTTAATTGTAAATGGGGTACCTTTACTCAGTTCTCTTTCAGAGGGATTTTGACTCTTTTAGTTTTTAACTTCTTTTTTTAAAAAAAAAAAACTTTATTTAAGTTGTAGATGGACACCTTTATTTTATTTATTTATTTGTTCTTTAATTTATTTTTATGTGGTGCTGAGGATGGAACTCAGTGCCTCACACGTGCCAGGCAAAAACTCTACCACTGAGCTATAGCCCAAGACCAGTTTTTAACTTCTTATATTCTCTTTCTGTGTGTCTCCCATGAACATATTTTGCTTTAGTCATTTTCCCTCCATTTTCTCTCTTTCTTTCTTCTTTCTTTTTTGTGCTTGAAATTGAACCCAGGGCTTCAGGCATGAAACATGCATTCTTCCACTGAGTAATACCACTAGCCCTTATATTTAAAAATTTAATATATGATAATGTAACAATCATCAAATAGTCAAAAAAATGACTAATGAATTGTTAGGCCAAATGATTCTTACTTTAACAAAAGATTCAAATTTTTTTGTGTATCTTAAATTTCATACACCAAAGGATATCAAAATGAATTATGAAGTAGAAAAAGTGGGATATTATCTGTTATAATATGATCATTTGTGTGTGTGTGTGTGTGTGTGTGTGTGTGTGTGTGTGGTGCTGGGATTGAACAAAGGGCTTCACACTTGCTAGGCAAGTGCTCTAACAACTGAGCTACATCCTTAGCCAGTATGATATATTTTTTAATACAGAAATTGAACCGAGGGGTGCTTAACCACATCCTCAGCCTGAGCCACATCCTCAGCCCTTTTATTTATTTATTTTTTCAAAAAATTGAGACAATGTCTCACTAAGTTTCCCAAACTGATGAACTTGCAGTCCCCTGCTACAGTCTTCCAAGTAGCTGGAATTACAGGTGTGTGTGCCACTATACCCAACTTAAATTTTTAATTTTTAAAACAATTTCAAACCTATGAATACTTTGAGTAGTATAATCAATACCCATGCACAGGGTTCACCTAGATTCACCAATTGTCAACAAGTTACATGTACTATTTTTTCTTTTCATACACACACACACACACACACACACACACATTATTTTTGCCAAAAAATATGAGTTTATAACACTACATTACTAAATACAATCCTGTGTCCCTTAACAGGGGGTATATTATGAGAGATGTGCCCTCAGGTGACTTCATAATTGCACAACCATCATAGAGGGTACTTATGCAAATGTAAATAGTATAGCTTAATACATACCTAGGCTATACAGAATACACCATCACATTTGCAATTCAGTGTTGACTAAAATGTGCTTACACAGTGCATGTATACTTAGCCTTTATCTCCAAGGAACAAGGACATTCTCTTACATCACCTTAATACAGTTATCAAAATAAAACAAAAAATCATTACTGATACTGTCATCATCTAACATGCAGTCCACATTCAAGTTTCTAAACGGTTCCTTTACATTTTTTTTTTTTTTTGTCTTTTGTCTTCAAAACATTTGCAGTTTGGCTAGTTGTCTTTTGTCTTGTAGAATGTATTACAATCTGGTTTTCTCTGGTTATTTCTTCTTGACTAGATTTGAGCTAAACATTTTTGGCAAAATATGACATGGATGATATGTATTTCTCATTGCATCACTTCTGCAGGCATATAATGTCAGTCTGTTCTGTCATTTGTCATTCTAAATTTGATCACTTTGTTAAAGTAGCTTGCACTGGATTTCTCCATTGTAAAGTTTCACTTGTAGGCAGAATTTTTTTTTAATAGCATTCAGATTTATTGAAGATGATGATAGCACTCCATTAGAAAGAATGAAGTGGGCCGAATGAGAGAGAGAGAGAGAGAGAGAGAGAGAGAGAGAGAGAGAGAGAGAGAGAGAGACTCAAGGCTTGTAGGCAGAATTTTGGTCCCTATGAACTTCTCTGGTGTTATACTCATGAATATATTGAGCAATTTGGTAAAAGGGACTTTGCAGATGTAATTAGGTTACCAATTAGTGGACATTAAAATATGGAGATTGTCCTGGATATAATCACATGAGCCCTTAAAAGTAGAAGAGGAAGCCTGGGTATGTAGTTCAGAGATAGATTTCATGCTTAATATGCGTAAGGCTCTAGGTTCCATCCTCAGCATCCCCTCCCCCACAAAACAAAGTAGAAGAGAGGAAATCAGAAATTCAAAGCAGGACAATGATTTGAGGCACAGTGACTTGAAGATGGAAAGGACCATGTGGTCAAGTTGGGCCTCAGTCCTACAACTACACTGAAGTGAATTTTGCCAACAACTAGAGTTATCTAAGTGGATTAATCCCTCAATCCTTAAAAAGATCAATGTATGACTGATTTTCATCCCTGTGAGACCCTGAGAAAAGGATCCTGCCACATAATGCCAGTCTTCTGAACTGCATAAAGTGTGGAAGAAATGTGTTGTTTTAAGCAGCTAAGTTCGTAATAATTTATTATGTCAGAAATAGAAAAAAAAATACAAGTAACTTTCTCTTTAGGATTGTGGTAAGAGCCCTCCCAGAAAGAAAGGAAGGCAACCACATGGCTCTCTCTGTACCTATGTAGGTGTGCACAACTCTGTTGTAAGTTGCCACTCTATAGTATATAATACCCAATCAGAATGTATGTTATCATATAGGGGAGACAAAGAAGCTAACATGTAAAAGGGAAACTAATAAAGAATATAAGGTAACACCCTGCTGTACTAGGAGCTCAACTTTTGGATGCTAATCCACTGGGCCAGTTGCAGAATAAACACTGCTTCCTAGCTGAAAGCCTCAGTGTCCAGTCTCTCTGTGTGAGAATCCCACAACAGGATCAATATATAATCTGTGGGGTAATAATTTGAGATCCTGTAAATAGTGGATTTATCAACACCTAAGGATTGAGTAACCTTGCCTGAATTAGCTATTACTTTTGTAAGGGCTAAAGAGTGATTTTCTTTCTCTCAACTGATTTATTTTCTGCCTTATTGATGTATATATATTTAAGGTGCACTTCATGATGTTTCCATAAAGGTATACATTGTGAAATGATTGCCACAATTAAGCTAATCAACAATCCATTAAGTCAAAGTTTCTTTTTTCTTTTCTTTTTCTTTCTTTTTTGGTGGGAGAGGAACTGAGGTTTTTTTTGTTTGTTTGTTTGTTTGTAAAATTCAAGTATATATGGTATTATGTCAGAAATAAAAACATTTGTCAGAAATAGAAATAGTATTATCAACTACAGTCACCATTTATCAGGTTTTCACAATTATTCATCCTGCATAACTGAAACTTTGTATTCTTTGAGTAACATCTAGGCAAATTTATGGAGACTCAGAGTGGACTTGTGGTTTCTTAGGCCTTGGGTGAGTGAGTTGTGAGGAAATGGGAGTGACTGGAAATGGGTATAGGGTTTCTTTCTGGGATGTTGGAAACATTCTCAAATTAATTGTAGTGATGGATACACAACTCTGTGACTATACTAAGTCCTACTGAATTATACACTTAAAATGGGTAAATTTTATGCCACACGGATTTTATCTCAGAGATATTGTAATTTACAAGATGATGTAATTGGTCTTCAGCCTAGTTTCTGGGCACCCAGTTCCTAAAACCTTTGGAATTTCCAAAGTGATAAGTGTCTTTTTGTATGCTTATGAATGACTGTTGGCTTGGGGCTCCAGAAGAGCTTCCTGTTGGGGGCTGGTTGCCCAGGAAACCTTATGATTAGAGTGTTTTCAAGAGGTATTGTTTACATATTGGATAATATATATATTTTTAAATATAGTTGTTGATAGACTTTTATTTTATTTATTTATATGTCGTGCCGAGAATCAAACCCAGTGCCTCACACATGCCAGGCGAGTGGTCTACCACAGAGCCACAGCCTCAGTCCTATTGGATAGAATATTTAAGACACCTTTTACTCCAAGAAGGAGGCATCCATTTATCCAACCTTATCTTCAACTGCTTTCTAACAAACACTGCATTTGCTAGGATAGTGTCTAAATGCCCTTGGCTTGACTTTCTGCCATCTCTGTATTTATCTCGACAGCTCTCCTCCTTACACTTCAAGGTTCAACTTGTTCAACTTCAAGGTCCTTGCTAACCTCCCTTCCCAACTCTTTACAAATCAAAAAGACTTCTTTATATATTCCAGTGTGTACTGACTTCTTTGCCTGAACATTTATATTGTCAATTTGCCATCTAATCTCATAAATAAATCAACCCCTGAATCTAAGAAACTGAATCATTATCATACATACTAATATATTAGTCTGAATATGTATCAAGTTTTTATTGGATCTGTCCCTCATGCCAGGCAGCTGGCAGGAGGACTTGATTTCCTAATCTCAGCTAAGCATCACAATAACCCTCAACCCTGTGAACTATATCTATCATATCCCAAAACGGAGGCTCAGAGTTGTTAGGTAATTTGCTCAAGGCTACAGTGGCTTAGCTGGGAATTTAAACTAGGTATAGTTTGTAACACTGCATTCCTGACCTCTATTAATACTATTTCAATTTCATTGTATATGTTTTCTTTCTTTAACTAGATTATTAAGAGTAGGAGGGCAAGGATTTATATTTTGTGTTTCCTTTGTAGACTCTTCATTATACCAGCTACTATACATAGTCAACGCTCAATAAGTACATACTTTTTTGTATGGGGGGGGTGGTTTTGGGGATCAAACTCAGGACCTCAGGTGTGCTAAGCCAATGCTCCACCACTGAGCTACATGCCCAGCTCAATATTTGTTTATGGAATAACCAAGTGGAATTTTAACTAGCTCAAAATTCAAAAAACATCTAGAAGCCAGGACATGATGGTGTGTGCCTGAAATCCCAGCAACTTGAAAGGGCTAAGGCAGGAGAATCACAAGGCCAGCCTTAGCAACTTAGAGAGGTCCTGTCTCAAATTTAAAAAATAAGGGACTGGGGATGTGGCTCAAGCGGTAGCACGCTCGCCTGGCATGCGTGTGGCCAGGGTTCGATCCTCAGCACCACATACAAACAAAGATGTTGTGTCCGCCAAAAACTAAAAAAATAAATAAATGTTAAAAAATTCTCTCTCTGACTCTCACACTCTTTCTTTAAAAAAATAAAATAAAATAAAAAGGGCTGGGGATGTAGCACAATGGTAAAGCACCCATGAGTTCAATCCCCAGCAATCCCCAGTAACAACAACAAAAAAGAAAGAAAGAAAGAAAGAAAGAAAGAAAGAAAGAAAGAAAGAAAGAAAGAAAGAAAGAAAGAGAAAAAAGAAAGAAAGACTTAGATGGTTGGGCTGGGGATGTGGCTCAAGCGGTAGCACGCTCGCCTGGCATGCGTGCGCCCCGGGTTCTATCCTCGGCACCACATACAAAACAAAGATGTTGTGTCCGCCGATAACTAAAAAATAAATAATAAAATTCTCTCTCTCTCTCTCTCTCTCCCCCCTCTAAAAAAAAAGAAAGACTTAGATGGTTAATTCATAAAATATTCATTATAGATCATAAAAGGAAACACAGATATTTGGGTCCATCCTTAACCTCCAAGATGTCCTGGTAGAAGGGAACCACACCATCACAACTCTTTTTGTTCACCTATGAGTAAGAACTGATTGGACCACATGGATTATGGTTCTGATCCATTGTGATTATTCAACTCCTCTCCTAAAAGGAGATGCCTCTTGGCTTGTGCTTCTTCCATTTGTCTTTTTTTGCAGCAACACCTCCTCTTCTTGTGCACTTAAATAAAGTATAATACCTGTGGGAGTCAGGCTTTAAATTCCAACAGGCATCTGGACACAGCAGTGCATGCCTGTAATCCAAGCAATTCAAGAGGCTGAGGCAGTAGGATAAAAAATGCGAGTTCATCTAGATGTGGCAGTGCATGCTTGTAATCCCAGCGGTTCTGGAGGCTGAAGCAGGAGGATTGTGAATTCAAAGCCAGCCTCAGCAATTTATTGAGGCTCTAAGCAATTTAGTGAGACCCTGTCTCTAAATAAAATACAAAATAGGGCTAGGGATGTGGCTCAGTGGTCTAGCGCCCCTGAGTTCAATTCCCAGTACCAAAAAACAAAACAAACAAAACAAACAAAACAAAACAAAACAAACAAACAAAAACCCTTAAGGAGCAACAAGCCACGTTTTGTCAAAAGGTGGTCAAGTATGACTGAGTCTCAGTTTAATCATCAGTAAAATGGAACTAAAGGGTCTGGGGATATAGCTCAGTAGTAGAGAGTTCACAGGAGAAAAACTGTCTCCCAAGGAAGACATTGTCTCTGAAGGAGTTCCTGGAGAAAGGCAGGAACTTGACTCAGGTGCAGGAGGATCCTTGTTGTAAGTAAAAGAAATTGATTTAAGCACATGTGAGTAGAGAAACAGACAGGAATTTATTTAGGAAAGCAGATACATATTCAAGGGAAAATGGAGATTATCTCAAGAGAGAGATGCTTCAGCCAGGCACAATGACACACAATTGTAATCCCAGCAATTTAGGAGGCAGAGGCAGGAGGACTGCAAGTTTGAGGTCAGCCTCAGCAACTTAAGGAGGCCCTAAGCAATTTAGCAAGATGCTATCTCAAAAAAAAAAAAAAAAAGAGTTGGGGATGTAGCTCATTGATAAAGTTCCTCTGGGTTCAATCCACAGTACCCTCCCCCCACCAAACTGGTGCTATTTGATGTAAAACAAGGGAATACACATTCAAGAGAGAAATGCAGGCCATCTGGACAGTGATATGAATTACTGGGGTTCTTGGCTCCTCATTTATTTATTTAAATTTTTTTTTAGTTGTCAATGGACCTTTATTTCATTTATTTATATGCAGTGCTGAGAATTGAACCCAGGGCCTCACACATGCTAGGCAAGTGTTCTACCACTCAGCCACAAACCAGCCCCCTCATTTATTTATTTTGCAGTATTTGATATTAAACCAGAATTATTCTACCACTGTATTACATCTCCAGCCATTTATTTCTTCATTTTTTTCTTTTTTAAATTTATTTTTGAGACAAGGTCTTACTAAATTGCCCAGGCTGCTTTAGAACTTAGAATTCTTCTGCTTTAGCTTCCCGAGTAGCTGGTATGCACCACTATACCCAGTCCTGGCTCCTCTTTTAAAGGAAACTTGGTGAGCTGTGGAAATGGAAAGGTGTGTAGGGATGATATCAGTCTGGTGATCACAAGATGGTTTATGGTGGTATGGTCATTCTCAGGATCCTTAGGTTGATATGATCTTCATTATCTGATGAATAGATAAAATGCTGGAGTCTCCTAAATTGCAGGCTTCTTAAAATATCATATCTGTCTTTGTTTAATCTATTTGGGCTAATTAATCGTGCACAAGGTGATTATCTTAAGTGAGGGATTTATGGTTAACTTTAAGATTTACTGATTTCCCAAAAATTTGGGAGTGACGGGCCTGGGAGAGAGACTGGCTTGGGGAGTGACAAGACTGGAAAAGTATGCGGAACTTTTAAATTAAAAACCATATTTCCTTATCCTTCCTTTATGTCTCCTTTTTACCTTTTTCTTTCATTTCTTCTAACCTCAGAGTGTGTGCGTAGTATGCAGGAGGCCAAGGATTTGCTCCCCAGCACGGGGCGTGGGGAGTGGAAATTAAGCTCCTTTATCCAATATTTCATCATTGTCAGAATTTCATATTTAATAATTATAGGCAGCTGGAGATACATTTTGGAAACATCAGGGTCTAGAAATCTAGATGGGATTAATTATCTGTGTACAGGTGGTTTGAAACCATCTCCCAATTTCTTTCTGTCTGCATTAGAAACACCCATGGTTGAGGGTGAATCTGGTATGGTCCTTGGGAAAAATTTCAGGGAGGGGGACCTCATGTAGACAAGAAAACTAAGGGAGATTGAGGGAGGGGGAGGAAGAGACTCGGTGCTCTTTGCCTCTCCACCCTTTTCTCTCTCTCTTTCTCTCTCTCTCTCTCTCTCTCTCTCTCTCCCTCCCCCCCAACACGAGTCCCCCATCCCCCAGGATCACCGATTCTGACTAGGAAAGCACAAAGGTAAAAAATCACAGGGGGTCTCTGGGCAGGAAGCTTCTTATTGTCCTGCTCTGACGAACAGTGAGGCAGTGGGGAAAGGCTGCCCTTCCCCCTTTTCTGCTCCCCACCACACCAGGTTTGCTGTTGAGGGTGGGAAGTAGTCTCAGACCCCACGCAATCCCTTTTGCAAAGCCAAGTGTGTGTGTGTGTGTGTGTGTGTGTGTGTGTGTGTGTGTCTGTATTTATGTGTGCGTGCGAGCGCGCGCGTGTGTGTGTGTGTGTGTGTGTGTTGTGTGTAGGGAGGAGGATTGGGGGTGGGATCCCATGACGTTACCGACTCCGCCTCCTGGTTAATATAAGGGGCGCTTGGCGCGCAACGACCCTAAGCAGCAGCTTTGAAGCGAGAGCTACTGAACTCGGCAGCTCAAACCCAACTCGGTTTAAGTCAGCCTTTCCAACCTGACTGGAGATTCTCAGCTCCCTGTGCTAGTCACAGCTCTCTGGTAAGCCTCCGGGAACGACACGTGTGTTGAAGGGGGGGACGGCGAGGGTCTCGGCATACCTAGGATTCTCTCAGGCAACCATCACATGCTGTTGCATCAACGCCACTGTGACCTGTTGCTGGCGAGACCCCGGCCCCGGGAGCTAAGACTCCCAATATCGACCCCAATCCCAAACCATTTCTAGATGGAAGCCCAAAAATCTGGGAGCTGAGTCAGGGGGCAACGGTCGGGACCCCAGATCTCCGCCAAGTGGGAAGTGCAAGCAATCTCGGGCTGCTCTGGGGCCCCTCCCGGGGCGAGTCTCCAAATCTTAGATGTCGAAGCCCCGCCTCGATGTTGATGCTCGCAGGTCAGCTTAGCCCGGCGAGAGGAAGTGGGGGAACATTTGCTTACTCCCCTGGGCGAAGGCAGCGCCAATTGAGCGGGGTGGGCTCGGTGAGGAGGCATGGAACTGAGCCAGTGCTCACTTTTTAAAATCTGTAACTGAGCTTGGACCCATCTCCTGGGAGGCCTGGGGTCCATGTCTCTGGAGTCTTGGGGGCTAGTACTTAAAGGTGCATGGCTATGAAAAGGGGGCTCTCCCTGGAGTTGCTGGCCTCTCCCGAGTTGAGTTGTGTTTAATTCCCAAGGAGCCTCAGGCCAGGAAGCAGGGTTCCTGCATTGGGGTCTAGGATAAATCTTGTAGGTTCCTGGCTAGTGAAAGAAGAAACCCAATAGTGTCTGAGCACTTAATAGGTGCCAGCCACTTTATTACTAGGGGCTTTCACGTGCTTCTTATGAAATTAGTCCTTCCACAAACCTTGTGAGGTATTGTAATCCCTACTTGAATTATTTTAATGCCTACCTCCATATGAAGTAACTGAGGTTAGAGGTAGAGTGACTTACCTCTGTCCCTTCAGTCCCCCCCTCCCGTGCCCCTTTCCCTCCCATAGCTCTTTTGCTTGGTGGAGTGGGTTTTGGAATTCACTTTTAGAGCTTAGGGATAATGAGCCCTATTGAAGGGCTTTTGTCTTGTTTTTCACCAGATCCTAGCATCCTCTTCAATTCCAGCTAGAATGCTGTGGCAGGCACTTCGCAGATTTGGTCGAAAGCTGGTACGGAGACGCACACTGGAGCCAGGCATGAATGAGACTCGCCTTGCCAGATGCCTGAGCACTCTGGACTTAGTGGCCCTGGGTGTGGGCAGCACATTGGGTGCAGGTGTATATGTTCTGGCTGGTGAGGTCGCCAAAGATAAAGCAGGACCATCCATTGTGATCTCCTTTTTGGTGGCTGCTCTGTCTTCTGTGTTGGCTGGGCTGTGCTATGCCGAGTTTGGTGCGCGGGTTCCCCGTTCTGGTTCTGCTTATCTCTACAGCTATGTCACTGTTGGAGAACTCTGGGCCTTCACCACTGGCTGGAATCTCATCCTCTCCTACGTCATTGGTGAGAGACTGGGACAGGGAGGGAACTTCACAGCCAGCAAAGGGGCTTTGGATCAGAAAATTTGCATTGAATGGTGAAGCCCTTGAATTCTTTATTATTCACAGGACCTCAATAGGGCTAAATGTGTGTTGGTGGGGGTCTGGGAGGGTCAGAGATATGGAGAAATTGTTCTATTCACCTTGCAAAGTTTCCTTCATTAACTGACTAGTTTTGGTTCTTAAAAAGTAATTATAGGGCTGTGAGTATATAAATCAGTGGTAGAGCATGTGTATGCACCTCTGGCACCAAGGCTCTGGATTCAATTGAAAAAAAAAAAAAAGAACCAGTAAAGTTTAGGTGATAATGGGTTATGACAGGGATTTGTGTGAGACTAGTGTGGGGGAGGGAGGGAATTTGACCAGGTGTTTCTCCCTCTGCTGTACCAGGTACCGCCAGTGTGGCCCGTGCCTGGAGCTCTGCTTTTGACAACCTGATTGGGAACCACATCTCTCAGACTCTAAAGGGGTCCATCTCACTGCACGTGCCCCATTTCCTTGCAGAATATCCAGATTTCTTTGCTTTGGGCCTTGTGTTGCTGCTCACTGGTGAGGCAAGGGGCAGATGTTGATGGCAGGGAGGGGCTGGGTGGGGCTTAGCCTAGGGGCTAGGGCTGGGACTGGGAAGGGCTAGGTGAAGGGAATAATGGCCTGGAGGAAGAGAAGCTGGGGAGGAATGAGTCAGCCCCATAGAGGCAGGAAAAGAAAGCTTGGACTGAGGGATCTTCCTTTCTCAAGGTTCTAATTGAATTTCTCCCACAGGATTGCTGGCTCTGGGGGCTAGTGAATCAGCCCTGGTTACCAAAGTGTTCACAGGGGTGAACCTTTTGGTTCTTGGTTTTATCATCATCTCTGGCTTCATTAAGGGAGACCTACACAACTGGAGGCTCAATGAAGAAGACTATGAATTGACCAAGGCTGGACTCAATGACACCAGTAGGTTAGAGAGTTTTACTCTTCTTCAGAGCTGCAGTGCTGGGGTCAGAATGAGGAGTAAGCAGATCCATGCTGAGGGATTCTTGATGAGGGTGGGGAAGCATGGGAGGCGGGGCCTTGGAAAACCTAGCCAAGTAGTTTGGCATTAGAGAAAAGGTATGGAGTTGGCTGAACATCACCCTTACCTTTTCCATTCCTTCTTCTACTCTAGCTTGGGCCCTCTGGGCTCTGGAGGATTTGTGCCATTTGGCATCCAGGGGATTCTCCGGGGAGCTGCTACCTGTTTCTATGCGTTTGTTGGTTTTGACTGTATTGCTACCACCGGTAACAGGATCATTGCATTCTCGCTGGGGCTTGGGTGCTATGTGTGCTCAGGCTGCATGCATAATGAGGGTGGTAGAGGAGTGAGCCTGTTTCCCTGGATTAAAACTTTTGTGCTGTGCCCTTTCCTGCAGGGGAAGAGGCCCAGAATCCACAGCGTTCCATCCCCATGAGCATTGTGATCTCACTGTTTGTCTGCTTTTTGGCGTACTTTGGTGTCTCTTCGGCACTCACCCTCATGATGCCTTACTACCAACTCCAGCCTGAAAGCCCATTGCCTGAGGCTTTTCTCCATGTTGGATGGGCTCCTGCCCGCTATGTTGTGGCTGTTGGCTCCCTCTGTGCTCTTTCAACGAGGTTAGTATCAAACGTTTGTTTCAGCTGGGCACCATGCTGCACACCTGTAATCCCAGTGATTTGGAAGGCTGAGGCAGGAGAATCCTAAATTTGAAGCCAGCCTTGGAAACATAGTGAGACTCTGTCTCAAAATAAAAAGTTAGAGCTGGGATTGTGGCTCAGTGGTAGAGTGCTTGCCTAGCATGAGTGAGGCATTGGATTTAATTCTCAGCACTGCATATAAATAAAATAAAGTTCATTGAAATGGATGACAACTAAAAAAATATTTAAAAAAATAAAAAGTTAAAGAGACTGGGCACGTATGTACCTCAGTATAGTACCTCCAGGTTCAATCCCAAGTCTTAAAAAAAAAAAAACCCAACCCCCAAAACACCAATTGCTTGTTTTCCTCTGACCAAAGTCTCAGATCATGGCATTTAGTACCAGAGAATATCCATTAAAAGAGCTGCAAAAGAAAGGTGGGAAAATATTAAACATGCAGGTTTGGGAAGAGATGACCCAAGTCAACTCATGTCATTCTGGGCATTCTTTTCTGCAGCCTCTTAGGCTCTATGTTCCCCATGCCTCGGGTGATCTATGCAATGGCAGAGGATGGTCTCCTATTCCGAGTCCTGGCTAGGATCCACACCGGCACTCATACCCCCATCGTGGCCACTGTGGTCTCTGGCATTATTGCAGGTAGGGAAAAATCCTTAGTTGTTTCACTAGTTCCTTTAACTTCATTATTCCCATCTCTCACTTCTTTGTCTTCTGCCCATCAATTTTAGCATTCATGGCATTCCTCTTTGAACTCACTGATCTTGTGGACCTCATGTCAATTGGGACCCTGCTTGCTTACTCCCTGGTGTCCATTTGTGTTCTCATCCTCAGGTAGGACTCCGTTTCTCTGTATACTGTGATTTGGGATTTTATTCTTAAGGAAGGATAGGGATCTACTCCTTTCTCTTGCACCTTGGTCATCCTGACTTTCCTTTATGAGTTTGGGTATCTCACTGTCAAAAAGAGCTTCTTATTCTTAATGGTAATGTGAAGGTAAAGTTGCCTGGGAGAAGATGGTGAAGTGGTTAAGAGTTGTTTTAAAACTGCTTTCTTAATCTTGCCTCAGGTATCAGCCTGACCAGGAAATGAAGCCTGGGGAAGAGGAAGTGGAGTTGCAGGAGGAGAAGGTTCCTGAAGCAGAGAAACTGACCCTCCAGGCACTGTTTTGCCCACTCAACTCTGACCCTACTCCACTCTCTGGCCAAGTTGTTTATGTTTGTTCCTCATTACTTGGTGAGCAGTGGAATTTCTCTTTGGGTGACTTGGGGTGGACAATATGTCATGACATTTGGTGGTAGAAAGAGGGTGACCCTCGGAATGGGGTGCCTGATATCTTGTCATGTTGATCACAAGAATTGGTTTTGATGCCTCTCAATTTGACCTTTGAAGCTCTACTGCTGACTGTCCTTTGCCTGGTGCCATTTCCACTGCTTTCTGGAGACCCAGTGTGGGTGGCAGTGGTTGTACTGCTTCTGTTGCTTATTACTGGGACGACTATGGTTATCTGCAGACAGCCACAGAACTCCAGTCCCCTTCACTTTAAGGTAAATGACCTCTCCCTCCGTCCTCACCAACCTACCTTGTGTGAATAAGCATGAGATACCTGTGGTCCAAGGTCTCTAGATATACTTAAATTGGGCATGAAAGGGAAGATATAGGAGGTACCTAGGCCAAAGACTTCTTTGGCTTCCTCCCAGTAGTTTCTTTCCAGTTCTATTTCCCCAAACTTTATGTATTCTGGGAGTCCCATATAAATAAGAGGCCACTGAAATACAGTGCCTGAGTAGCGGCTAAACTCGGCCTTTTTTGTCCTGAGAAAAATAGAGGTCTCTTTTTAGTTCACATTGTCACATGTGAAAAGGAAAATTTCCTTTGTTTCTAGGTGCCTGCTGTGCCTTTCCTCCCACTAGTGAGCATCTTTGTGAATGTTTACCTTATGATGCAGATGACAGCTGGTACCTGGGCCCGGTTTGGGGTCTGGATGCTGATTGGTAAGTATCCACTTGGGGAGAGTAAGCCTTTTGGATGTCCTATCCCAACTCCTGTCCCTATCTTATCTCCAGTAGGAGATCTGTTAAACCTTTACAGATCACTGCTGCCCCACCTCACAGCTACCTTTACCCACTAGGGTTTGCTATCTACTTCAGCTATGGAATCCAGCACAGCCTGGAAGAAGTTAAGCCTGACCAACCCATATGCAAGTCAAGGGCCAAAACTGTAGACCTTGATCTCAGCAATTCATGTGTCCACCAATTTTGACATAATTACAACCAAGTGCTGGCTGGTCCCCCCCGCACAATAATGGAGAGTACTCTTGATCCCATGGAGAGCCAACCCTCCCGTATAATGTTGGTGGGGGTTATTAATAGAGCTCTGTATTTATTGTGGAGTGAAGGATGTGTCTTTGCTGTTTCTCATCTATATTTTTTTTTACTTGTCTACTTTTAAATGGTCTCTGTAGTTGCTTACTGGCTTTAAAAAATATTATTAAAAGAAATGGTAAAAATATTGAAAAAAGAAATGGTGTTGTTCTTTGTTTGCTAGAGATGATGTAGAGCCTTGCTTAAAGACTGGAGGGCTTCAGAGAAATGTCCCTTGTCTTTTCTCAAATCACTACAAAATGTTTTGCTATGCCTGGGTGTGCTTCTTGTAGATTGGGGCTTGGGGGTAGTATAAGCAGCACCCCAGTCTAATTACACTTAAGATATGTTTTCTCCCTTGCTACACTAAAGATTAAGCTCTGGATAAGTAGATAGCAATACTTGTTGCTGGGATTTGGGGGTGGACTCTGATCTCAACACTGGCATTGGTTAGGGCCTACACTGAGTCCATTGTCTTCTGTTCCACCACTTCTAGTTGGACCAGTCCCAGACTCCTGTGACTGCCTGGGCAACAGAAATTTTGGCTGGGTGCTTGACACTGCTGGGAGGAGGGGTGGACAGAAGGGGTTTTGGTAAAGGACTGTATATATACAAGGGTACTGATTGCTAAAGAAATCATAGGGGAATAGAGGTCAGCTCTGCTCAGACCATGAACCATTCATTAATCCATTTATCCAACAAACATGAAATATTAGACCCTATGCTGGGAGCTGGTGTTACAGACATGAATAAAACATAGTCTCTGCCTTCAAGGAACTCACAATCTAGTGGGGGGGACAAGCAGGTATACATAAATACAAAATGATTATTTGACCTGGGGCAGGGGTAAGTGTTTAGTGTTGAAAGCACAGGGAGCCAAGTGCATGCCTATAATCCAAGCTAAAGCAGAAGGATCAGAAGTTTGAGGCCAGTCTGGTCAATTTAACAAGAACTTGCCTCAAAACAATAAAGGGCTGGAGCTGGGCAGGGTGGTGCATGCCTGTAATCCCAGTGACTGGGGGGGCAGGCAGGAGGATTGCAAGTTCAAAACAAGCCTCAGTAATTTAATGAGGTACTAAGCAACTTAGCAATACCCCGTCTCAAAAAATAAAATGGGCTTGGAATGTGGTTCAGTGTTTAAGCACTCTTGGGTTCAATCCCTGATACCAAATAAACGAGACTGAGGATGTAGCTCAGTGGTAGAGAGCTGCCTGGTTCAATCCCTAGTATTGTCAAAAAAAGTGAGTGTAGGTGAGGAGAGCTTGACTGTCAGTGAATAGTATGCAGGAAACCATAGAAGTATGGAAAAACTGATTATTCTTGGGGTATGACATACAGTTTTAATGTAGTTGGAGGTTAAGATGTATGGGGTTGTGAAAATTAACAGACCATTTGAATGACTTTGTATACTTTCCTGAGGTGATCACATGTTATCTTGTAAATGGTATGTGTGTGGGGGAAAGAGGTAGGAGATCACAAAAATTCCTAGTACAGTGACAGTTGAATTTTTTAATTTGAATAACAGCAAGGAGGGTGGCTTGAAAGAGGTTGAAGGAAGCTAGAGAAGGGAGATAATGGCTACCACTTACTGACTCATATGCTAGTTATTATGCACACAATTTCATGTTGTCCTTTCCTATGAAGTAGCTGTTATAATTATTTTTTATAGAAGAGGGAACAAGTTTTAGGTAAGAAATATGCTCTCAATCACATAACTTTGAAAGATCAGGACCTGTTTACAAATCAAGTTTGGGGGATGAATGTTCTATTCAGTGGTAGAATGTTTGCCTAGCATACACGAGGCTCTGGGTTCTGACCCCAGCACTTCGAAGCAAAGCAAAAAATAAATAAATAAAACAAAAAACCCTGTTTTGTCTGAACTGCAGCTTATGCTCTTTAACCATTGTGTAACAAGGATTTAGGAGGACATTGTGGTCACTTGGGCAAAATACTTCAGGGGTTTTGGAGGTGTGGATGTGGGAGGTAAGAAAGAAGCAGGTGACAGATTTCTGGAGAAATTACTAGGATAGAGGGAGCATAAGAGAAATAATACTTGGGGATATGAATTCAGTTCCAGGTGCACTGAGTTTATAAAATGTATGAAGTAAGCTTCATATAGGTAAAGATACATAGTCAACTACTAGGATTTGGAATTAGAAGACTGGGCTTGAGTTACAGGTGTAGAAGTAATCATGGGAGAACATATAATATGTGATGAAAACTGTGTGGGACCAAAGATTGCTTTGGGATAAAAGAAAAGGCCAGCTGCAGTGATGCACCCCTGTAGTTGCAGCTATTCATAAGGCTGTGATAGAGGATTACAAGTTTGAAGCCAGCCTGGGCAACTTAGGGAAACCCTGTCTCAAAAATAAAAAGTGGTAGGGATGTAGCTCAGTGATAGAGTGTTCCTGGGTTCAATCCCAAGTACCTAACCAAAAACAAACAAGCAAGCAAACAAACAAAAACCCCTAAACAAAAAGAAAACTACTTGCAGCACAAGTTGAACATTTTTCTTTAAACACTAAGAGACCTTACAACCTTACCTTGATTAATAAGATCAACAGTGGTGCAAGCCTGTAGTCCCAGTAACTGAGGAAGCTGAGGTATGAGGATCAGAAGTTCAAAGGCAATTTAGCAAGACCCTCTCAAAACAAAAGACAAAAGGGTTAGGAGTGTAGCTCAGTGGTAATGTGTCCCTAGATTCAATCCCCAGTAGCAAAGAAAGAAAGAAAAACAGGAACACTGATAGAAAAATGATTGAAGGATATATAGTTTTCATAAAATAAATGTTGTAGCTCAGTGGTAGAGCGCTTGCCTGAAATGTGTGAGGCACCTCCTCAGCACCACATAAAAATAAATAAATCTATACAACTAAAAATATTAAAAATAATTGTAAAGCAAATATAAATTATTCAACTCTTTAATTTAAAATTAAAGAATTTTAAATCAAAACAACTGTGAGATCTCAGTCCTTACTCTATAGACTGGCAAAACACATTAGGGTCTAGGCATTGAAAAATTGATGGTAAACACTTTCATGCATGATAGGGTTAGATATGCTTATAGCTGTTGTGGAGGGTACTTTGATATAAGAATTAGTAACACATTCGTCTTGATCTGAAATTCCACTTATAAGAATTTTTAAATTACATATCTATAAGAATATTTACTGAGAGAAATTTTTGGTGCCAGGGATGGAACCCAGGGTTTCATGCATGCAAAACATGTGCTTTACTGATGAGCTACACACCCAACCCCTACTGAGACATTTATTATTATTGTTATTATTATCATTAGTAGTAGTAATACTAGCAGCAGTACTACTGGGGATTGAACCTGGGGCACTTTTCTACTGAGCAACATCACCAGTCCTTTTTATTCTTTATTTTGAGACAGGGTTTCACTAAGTTGCTGAGAGTCTCATTAAATTGCTAAGGCTGGCCTCTGAGATCCTCCTACCTCAGCTTCCAAGTCACTGAGATTACAGGCATGATCCACAATGCCTGACTGAGACATTATTAATAACATCATAAAACTTGGAAGCTACCTAATGTGCATCATCAAATAGCTAGTTAATAAGTTGAAATACATGAATGTGTAGCTTAATGACAAAGCACTTGCCTACCATGGCAATGCCCTGGGTTCAATCCTTAGTACCAAAAAAAAAAAAAAAAAAGTATTATGTGTCAATAGGTGGTATAAAAAGATCTTCAAGCAGGGTGTGGCTGTTCACACCTGCAATCCTAGTGACTCAGTAGGCTGAGTCAGGATCATAGTAAATTTTAGGCCAGTCTCAGCAATTAAGCAAAACTCTAAGCAACTTAGTGAGACCTTATCTCAAAATAAAACAAGACTGGGAATGTAGCTCAGTGGTAAAGTGCTCCTGGGTTCAATTTCCAATATCAATAAATAAATAAATAAATATCTTCAAGATACTCTGTTAAGTGCAAACAAAACAGTGAGATGTAGAATATTTGTGAGAGAACAAAAGAAGATATATTTATACATAATTTTTTTTTCCTGAAAAAATATATAAAAAGCTATTAACCTCTGATTTTCCTTCTGTCATTTTCCTATTTTGTAACCAGGTATAAACAATACTTTTTTATTATTTTCTAATTATTATCATATTAGGAGATTAATATAGATAATATTAAATTAGGGGAACACTAACAGAGGAGGAAGATTTAGTAAAGGAGATGGAAAAAGAATGACTAAAGCAACAGGAGTGAGGCAGAAGTTTAGGGAGGAAAGAACTTTTCAGGAACAGTACACATTGCCAAATGCTACCTAGAGAGCCAGGTTAAATAAGATAAGCACAGAGCATGGTTCATTGGTTGTATAAATTAGGATGTAATTGATCATTTCAAGAATCAGGTGGTGGAGGTGGAAGCCATGGTGGGTCGAGTGAATGGAGCACGACGAGGTAGACTATGGCTGTAGGCTAGCATTTCAGGCACTAGCTAGAGGGAGTTGAGGGGGAATTATTTTCTGGTTTTGTTTTTGCTTTTTAGAGGCACTGGGGATTGAATCCAGGGGTGTTCTACCACCGAGCTATACCCTCAGCCCTTTTATTTTTTATATTAAGACATTGTCTTGCTAAGTTGCTGAGGCTGGTTTTGAATATGTGATCCTCCTGCCTCAACCTCCCAAAGTCACTGGAATTACAGGTGTGAGTCATTATGCCTGGCTCTATTAGATTTATTTATTTAGGAACCAGGTATCAAACCCAGGGACACTTAACCAGTGAGCCACATCCCCAGCCCTTTTTATATTTTATTTAGAGACAGGGTCTCACTGAATTGCTTAGTGCCTCACTAAGTTGCTGAGGCTGGCCCTGCACTCAGGATCCTCCTGCCTCAGCCTCCTGAGGCACTAGGATTATTCTTTAAAAGAAAATATTTGACCATTATCATAAATGGCAAATAAAGTATTTATCTAATACACATTAAAATAATTATCTAGCTATTAAAACATGACTGTGCAACACCTAAAATAATCACATATCTCACTTTGGAAACCTGAAGTTAACATTAATAGTGAATAATTGGTCAGGCATCAGACTTGAAGATGAAGTAGAAAATTGCTTTAGGTATGGTGTAATCTTGATTTCCTCGAGGTGATAGAGATAAAATTGACCCAACTAAGTGATAAGACACAAAATAGGAAGTAATAAGTGTCCTCAGAGAGGTATGCATGAAGCACCGTAGGAATTCATACAGAAGAATCCTGAAAGGAAGTTCTGGGAAGTCTTCATGGATGCCACAGCTTTTAAACAGGCTTAAGGGATAAGTAAAATGTGTCAGTTCGGAAATTGTGGGGAAGGCATTTCAGGAGGAAGGACACTTGTGCATAAAAGCAAGATGGGAAAGCTTATAATCAACTTTGCTCAGCACCTGAGATTTTGAAGAAGTGGACAAATAAGACAAAAAAGATAGGTTCCTGAGAAACTTTTCTTCTCATTCTAGGGATTGAACCCAGAGGCATCTACCACTGAGTTACACCCTTTTTATTATTATTATTTTTTTTTATCTTGAGATGGGTCCTCACTAAATTGTTGAGGCTGGCATTGAACTTGCAATCCTTCTGCCCTCAGCCTCCTGAGTAGTGCACAGCTCTGGTGAAACTCTTGAAGGTCATTAATTACAGGGCCTCCTACTGAACCCAAGAAGTGTGTGGATGGGAGTGGGGATAAAGGAAGTGGGGATAATGGGTATAAAAATGCAGTTAGATAGGAAGAATAGGTCCTAGTATTCTATAGCACAGTGGGGTAAATATAGCTTACAACAATTTATTATTTCATGAAGAACTAGTAGAGAGGAATTCAAAGGTTTCCAATTCATAGAAATGATAAATGTGCTATTACACAGTAGGGTGACTATACATAATGATAATGCACTGTATATTTCAAAAAGCTAGAAGAAAGGAATTTGAATGTTTTCACCATAAAGAAATGATGAATGTTTGAGGAGCTAGATATGATCATGCTGATTAAACATACAACGTAGCCAGGTTTCGTGGCTCATGCCTGTAAAACCAGTGACTCTAGAAACTGAGACAGGAAGATTACAAGTTCATATGCCTTCCTGAAATTTAGTGAGACCCTGCCTCAAAATTAAATAAATAAATAAATAAAAAGGGTTGGGGATGTAGCTCAGTGATAAAGCATAATTGGGTTTGATTTCCAAAAATTACACACAATATATGTGTGTTAAAACATCATGTGGGGGGGCTGGGGATGTGGCTCAAGCGGTAGTGTGCTCGCCTGGCATGCGTGCGGCCCGGGTTCGATCCTCAGCACCACACACAAACAAAGATGTTGTGTCCCCCGAGAACTAAAAAATAAATATTAAAAATTCTCTCTCTCTCTCTCTCTCTCTCTCTCTCTCTCTCCTCTCTCACTCTCTTTAAAAAAAAATCATGTGGGGGCTGGGGTTGTGGCTCAGTCATAGAGTACTTGCCTAGCATGTGTGAGGCACTGAGTTGGATCCTCAGCACCACATAAAAATAAATAAATGAAACAAATTTATCTATCAACAACTAAAAAAATTTTTTAAATCATGTGGTATCCCCTCATTCATATGTAGGGTTTGGGGGGACTACTGGTGATTAAATTCAAGGGTGCTTTACCACTGAGATATATTCCCATATCCCCAGTTCTTTTTTGGGGGGGTACAGAGATTGAACTCAGGGGCACATCCCCAGCCCTATTTTGTATTTTATTTAGAAACAGGTTCTCACTGAGTTGCTTAGCACCTTGCTTTTGCTGACTGGCTTTGAACTTGCAATCCTCCTGCCTCAGTCTCCTGAGCCTCTGGGATTACAGGCACCTGGCTCCTAGTTCTTTTTATATCTCGAGACAGGGTCTCACTAAGTTGCCCAGGCAGGCCTTGAACTTGTGATCCTTTGGCCTGTCTCCTGAGTCCCTGGTTATATAGGCAAGAGCCATCACACCCAATTGTCGCCAGCTGGCCAGGTTGGCAACCAAAAAACCCACACAAATACAAAACACATTTTTTGGGGGGTCAGGGAACGCTCTGCCACCTCAGGTGTCAACTCCCACGCTGGGGGGCAGGGGGAGCATGGGAGGCAAGATGCAAGAAAAAGAGCACACCTGAAACCCCCCTATTTATCCAGGGAAAGCCATTCATAGAGTATTCCACCCAAATAAGGCAAGGGATTGGGTTTCGAAGGGTGGAGTCTTGCTTGGTGATGTCTTGCAGTCAGCAGGTTGATTGACATCTTGGAAAGCCACACCCATTTCAGGTGCTGTGTGGGATCAGAGTCGGAGTGAGAGAAAAGTCACACATATGTCGCACATCCCAATCAGGGAGCAACGTCAAGCCAGTCTCCTCATACTGCTCATACACAGCCCATGGATGGCTCCTGACACCCAGCATTTTTTGTTTTTAGGTATCATTTTAAAAAATAATAAGGGCTGGAGTTGTGGCTCAGTGTTAGAGTGCTTACCTAGCAAATATGAGGCACTGGGTTCGATCCTCAGCACCACATGAAAATAAATAAATAAAATAAAGGTATTGTGTCCACATACAAGTAAAAAAAAATAAAAAATAATAATAAAGTGGTTAGGTGCAGTGGTGCACACCTGTAATCCCACTGGCTTGGGAGGCTGAGGCAGGAGGATCCTGAGTTCAAAGCCAACCTCAGCAAAAGTGAGGTGCTAACCAACTCAGTGAGACTCTATCTCTAAATAAAATCAAAATAGGGCTGGGGATGTGGCTCAGTGGTTGAGTGCCCCTGAGTTCAATCCCCAGTACCCAAGAGAAAAAAAAAAATGTTGAGCTGGGAGTATAGTTCAGTGATAAAGCACTTGCCTAGCACTGATGAGGCCCTGAGTTCTATCCCAAGGACTGACATTATATGTTGTATATAGGTATTGAATTATCACACTGTACCCATGAATGTGTACAATTATTGTGTGTCTATAAAAAATAAAAGTGTGTGAATGACAGTGTTCAAATATGTGAAGGAAAGAAAGGTTATGTTATTTGGTTCAAAGAATCCCATGCCAGCTATCTAGTCACATAGTCAAACCCTAAATATTACCATAATGCAGACTTCAGGAATAATTAATTCAAGCACATTCTCTGTATACAACTTGCCAAGTTTCCCCAGCTCACTCGGTTAAGTAACCCCACTACAACAATTCTTTGACCTCATGAAACCTCCAATTCACTGACCCCCACTTCCCACACACACTTTTGCTCTTTATCATTCTCCTCCAGTCTTTGCTTGCTCCTTTACCAACCTAAATTCCTGAATATATTATCATTAGTACCATTTTCCAGATACCTCCAACTACCTAGTCAAGACTCCAGAGTTCCCTTTCATCCTCAGAGGAATCCAAACATGAATATTCTTCATATTTTAACCTGTGCAATTCAGGATTTTTGTAGACAATCACACAACTGGGCAGGTTAATGATAATCAACCTTGACTAGATCCTCCTCCACATGACTGAAAATTTTTCCTTTCCTCTTAATTACCCTGCTCTTTGAAACAAGTCCTTCTTACCTTACTCACATTCTTTGAATCATTCCCTCCTACTCTGTTGTTGACTTTGCTTTATACTTTATTGAGGAAAATACATGCCCATCAGATAAAAACCCCTTCATCTTTGTGTGGATTTTTTCTTTTATGAACATAACTTCTCTTTCTCCCGTAATGACAAAAATATATGTTCATTTAGAAAAAAATTAAACACCGAAAAATATGAAGAAAAAAGTAAGCTAGGGCTCTAGCTCAACGGCAGAGCACTTGCCTAGCATGCATGAGGCCCCACCACTATAAAATAAAGTAATAATTCTCCCAAATTCTAGCACTCAAAGGCAAACATTTTTGACATTTTGGTAACTATTCTTCCAGACATTTTTGTTCAAATATGCATGCAATTTTACCTAAGTGTCTACTCTCAGTAAACTTTTTTCTTTTTTAAACTGAATAGTAGGTTGTAGGTGTTTTCCCAGTTAACTATATATTGTTTTTTACAAAAAAGTGTTTAGAGGTTGTAGAAGTATTCCGCTCTATTTAATGTACCATAAATTGTATAGTTAGTCCACTATTGGTGAACATTTAGGTATGTTACAATGCTTTAGTGAACATTCCCATTAATCTCTCTACTATGGTTTGGATCTGGAATGTTCCCCAAAGGCTCATATGTTAAAGGCTTGGTCTCTAATGCCACAATCTTCAGAGGTGGGACTTTGGGAAAGTGATTGGATCATGAGTGCTTTAACCTAAATCAGTGGATTAATCCATTGATGGATTCATAATCTGATGACATTATTGGGAGATGATAGAAACTTTTGGGGGTGGGACTTACTTAGAGGAAGTAGGATACTGGGGGCATGTCCTTAAATGTTATAGCTTGCCACAGGCCCCTTTTCTCCCCCGCCCCTCTCTCACTCTCTCCTTCCCAGTTGACATGAGGTGAGCAACTTTGCTGTATCCTTGGGCCATGTTGTTCTACCTCACCATATCCATAGAAACAATGGAGCCAGCTGACCATGTACTCAAACATCTGAAACCCTGAATCACATAAATCTTTCGTCCTTTAAGTTGTTTTCTCTGGTATTTTGTCACGGTTATGAAAACCTGACTAACATACTTTCTTTGCAATTTTTTTTTTTCCAATTTCACCTTTTGGCAAGTTCCTAGAAGGAGAATTGTTGGGCAAGATTTTTTTTGTGTGACACTGGGGATTGAACCCAGGCCTTGAGCATGCTAAACAAATGCTCTACCACTGAGCTACATCCCCAACCTGTGTTTAAAATTTTGATACAGAGGCCAGTGGTGTAGCTGAGTCCTTTCATGCTGGGGCTAGTTTGGATGTCCAGCAAAACACACACACACACACACACACACAAGATTTTGATACATATCGCCAAACTGCCTTTTTTCCAGAGAAGTTGCAATAACGTGTGCTCTTACCAACAGTGTACAAGAGTGCCTCTTTTGTATATCCTGACAAATCTGAGGGTTTTTAAAATCTTCTTAATCTTTGCCAATCTGACAAATTTACCTTGCTTTAATTTGCATTTCTATGATTACTGGTGAGGTTGAAAATCTTTTCATGTATTTATTGTTATGTTTGTTTCTTTGTAAATTGTCTATGTGCTTTAATCATTTATTTACTAAGAGTATTTGCCTTTTCCTTTTTAATTTGAAGCTCTTTTTATGTTAGAGATGCTAACTCTCTGCTACATATGTTAAAAAACATCTTTTTTGTAATCTGTTGTTTTGCCTTCTAACTTTATAGTGTCATTCAGATTTTTTTCTGTATTGAAACATCATTATTTTTCCTTTTTGATTTTGCTGTTTAAATCATGCTTATATCTAACCATTGTGTTTTATAAAATATTGATCCCTTATTTTCTTTTAGGAATTTTATGATTGAATTTAATCTTTTATTAATCTAGAATTTCTTCTGGCATATGAAATGAGGTTTATTTTTAATTATAAATGGCTATCCAGTTGTTACTACATTTTTTTCTTGAATAATTCTTTTCCTTACTGATTTTAATAGTTCCTGTATTGCAATACTTTTGTTTATAGAGTTTTCTTGGCTATAGTTGCAGGTTTATTCTGAATATATTTTTCTGCTTTTAACAACTTGTAATGCTACCTTGTTAACTGATTTGCATTCTTGGTTGCTTATTCTCTTTTCATCCACTCTATTAACAAGAGCCTTAATAGGATCTCATTAGAGTCCAAGCTGTTGATTCATCTTTTGTACTATATATTTTACCATGTCTGTAACATTAAGTTAAAGGGTGGGACAGACAACTTATAGCTTATGCTATGGTAAGGGAAGATAATCCACAGCATGTTGAGTGTCATATAATATCATTTTACTCCTCACTTTTGAATATCCTCCTCAATATGCACCTGCCTCTTTTTATCTCTTCTCTTTTCTCATTTTTTTTCCTTTTTTTCTGTTTCTTTTATTTCTCACTTACTTTTAACATCTGGGGAGGCCATCTAGATCCAAAACAAAAGAAATTGCAGATACTAATACAACATAAGGTTTTTCACCATTTCTGTGTATATTCCTTTACACACTGGCCCTTTCAGGGCCATGGTTTCAGCAGCTCAGTAGCTCTGATCTTATAGTCATACATACAATCAGTATTAATCAATAGAGTCATGTGATTACTGTATGCCTTATTTAATGTTGGGTAATATAATATCCATTATACTACAGGCATTATTAATCACTAAGAGCTCTAAGATGTATGTGAAAGTGTTGCTGTAGGCTTGAGAGCTGAGGTCTAATTATCACCTTGTTCATTCTTCTGTGAACAAAGAAGCTATGGTAGAGCCAGGGACCTAGGTGGGATGATGGAATTAGGAAGTACTTAATTTGTGAACCAGGAAATGGTGAATAATAATGGGAACTAGTATTTGTTAAGTTCTTACTATATGCCAACTACCCACTGTTCTAGATGTGTTGTGTACATTATTCCATTGAACTAGAAGCCTAGAATTACTGTACCACGGAGCTTGGAGTTGGGTGTGTTCTTTGTCTTGCAAATTCAAAGAATGAGATTCACGGACAATGGTCAGTGAAAGCAAAGTATAAGAAGTTCTTTTAAAGCAAAGCAAAACAATGCTCCTGTGGCTGGGAGGAAACCCAAGAGGGTTGCCAGTGAATGGCTATTTTCTAGGGATTTATATGGATCTGTAGATTTAAGGAAGTCAGCCCCTTGTCCATTATTGAGTAAAGCACTCAGTGTCCATGAAGTATTTATGAAGACTTTAGTACAATCAAAATATCAATTAGATATTTTCCCTCTTTGAAGAGGACTTGGTTTTCAATTCATGTATGCCCTGATTTTAAAATAACTTTTCTGCAAGTTTCTTAGCAAAAATCTGCAGCTGTTGTTTGTGCTCTGCTACTCAAGAAGTTGCCTGGGGGCCCATTTCCCTACTTGCCTAGCCTTATCTCTTCTTCCTGATATTACTACTTTCATTCCCATTCTATAGATGAGTAAATTGGGGCACTAATATTCTAAGGGGTAGCTCAAGGTCACACAGTATGTGATGCATTGGGAATCAGTCAACTCTGGGATACTCTAATGCTTTTTTTTACACCAGACTTCCATTTCCTAATTTGGCAATGTAAGATTATGAAGATACATCAAATTGCAGGATGCAAAGGAAGAGGAGTTACATTACAAGCCTGCTGGTAGATGATCAAAACTGTGGATAGTACCGAATCCTGTATAAACTATTTTCCCTCATGCATACATACCTATAACAAAGTTTAATTTAAAATTAGGCACAGTGATAGATTAATAATAACTAATAATAAAAATAGAACAATTATGATAATTGTTGTAAACAACTTTAATAAACATTATTCAAAACTTATGAATTATTTATTTCTGCCATTTTCCATTTGATATTTTGAGATTACAAATGACCACAGGTAACTGAAATTTCAGAAAGCTAAACTGCAGATAAGGGAGAGGACTACTGTATTCTTTTGTCTTCTCTTTTCTTCATAGTACTATGTGGTCTAGATGCAGAAAACTTTTAAGAGGGAAAAATTATTTTTAGAAATGCCATTTTTCCCATGATATATAATGACTGATTTTAAGATTTTCAGGGTCAGGAGGGAACTCTGTTAATGTTCCCAGAATGGGAACCACAGTCTATTTTCTTCATCATCCTGTTAGCCAGCTTCACATCTGGGCAGACTGTGGTACACAAGGCTTTAAAAAATGATATGTTAAGGAAGAAGTGGGGGCCTTATTATTTTTTTTCTCGGTGCTGGGGATCAAACCCAGGGCCAAGTACATGCCAAGCAAGTGCTTTACCTGAGCTACATCCCCAGGCCTCTTCTTAATGTTTGATATTGGCTTTGTCTCCAAATTCAGTGAAGATTTCATTGGAGACCAACTCCTTAGTTGCAATATCTTGCACAGGTTAGGTAAATCAAAGATATTTACTTATATATTCCATCCACCCCTAAAAATATTTGTATAAAGATAGGCAGAACACATGAATTTTATGCGAGCCTAAAGGAGAATCATTAGGTAGTTTCCTTTAGATACGACAAGGAAAGGCAGAGCAGCAGAAACATATCTAGGAAGTAGAGTTTTTCCATAACCTCTGATATTTCTGACCTTTGTCACTACTTTTTTTTTTTTTTTTTTTTTTGAGATGGGATTTCACTATGTCACTGAGGCTGGTCTCAAACGATCTTCTGGATTGTCTCTGAGTTTTGGTTCTACAGATGAGTCTGGATTCTTCGCCAATCTTGAATAACTATTGGGCAGTATTATGTACTTTATCTCCCCTCTACCTTGTGTATGTTTGTGTGTGTGAAGTTCAGCTGTCCTCTTTCCTGTAATCCTGGCCATCTACACTTTTTCCTCAATTATTTGTATTAGGTTTCCATTTTACATCATATTTGCTTCTTCCCAGTGAGTCTCACCCTGACTTCATCCAGTGATTCTTCCAGTTGCATTCCTAAGGCCTAAGATCCAGAAAGGCCCCAAGCGTTAGGCTCTGAGATACAGGGGAAAGGCCAATTGGGTGTGGCCTTTGATGACGTAGCCATAGGGGGAGGAGTTTTCCTAGTGTCCTTAGGCCCTGTACAGGAATTTGTGTAGAGGACACGCGAGTGGCTTCGGCACTGGCGTCCCGGCCAGGGTGAGTGATTTAATGAGCAGGGGGTGTTAGAGGCGGCTTCGGGTATGGGTTAATTGGGTGATTTCTTTCCTTTTTAGCGGTTCACCCAGAGTCTGTTGCATGATGGGCAAATGCTCTACCACTAAACTCCAGGCCAACTGGGTAGTTGACAACTACCAATAAGATGTGCCCGTCACGTTTTAGAGTTGGATTTGAGACAACGGTTTTAGATTATCAAGTGTCTGGGTGGCTGACTCTCAAGGTGAAAGGCAGTATTTTTTGCTGAGCTGGGAGGACGCTGAGGAGCATTTCCTGGCCACTGAAAGGAGAAAAGAATAGTTACTGTAGTTTATATGTGGCCGACCTACTTCCATCAAAATGGGGAAATTGGAGACGGTTGGTGACCGTTAGTAGTGGGGTGATGTAGGTGCTAGCTGTCTTTGAGATCAGAAGACAGTGATTGGATGTTCTGGCTGGGCATGGGATTTTGAACCAATTAGGAGGAAGCAGCGAGTGCCAACCAGACCAATCACAGGGCGCCCCTCACCCTGGTTCTCTTGTTGCTGGCCGAATTACGGTAAGAAAAGTCTTGGAATGGAATTTTGAAGGTCCCTTTATGTTGTAAGTCAGCGTGGCCATGTCCTACATTATTCTGGCCCCGTCTGTCACTAATTTTTCTATGTTTTCAATTTTTTCAACTTTCTCCCCCCCCCAACCCCCACCCTATGGATAACAAGTAACAGGAAAAAATGTTTGCAAAGAAATTTATCCAGAAACTGGAAGATAAAGGACAGGATATTCAACTATTTTCTTATTTCGTAGGGCAGAGCAAGGGATTTAAAAATGGACGGTATCGATTTTCGTTTCATGGACTTTAAAGGTATCTAACTTTGCAGTAAGTAAAGAAAATAATCAAACTGTTGTGTTATTTAGCACTTTCTAAATGTATTTTGTTTCAGAATTTTGACTCTTTGGAGTATCCGTAACTCCAGCTTTTCTCTTATATGAACTAAAAATGATACAGAATAAAGACACTGGGAAATTTTTATCAGCTAGTATAGGGAAACAGTGTTCATAATTTTTAACTTGTCTTTTCAGGATTTTTATGACATGAAAAATAACACTGGTTTAATATGAAATAGAAACCTACTGAATTAAAAGTACATTTTAAAAGAATTACTGCAAGATCCCGGAGGGCCTTTCCATAGTCATCAGGGGAAAAATTTTTTTTGGCAGTACTAGGGATTGAATTCTAGGCCTTGCACATGATAGGTAATTGCTCTACCACCGAGCTACATCCCCAACACTGAAAAATTGATTTTATTTAAGTGTGTAGTTTTAAGTTTAAGTGGTGTTTTATTGTGTCTTAACTCATTTGAAAACTGGTAATCCATGTATGGTATTTATGGGAACTCTCATAATAGAAAGCAATTTGATTGACCAGGTTCCACAACCAAGCCAGATATGGGAGTTTTTTTGTTTTTGTTTTTGTTTTTTTTTTGGTGGAGGGGTACCAGGGATTGAACCCAGGGGTACTTGACTACTGAGCCACATCCCCAGCCCTTTTTTGTATTCTATTTAGAGACAGGGTCTCACTGAGTTGCTTAGCTCCTCGTTTTTTTTTCCCCCCTGAGGCTGGTTTTGGACTCACAATCAGTAATAATCTGCCTCAGTAATAATCCCTAGCGGCTGGGATTACGGGCATGCACCACCATGCCCGGATTAGATATGGGAGTTTTTACATTACATTCCTTTGTTCCTGGGGAAACAAAGACGTGTGATACATTCACAATCACATAATGATAAATATATGAAAGTAAGGTGGCTACAAATCTATGATTTTAAAAAAGTTTAGGAGGCTGGGGTTGTGGCTCAGTGGCAGAACACTGGCCTAGCATGTGTGAGGCACTGGGTTCGATCCTCAGCACCATATATAAATAAAAAATAAAGGTACATCAACAACTAAAAAAAATTTTTAAAAAGTTTAGGTCAGTATATTGTTAACGTTTCTCATTTTAAAATGATGACAGGGCAGGGGAGAGTGGGTAGCTGAGGGTTAGAGTGCTTGGCTAGCATGCCTAAGGCCCTGGGTTCTATCTCCAACACTGCAATTTAAAAAAAAAAAAATCTTTAAAAGATGATAAAGCCAGGGCTGGGGTTGTAACTCATTGGTAGATCACTCGCCTAGCACATGCGGGACACTGGGTTAGATCCTCAGCACCACATAAAAATAAAATAAAGGTATTGTGTCCAACTACAACTAAAAAGAAATTAAAAATGATAAAGCCCACTACTCCTACCTTAAGTTTTAATTTAGGATATATTATCTAAAAGGTATAAGTGTGAAATAGGGATTATAACTTAAGTATATGGTATTTGAGACCTTGTATTTACATAAACATTTGAAGCACACAGCAACATATAGAGAATAATATAACAACTATATGCCTACCACTAACTTTTGTCAAATCTTAACAGTTTGCCATATGCATCAGATATTTCATTGTTTCAAAGAACTAAAATATTGCATGTAACATTTTTTTTTTTTGTACTACTGGGGATTGAACCTAGGAAAGCTTTAACACTGAACTATATACCCATTGTTTTTTTAAAAGTATTTTTCTTCAGTTGTAGATGGACACAATGACTTTATTTTATTTATTTTTCATGTGCTGAGAATTGAACCCAGTGCTCACACCTGCTAGGCCAGTGCTCTACTACTGAGCCACAACTCCAGCCCTTCATTGGTTTTTATTTTTAATTTTGAAGCAGGATCTCACTAAATTGCCCAAGCCAACCTCAAACTTGGAATCCTCCTACCCGAACCTCTCAAGTAACAGGGATTACAGGCATGCACCACCATGTCTGGCTCTTTTTAAAGTTTACATAATAAATATCATTTTATGTGTTTTTCCTGCAACTTATGTTTCTATTTGCCCCCCTCCCCATCATTGTGGGTTTTTTGTTTTATTTTTAATTTCTGGGTTGTGTTTTGAATATTTACTCATATGTATATTTTAATTCTAGATTATTTATTTCCACTGCTGATTGGTAGTAGTACACTGAATGTAAATATACAGTTTATTTATTCAATCTCCTTTGTTTGACATATGAATTATTTCAAATATTTGATGTTACTACAACACTACAATGAATGTTGTGTTTTGGGGTGTTTTGCAAGGATTTTCAAACATATTTTGCCACCATCTATGGCAATAAAATGTTTAATGCCACATCCCATGACATACGCACTGTAGCACAAGTTGAATGAAACTATTTTTTATCTTTTTTTTTTTTTTTGTACTGGGGATTGAAACGAGTGGCACTTTACCACTGAGATACATCTTTGTCCCTTTTAAAAAAAATATTTAATTTTTAGTTTTAGTTGGACACAATACTTAATTTTATTTATTTATTTTTATGTGGTGCTGAGGATTGAACTCAGGGCCTTGCACATGCTAGGCGAGCACTCTAACCCTGAGCCACAACTCCAGTCCCCATCCCTGTCCTTTTTATTTTTTGTTTTCAGACAAGATCTCACTAAGTTGCTTAGGGCCTCCCTAGGTTGCAGAGGCCAATCTCAAATTTGTGATCCTCTTGCCTCAGCCTCCCAAAGTGCTGAGATTACAGGCATGTGCCACTGCACCCTGCTGTTCAGCATTTTTAAATGAAACAAAAAATGTAATAGATAATATCAGCCAGAGCTGTGTGTGATGGCACACAACTGTAATCCTGGAGACTCAGGAGGCTGAGGCATAAGGATCACAAGTTTGAGGCCAGCCTCAACAATTTAGGGAGATCCTAAGCAACTTATTGAGACCCTGTCTCAAAATAAAAAAATAAAAAGTGTTGGGGATGTGACTCAATGATTAAGTGCCCCTGGGCTCAATCCCTGTTGCTAAAAATAAATAAATAAATAGTGCTTAGCACGACTCACTAAGTTGATTTGAGCTATTAGGGCGTGAGGCTCTAGGACAGTCCTGCTAGAATATAGTGCAAACATAAATAATTTTATATTTTTAGTAGTCACATTATAAAGGATTAAACAGAGTTGGGCATGGTGGCACACACCTATAATCCTAGCAATTTGGGAAACTGAGGCAAGAGGATCACAAATTCAAGGACAGGCTCAGTAACTTAGTGAGACCCTAAGCAACTTAACACGACCCTGTTTCAAAATGAAAAATAAAAAGGGCTGGGGATATGGTTCAGTGGTTAAACACCCCCATGTTAAAAAAAATAAAAAGAGTTATACAGGTGAAATGAATTTTAATGATACACTGTTTAGCTCAGCATATCCAAAAGGTTATTATTTAAGCATATAATCAATACAGAATTATTAATGAGGGGCTGGGGTTGTAGCTCAATGGTTGAGTGTTTACTTCGCATGTGTGAAGCACTGGCTTCTAAACTCAGCACCATATACAAATAAAAATAAATAAATAAAGATATTGTGTCCATCTACAACTTAAAAATATTTAAAAAATTATTGAGATATTTTACATTTTGTTTTTTGGTTCAAAATCTTTGAGTTTGATACTTTTTTTTTTTTGGTGCTAAGGATCAAACCCAGGGACTCATACGTGTTAAATAGCCTAGTGTGTATTTTATACTTAAAATATATTTCATTTTAGATTAGCCACAGTATTCAGTAGTCAGTCACATGTGGCTAGTGGTTACCCTACTAGACAGTGCAGTATATATATGCTGGATCAAAAGCTATGAGCAACTTTAACTTTATAAATATTGCCAAATGGCTGTCCAAAATAGATTTAACAATTCATATTATCTTTTACCCTTCTCCTTCTACAAATCCTTGCTAATATTTGATATTGTCAGACTTAAAACTTTGCAAGGGTGAAGGGTATTCTTGTTTTTTTAATCTTAAAGTAATTTATTATTTTTAAAATTTTAATTTGTTATATATGACAACAGAATGCATGACAATTCATATTACACATATAGAGCACAATTTTTCATATCTCTACTTGTACACAAAGTAGAGTCACATCCTTTGTGTCTTCATACATGTACTTAGGGTAATGTTGACCATTGCATTCCACCGTCTTTCCTACCCCATCCCCCTCACTTCCTCTCCCTCCCCTATTCCCCTTTGCTCTATCTAGAGTTCATTTAATTCTCTCATCCCCCACCCCCTCAGCACATTATTGATCAGAATCCTTAAATCAGAAAAATCATTTGGCATTTGTTTTTTTGGGATTGGCTAATTTCACTTAGCATTATATTCTGCAGCCCCATCCATTTACCTGGAAATGCCATGATTTTATTTTCTTTTAATGCTGAGTAATATTCCATTGTGTATATATACCACATATTCTTTATCCATTCATCTACTGAAGGGCATCTAGGTTGGCTCCACAGTTTAGCTATTGTGAATTGTGCTGCTATAAACATTGATGTGGCTGTGTCCCTGTAGTATGCTGTTTTTAAATCCTTTGGGTATAGACGGAGGGAGTCTCCATCATGTCGGATTAGGCCCCAACTTCCTTAATAAATCTTCATCATGTTGGATTAGGGTATTCTTGTTTTTATTAACATTTAAAAAATTTTTAAATTAAAATTTAAAAAAAATTGTAGTTGTAGATGGACAGAATGCCTTTATTTTATTTATTTTTATGTGGTGCTAAGGATTGAACTCAGTGCCTCACACATGCTAGGCAAGTGCTCAGCCACTGAGCTATAGCCCCAGCCCTTTAATTAACATTTTTTGAATAACTTTGTTTTGCTTTTTGGTGCTGAGGATTGTACCTAGGGCCACTCACATACTAAGCACACGTTCTACCACAGACCTATACTCCTAGCCCTGAAATAACTTTAGATTTACAGAAAAGTGGCAAAGATGCTACAGGGTTTTAATATACCTCTCAGCCAGTTTAATCTTCCTTAATGTTACCATCTTACATGGGTCTTGTTTTGATTTACATTTTTCTGACAATTAGCAAAGTTGAGTTTATTTTCATGGATCTATTGGCAATTTGAGTTTTCTTTTCTGTACATATAACCCTTTTAATCAAGTTTTGTAAAAATGGACCACAAGGACTCGGGATGTAGTTCATTGATAAAGCACTTTCCTAGCATGTGCTAAGCCCTGCTTTCAATTCCTAAAACTATAAAACAAACAAACAATGATAAAAATAAAACGAAACAAAATGAACCACAAAAGGCCATGTGATGATTCATTTAGTTCATTTGCTTCTTAGGAAGAATTGACATAACACCAATATTTTATATCACTAATTCCAAACGATTTCTGGTGTAAGCTATACCCCACAGAGGTCAAATATATTCATCTCCTTTTCTGCATGCCAGTTTGTCTACTATTTGAATATACTTACCTTGTCCTGTGGGAAGTCCCTTCTGCAGATGGAACATGTCTTTTTGTTCAGTTTTGAAGAATACTGTTACTTGTTACATGGTTTCTCATCAGTCTTCTCATAATTTTGTGTGCAGTCTTCTGAACTGCTCTATTCTTTTCATATTATTCCTTAAGTATGGAACCTACAACAGAACACAGTTCTAGATTTGATATGATGAGCACAAAATACTCTTTATGTTTAGATTCAGGGATGATGATCATCTTTCTCTTTATATAATGATGTAGTGATTCATTTTAATGGTTTTTTTTTCTTGTGGTTTTAGGGATTGAACCCAGGGCCTTGCATTTGCTAGATAAATGCTCTACCATTGAGCTACATCACCATACCTTAAATTTTTTATTTTATTTTGAGACAAGGTCTTGTTAAGTTTTCCAGGCTGTCTTCAAACTTGCTATCCTCTTGCCTCAGCTTCCTAGTAGATGGGGTTACAGTTGTTTGTCATTACACCCGGCAGCAAATGTAACCTGTCTAACCACCATGCCTTTAAAGAAATATAACATTCTTTTTTTATTTTTTTTTATTTTTTTTAATATTTATTTTTTAGTTCTCGGTGGACACAACATCTTTGTTGGTATGTGGTGCTGAGGATCGAACCCGGGCCGCACGCATGCCAGGCGAGCGTGCTACCGCTTGAGCCACATCCCCAGCCCCAATATAACATTCTTATCTCCTTAGAAAAATCTTTATTCCCTTTTGCAGTCACTCCCCATCCCTCCACTCTCTACTCCATACACTTTTCTGATTTCTATTACTGTAGATTAGTTTATAAATAAAATCATTCAGTATGTATAGTTTTTTTCTGTTGTATCTTTCATGAAGCATAATTGTCTTGTTATTCACCCTTATTGGGGCATATATGAGTAGTTAATTCCTTTTATTGCCTAGTAGTATTCCTCTGAAAGAGTACTTTGCAATTTGTTTATCAGTTCATCAGTTGATGGATGTTCTTGGCTATTATGAATAAAGTTGCTATGAATATTCATGTGTAAATTTTAAAAATGGATTTAGGCTGGGTGCTGTGGTGCACACCTGCAATCCCAGGGGGTTAGGAGGTTGAGACAGTAGGATCTCGAGTTCAAAACCAGCCTCAGCAAAAAGTGAGGCACTAAGCAACTCAGTGAGACCCTGTCTCTAAATAAAATACATAAAAGAAAAAATAGGGCTGGGGATGTGGCTCAGTGTTCTAGTGCCCCTGAGTTCAATTCCTGGTACCAAATAGTAATAATAATAATAATAATAATAATAATAATAATAATAATAATAATAATAATAAGTGGATTTAGGTTTTCATTTCTTTAGGGGAAAATACCTAGGAGTGGAATTGCTAGGATGCAAAATACTTTTATAACAAGGTTTCAGCAGATTGTCTAGAGTATTTACTTTATGGAGGACAAGTTTTTGAAAGGCCCAAATTCTTTTTTTTTTTTTTTAAGTACCAAGGATTGAACCTAAGGGTGCTTAACCACTGAGCCACATTCCAAGCCCCCCAAACTCTTAATTTAAGAAATAATAGAAACTGGGCTGGGGGTTTTCCTAAGCTTTACTGCCTGATTGAGAAAAATTCCCAAGAGCAAGCATCAGGACCATTCAAAATGGAAGGCAATTTAACAGGGGAAATAGCAAAAAGAAGTTGAATGGTGTTGAGAAAATATTTTAAAAAAATTTTTGTAGTTGTAGATAGACAGAATGCCTTTATTTTATTTGTTTGTTTTTATGTGGTGCTAAGAATCAATCCTATTGCCTCACACATGCTAGGCAAGCACTCTGCCAGTGAGCTACACCCTCAGCCCAAGAAAATATTTTTAATGAGATAATTTAACCCAGTTGTCCTTCGCAATAATAGGTTTAATTCTTAAATAATGGCAACTGTTTATCAAGCATTTTAGCTCCTTTTTCCTGTGGTTAGTTTGGAGACAAATTTTTATTCTCCTTTCTCTAAATTTCTATCTTCTTTCCATTTGTTATTACACAAATACCCTTATGATCTATTACAGTATTGATTTACATTTTCTTTTTGTTTTATTTATAATGATTGTTAGGAAGATAGATATTAGTTAATTTGGCTTGTCAAATCTTCAGGAAATAGTCAGGTGTGATGGTGTGTGCCTATAATCCCAGCTACTTGGGACACTGAGGCAGAAGGATCACAAGTTCAGGGCCAGCCTGGGCAACTTTAGTGTGACCCTGTTGCAAAATAAAAAAAAAATGGATGAGGATGTAGCTCAGTGGTAGGAATGGCCCTGAGTTCAATCCCCAGTGCTTCCACCACTACCACCACAACAAAACACCGCAGAAAACAATGTGTGTGTGTGTGTGTGTGTGTGTGTGTGTGTATAATATATAATATGTATTATATATACATACACATATATATATCCTGTCCAATAGAAATAGTGTGTATATATATACTAGTCCTGTCCAATAGAAATATAAGGTGTGTTACAAAAGTAATTTTAAATTTTCTAATAGGCACATTAAAAAAGTAAAAATAAATAGATAAAATTAATTTTTAAAATTTTTTAATATTTATTTTTCAGTTGTAGATGGACATAATACCTTTATTTAATTTATTTATTTATACGTGGTGCTGAGGATCAAACTCAGTGCCTTGCATGTGCTAGGCGAGTGCTCTGCCACAGAGCCACAACCCCAGCCCCCAAATTAATTTTTTTTAAAGAGAGAGTGAGAGAGGAGAGAGAGAGAGAGAGAGAGAGAGAGAGAGAGAGAATTTTTAATATTTATTTTTTAGTTCTCGGCGGACACAACATCTTTGTTGGTATGTGGTGCTGAGGATCGAACCCGGGCTGCACGCATGCCAGGCGAGCACGCTACCGCTTGAGCCACATCCCCAGCCCCCCCCAAATTAATTTTAATGATAATTTCAATACTGTCTTTTAGCCCAGCATATCCCAAATATTGTATCAGCATGTAATCAATATACAAAATTACTGAGATATATTATATCCTCTTTTTGGTACCCAGGGGTGCTCCATCACAAAGCTGGATCCTCAGTGCCTCCACCCTGTTTGAGATAGGGTCTCATTAAGTTGCTGAGGCTGGCCTCAAACTTGCAATCCTCTGCCTCAGCCTCCTAAATCTCTACAATTGTAGGCATGTGCCATCATGATTGGCTGTTTTTGTGTTTTGTTTTTTTTGTACCAAGTCCTTGAAATCTGGTATGTATTTTGTAATTATAGTACATCTTAATTTTTTTTCTATCACTGGGATTCTAGTGCTCAAAATAGACAGGTGCTCTCCCACTACCCTCCAGCCCCACATGCTGCAATTGGGATTACCCACATTTCAAGAGCTCAGTATTGCTACCCTAATAGACAGTACAGGTCTAGACTAAAAAGTGTAGTAGAAAAAGTCACCTAAGATGATTGTCTTTCATTGAATCTCAAAGGACTTCATTTATTTGGAAGCCTCCCTGAGCTGTCTTTTCTCATTCCTTGAAATGCCACAGTGGGATCCTTATATTAGGAATGGCAGAATTATTAAGAAATGTCCCAACAGAGGGCAACATAGTTTATAGAATCATGAGTATGTCTACTATATATATAGCCTGTGCTGAAATCTCACTGAGATATTCATTGGTGCTCAGTATGTTGTCCAGGCTTGTCTTGAACTTATGTGGCATAAGTTATCCTTCCACCTCAGCCTCCTGAGTATCTGGGACTATAAGCATGCATTACCATACCCGTCTATTTTTAATTTATGTGTGTATGGGGGGCGGGGGAGGTACTGGAAATTGAACCCAGTGGCAATTTACCACTGAGATATACCACCAGCCCTTTTTATTTTATTTTTGAGACAAGATCTTACTAAGTTGCCCAGGTTGGCCTTGAACTTGTGATCCTCTTGCCTCAGCTTCTGGAGTTGATGGGATTATAGGTGTGCACCACAACACGTGTCTGTTTTTAATTTCTTGAAACCCTCTGTCCTGTGTTCCACAGCAGCTGTATCATTTTGTGTTCTCAATACGAGTGTGCAAGAGTTTATAATTTCTTCACATCCTTACCAACACTTACCTTTTATTTTTTAGACAATAGCCATTGTGACAGGTGTAAGGTGTATGCCATTGTGGTTTTGGTTTGTATTTCATGCTGATTACTCATGTCGAGTATTTTTTCAGGTACCTGTTAGTCATTTGTTTGTCTTCTTTAGAGAAATATTTGAAATTTTTCTTTTGCGGTACTATGCATTGAATCCAGGAGTGTTCTACTTTTCAGCTATATCCTGAACCCTTTTAAAAAAATTTATTTTGAGATAAGGTCTTGCTAAATTGTCCAGGCTGACCTGGAACTTGTGATCCTCCTGCCTCAGCCTCCCTAGTCACTGGGATTACGCTATGTGCCACCCTAACTGGCAATATTTGATACTTTTAAATATTTTTTCTGGGGTTGGGACTGTGGCTTAGTGGCAGAGCACTTGTTTCACAAGTATGAGGCACTGGGTTTGATCTTCAGTATCACATAAAAATTAATAAGTAAAAAATAAAGGTATTGTGTCCATCTACAACTACAAAAATATTTAAAAATATTTTCTCTATCAGATTTCTCATCTTGTTTTATGCATCATTCTTTTGACTTCAGTGAACATCTTCATGACAGATATTTTAATTTCTGTCAGGAAATCATATAACTTTCATATTAAGGCCATTTTCTAGAGATTTATCTCTTTTTTAATGGTACTGAGGATTTAACCCAGTGATGCTCTACCACTGAGCCATACCCCCAGCCCTTTTAAATTTTTGAGAGAAGGTCTTGCTAAATTGCTGTGCCTGGCCTTGAACTTGTGATCCTTCTGCCTTAGTCTCTTTTCTAATTGATTTTATTTTTTTAAATACACAACAGTGGAATGCATTACAATTCTTATTACACATATAGAACACAAATTTTCATATCTTTGTATATAAAGTATGTTCATGCCAATTCATGTTTTTATACATGTACTTTGTTTTTTTTTTGCCTTACAATTCTTATTACACATATGTACCAGAATTTTTCATATCTCTGGTTGTATATAAAGTATGTTGACACCAGTTCTTGTCTTCATACATGTACTTTGGATAATGATGTCCATCACATTTCACCATCCTTGCTAATCCCTTGCCTCCTCCCTTTCCCTCCCTCCCCTCTTCCCTATCTAGAATTCATCTATTCCTCCCATGTTCTCCCTCTGTACCCCACTATGAGTCAGCCTCCTTATATCAGAGAAAACATTTGGCATTTGTTTTTCTGGGATTGGCTAACTTCACTTAGCATTATCTTCTCCATCATCTCTTGAGTCACTGGGATTACAGCCATGCAGCACTGCCTAGTTTGGAGATGTTACAGGGTAGAGGCCTGCCATGAAACTGAGACAGCTATGGAGCCCCCGCTCTTACTCTGATTCTTGAAATTATGACAGAAAGATTTCAGACATGTTGCTCAGAGTGACATACATGGGTTTATTGAATGAATAGAAAAAGAGAAAAGGGGACACTCTCAAGGGAAAGAGTCCTCTCAGAGAAGAGAAAGTTGGTACACCCTTCCTGCCTTCCAGTTTCATTGCAAGTCCCAGGGAAGTTTCCAGAGTCCCACCCAGGACCACCTTTTGACTTTTGACTGGCAGCATTGGAATTGCAAAAACTGTCTCAAGGAGAGGTTGGTTTTCTGTTCACAGAGGTGGAGTTTTTAAAGAAATTGAGTCTCCCTATTTTTGTCTCAATACCCAGCCCCTTTAATTGGTTTATTATCCTTTGACTAACCCTCAACAAATTTTCTTTGTGAGGGTCTTGATATTTTAGTTGCTAGAGTAATTGGGGGTTGTGATAGTTCCAATGATAGGGGAGGGCCCAGACCACCTGGTAGGGTGTTAGAAGATTTGAAATAGTAGTTTTCCTTAAGGGACATAATTGTGTTTGGGAAGGTTTTAACATAACAAGCCCCCATCTTCCAGGTGTTAATCTGTCAGATAAAGCTCCCAGTTGCCCTTCATTGTCCTTCCCTGTTCACCCATTCATGACTCACTAGCTTGTTCCTTTGGAACATCTTTGTATGGTTCTTTATTTTCCTTGACTCTCGGTATTTGTGTCTGTGTATTAGGCAAAGAAAGAAACACAGTCTGCCTTGACTTGCTTTGTCTATGAGAAGACCCATCAACTAGTCCCACTAGAGATTCCAGTGGCCTCTACCAACATTTTCCTTCCCCAGAGAGAGCAGGCAGATGTAGTTTTTGTCTGCTTGTTCTGTGCTAAGCCAGAGTAGACTGAGGTATGGCATCTACCAGTGTAAGCCTCTGTCTCCATTGTCTCTTGGGAGATTTGAGCATGCTGGACTCACTGGAGCTTCTTACTGGAGAGACAGATGCTAATTCTTTGGTTGGCCTCAGGGTAGTTGGGCAATTGGATGCGTGGATCTCAACTTTTTTCTTCCCTAGGAAGCTGAGAGCTAGGATTTTTCATTTTTCTTCTGTTCTTTTTTTTCTTTTTAAATTTTGTTGTTTTTGCAATACTGGGGATTGAACCAAGGGGCACTCTACAACTAAGCTATATCCCCAGTAATTTTTTTTTTTTTTTTTATTTTGAGACAGGGTCTTGCTAAGTTCCCTGGGCTGGCATTGAACTTTGAATCCTCCTTCCCTAGCCTACTGAGTAACTGGGGTTACGGGCATGACACCAGACTGAGCTGGGATTTTTCATATGTGTAATTGTATCATTTCTGCTTGTTTGTCCTTCCCTAGTTGCCCTCAAATAAGGACACTGCTCAGAACTACAACGCACTGCTGTGACTAGGTCTCTTAAAGCTGTGGTGCATGCAGTTCCATATGACTTCTGAATTATGACTCGCTGCTTGGATTCTCTTGTACAGTACCCAGTTTGTCATTTGAGATTGGCTGGAACATTGTATAGAAAAAAATGTCATCTTCCTGACCACAGATATAGACTATGGTTTACAGTGTGATTTTAGTCTGTGTCTAAATGTGTTTGCTTGAGTTTTCTATGCCTTTTAGTTACTGTTTTGGATATTTTAGCTGCTGTCATTCAAACCAGCCTCTTCAGTCAGAATATTTTTGCTTACGGTCAGAGCCATGGCTTAGCATTTTGAATGGTCCTGGTACATTTTCTCTCTACTCCTTTTTAGTTGCCTCAGATTATTGATTTATTACTTGTTCCATGCCCTTCTCAATATAACCAGTGTAGTGAAAAGTCTAGAATTTCAAATCAGAAAGTCTGAGTTCAAGTCCTAGCTTACTACATTCTCTTTATATCACCTTTCAGAAGTCGTTTCATTTTGTGAAGTGTCAGTTTCCACTTTTTTTTTTTTTTTTTTGATGATGGCGATGGAACTCATGGCCTTGTGCATGCTTCCACATCTTATAAAAATAAAAATGTCTCCCTTACAGAGTAGACTGAAGATTAAATAATAATATATATGGAAAAGCTTTGAGACTGTAAAGAACTATGCAAATGTTTATTTTATTTTGTTATTTGTTCTTTTCTCACTAAAGAAGTTGCATATAATCATTGTGACTTTGAGTAGAATCTCAAATTGATCCTGGCAGGTGTTTGAGCTGCTTTGGTTTTTGAATGACTGGTTGAGCTGAAGGAGGTCACAGGGAGAGACACGGCAAGGCTGTTGGTAGATTTTTCCGTGTTATAACAGAAGCTTCCTTCCTTAAGGACAGGGAAAATGTTTATTTTCTATTTCACTGTACTAGAATGCTATCTGCCTAATCAGAATTAATTGATACTGATGAACATGGCTGCCTCAATGGAGTGACTCCGTAGTTTTAACTAGGATAAATCTCATGCAAATTAAATAGACTGAATCATGCTATAAATCAGAACGTATTTCAATAGTCAGGAAGATAATTTAATCATTTTACCCAAAATGTATGATTTGGTATGATGTAATCTTTTTTTTAATAATTTTTTTTAAGAGAGAGTAAGAGAGGAGAGAGAGAGAGAGAATTTTTAATATTTATTTTTTAGTTCTCGGCGGACACAACATCTTTGTTGGTATGTGGTGCTGAGGATCGAACCCGGGCCGCACGCATGCCAGGCGAGCGCGCTACCGCTTGAGCCACATCCCCAGCCCCAGTATGATGTAATCTTAATACAGCATGTTGTCTTCATATCTCAGGAGTAGACTGCATTTATAGAAGCTCTTTCTGAGCTTCTCTCAGAAGCAAATTGCTCTTTCATAGTGCAGCTCTTATTCAACTATGTGATCTCTATTATCTACCCAGCTTTTCTGACTCCATTTTATCTTAAAAGACTGCTACACTGTTATTGCCTCAGCTAGTGTCAATCAAGTTGCTCTACTGAATGACATTAAAAATGTATTTTGAAAGGACCAGAATTATTTTGACAAAATTGAGTTGTATAAAACATTAACCACTTAAGAGAACATTCACAAATCAAAATTAATGTCTTTATAGTATTATATACTCTAACAAGGAATTATAATTGGTATTCTACAATAACATCTTAGGATTTTTTAAAAAAGGAACTCAAATTAAAAATTTATATTGGGTTGGGGCTGAGGATGTCACTCAATGGTAGAGTATTTGCATAGTATATGTGATATGGGACTGGGATTTAGTTCAGTGGCAGAGTGCTTGCCTAGTGTGCTCAAGGCCATAAGTTTGATCCCCAACGCTGATTTTTTTTCCAAAATCTCTGTTTTAAGACAACATTTGGATTTTTAAAAACTTCCTGGGGCTGGGGTTGTAGCTCAGTGGTAGAGCACTTGTCTGGCACATGTAAGGCACTGGGTTCGATCCTCAGCACCAATAAAAATAAAATTAAAATAAAGTATTGTGTCTATCTATAACTAAAAAATAAAAATCAATAAAAATAAAAGATAAAAGCCACCCTGATCCTTTTATCAATATTTTCAGCAAGGTCTATAATATATGCCTCTCACCTCAATGTAAACTTACCTGATCCTGGAAGAGACAAGATATTTTTTTCAGTGCTGGCAATCAGACTCATGGCCTTTAAAATGCTAACAAGTGCTCTAACACTCCAAGATATTTTATACTAGTCTTTCCACTAAGTAATTTATGGAGAAAAGGAAGATAGGAGTTTTTTCTTTTCCATACATATCTTATCACCTTGTGTGGTATATTTTCCCTAATATCTTTGTTCATTCAATGGGTACTGAAGCATCCATGCACTTCTTTTTTTTGAATTATTATTTTTTAGTTGTCAATGGATCTTTATTTTATTTGATGATAGTGGTGCTGAGAATCAAACCCAGTGCCTCACACATGCTAGGCAAGTGTTCTACCACTGAGCCACAACCCCAGTCCAAGCATCCATGCACTTCTTTTTATTAATATTCATTTTTTAGTTGTAGTTGGACACAATACCTTTATTTTATTTATTTATTTTTATGTGGTGCTGAGGATCGAACCCAGGGCCTCGATGTGCTAGACAAGCACTCTACTTCTGAGCCATAACCCCAGCCCCGCATCCATGCACTTCTTCTTTTTTTTTTTTTTTTAAAGAGAGAGAGAGAATTTTAATATTTATTTTTTAGTTTTCGGCGGACACAACATCTTTGTTGGTATGTGGTGCTGAGGATCAAACCCGGGCCGCACGCATGCCAGGCGAGTGCGCTACCACTTGAGCCACATCCCCAGCCCTCCATGCACTAATAAAAAAATTTTTTTGAGTACATTTGAACATACTTTACTTTGTGAAGTCTTTAGATGAATCTATTTTCTTTTCTTTCTTTCTTTTTTTATACTGGGGATTAAACCCAGGGTGTTTTACCACTGAGCTATATCCCCAGCCCTTTTAATTTTGAAACAGGGTCTCTTTAAGTTGCCAGGCTGACCTCAAATTTGCCTCAGTTTCCCAAGTTGCTGGAATCATAGGCTTATGCCACTATACCAGACTATTTTCTGACATTTAATCTATTTTCTGACATTTAATTGAAAAACAATTTTTTTGGTATTGGAGATTGAACCCAGGGGTGCTTTATCAATGAGCTATATCCCTAGCCTCCCCTTTTTTGGTGTATACTGGGGATAGAACTCAGGATCTCATACATGCTAGGCAGGCACTCTACCACTGAGCTACATCCCAGACCCTCCTCAATCCATTTTATTTTTATTTTAAGACAAGGTCTCACTAAGTTGCTTAGGGCCTTTCTAAATTGCTGAGGCTGGCCTTGAACTTGTGATTCTCCTGCCTCAGCCTCCCAAGTTGCTGAGATTACAGATGTTCACCACTGTTCCCAGCAGGGGGGAAAATGTGATTGATTTAGTCTTTAGTCTATCGGGTTAAAAATTCTGTTTTTTGCCAGGTATGTTGGTGCATGCCTATAATCCCAGCTACTTGGGGATGCTGTGGACTCAAGGATCACAAGTTCAAGGCTGGCCTCAGCAATTCAGTGCAAAACTGTCTCAAAATAAAAAATAAAATGGACTCGGATGTAGCTCAGTGGTAGAACACCCCTGGATTCAATTCTCAGTACTGAAAAAAAAAATCTGTTGGATTTGGAGATACAATTCAGTGGTAGAGTACTAGTCTTATACGTATAAGACCCTGGGTTCAATCCCAAGCCTTACACACACACACACAAAATCTGTTTTAGCAACTTAAAAAATCTTTTGGAAGGTGCTTTTATACTATTTTTTTATGAATGTTAATAGTATTTCTTTTTGTTTGATGCTTAGAAAAGTTGCGAGAAATTAGAGACACATAGTTTATATAAATTTCTGTTATATTTGTTTGGGAAAACCCCTCAATTTTGATAACATGTAGGGCATCAATTGTGATTCTACTTCATGCTTATTTTATTAAGGAATTCCATGGCCTAGTAAGATTCAGCTGTATGGAGGATCTGGAGTTCAGACTGTTTAGAAAATGGTGACATCATTTGTACAGATTCAATAACTGGTTCATGTTGTCTCTAATTAGGCATGTCATTTTTTTCTCATGAAATAAGGTCAAGATTTCAAAGCCAGCATAAATTAATGTCTGCTTAATGCTTGAAAATATTAATAAGTATTTTCAGTTTTACAGGGCACATATCCAGGTCTCCCTTCAGAATTTCTGTTTTTTCTATTTTGAAGACATTGTTAACTTCTGTTTTGTGGTTTTGAGATTACTGATAATAAGATTACTTTTTTGAAGTCAATGCATTCTGCTTTTTGAGAGGGAATAATGATGATTAAGTTATAAATAAGTGACTCCCAGGGAATACAAATTTTATTTGTACCTTTAGCTACAAGATACCCTATCTCCAATTTTTATTCTAAGGAAAATTTTAAGTTCCTTCATGCTATATTCATTTGGCCAAAGATCTAGGAGGAAATTTAGAAATGATTTGCTGCTTTTCGCCAGTGGTGATTTCATAGCACATTTATCATTCATTGTTATTTCAGAAATTGTTGAAAACCTGACCATAAGAGATAATTTACCTAGCATACCTGAGGTAATTGATAGACTCTTCAAGGACATAGAAAATATCAACAGGGAGTCTATGGCTGAAATAGAGGATGCTCAGGTTGGTATAAAAATAATTTTATGATAAATTTGTTTTGGTACTGGGAGTAAACTATGATAAGTTTTGTTAATTCATTATTTTAACTAAGGTACAAGTAAAATATTTTTTTCTTGTTTAACCATTGCTAAACATAGAGAAATATATTTTTGGATTTTAAAGCCTAAAGCATAGGGAAAATAGTTTTAGGAACCAAAGGAAATATGTGCTTAAGTTTAATATTTATTATTTAAATTCTTGAGGTTTTAGTTTTGTCATCTGATAAGGTTAATAATAATGCATACCTCCTAATAACAATGTAATTATTAATAATACCTACCTAAATAATTAACAAAATATCATATATCAAGTCCTAGGCATATAATAGTCATGAAATAATAGTTCTTTTGCTTGCCATTTGCAACAAAGTAGGAAGCCACCCAGTAGTGAAGAAAAAATAAAAAAGGATTCCTCATTCTCATGAAAAAAGAAGGGAGACCAGTAGAGTAGAGAAGGGGGACAGAAGTGGGGTGAGGGGAGGGAAAGGGGAGGAAATGGATAATGAAATTGACCAAATTATGTGCATATGTCAGTATATAACAGTGAATCCCACTATTTTGTATAATCATAATACATCAATAAAAAGTAAAATACTAAGACATATATAATAACTTTATTCAGATATATTTAACATACCATATAACTCAAGTGTAAAAATTCACTGGGTTTTGGTATTTCATAGAGTTGTACACCAATTGCCACAGTTAGGTTTAGAATATTTCCATCACCCCAAAAGGAAACCTCACACCCTTTCCCTTCCTCTTCTCAGGCAGCCGCTAAATCTACTTTTTTGATCTCTATAGATTTGCCTATTTTGGACATTTTATGTAAATGGAATCATATAGATGTTGTCTTTTGTGACTGACTTCTTTCACTTAAAATGATGTTTTCAAAGTACATCCATGCTGTAGCATGTATAAACATTGCTTACTTTTCTTTTTTTTGTGGTACTGGAGAATTGAACTCAAGGGCACTCAACCACTGAGCCACATCCCCAGCCCCATTTTGTATTTTATTTAGAGACAGGGTTTCAATGAGTTCCTTTTAGGGCCTCACTAAATTGCTGAGGCTGGCTTTGAACTTTCGATCCTCCTGCTTCAGCCTCCCAAGCCGCTGGGATTACCACTGTGCCGGCTCAATATCGAATACTTTTTATGATTGAAAATACTACATTCTATGGATATATAACATTTTGTTTATTTGTTTGCTCATTCATGAACATTTTGATTGTTTCTACCTTTTGACTGCTGAATTACCGCTGAGTATTTGTCTGCAGATTTTTATATTTTCATTTCTCTTTGGTGTACACCTAAGTGTGAAATTGCTAAATCATGTGGTTAATCTCTTTAAACTTTTGAGAACCATCAGATTCCATTCCCACTGGCAGGGTATAAGGGATCCAGTTTTTCCACATCCTTGCCGAAATTTTTTATTATATGTCTTTTTTTTTTTTTTGTACCAGGTATTGAACTCAGGTGCACTTGGTGACTGAGCCACATCTCCAGCTGTATTTTGTATTTTATTTTGAGACAGGGTCTCACTGAGTTGCTTAGTGCCTTGCCTTTGCTGAGGCTGACTTTGAACTCTCAATCCTCCTGTCTCAGCCTCCTGAGCCTCTGGGATTACAGGTGTGCCCAGCTTTGTATGTCTTTTTGAATATAGTCATCCTAGTGGGTGTGAAGTGCTATCTCACTGTGTTATTTTTTATGCTAACTTTTTTTTTTTTCAGTGCTAGGAATTGAATCCAGGGCCTTGTGTATGACAGGCTAGTGATCTACCATTGATCCACTTCCCCAGTCCTGTTTTTTTTTTTTTTTCAGTCATGGAAAAATAGACATAACATAAAATTTACCGTTTTAAATGTCTGTTAAGATCATTTTCCAATTTTTAAATTGGGCTATTTTTCTTTTTAGTCTGAGTAGAAGCATCTTTATGTATTCTAAAGTCACACATTGTGACTCAGTGGTAAAGTGCTTGCCTTGCAGGTGTGAGGCACTGGGTTCAAGCCTCAGCGCCACATAAAAAATAAATTAATAAACAAAGATATTTTGTGTCCATCTACAACTAAAACATATATTTTTTAAAATTACCATTTTAATCATTTTAAATGTAAAAATGTAAAGTTCGGTAGTGTTAAGTATGTTCCCATTGTTGTATAGTTGTACGACCATTCTCCTGAACTCTTTTTTTTTTTTTTTTTTTTTAGCATATTCACATAAAATTTATTACACTATATTGTTAAAAATGATTCCATTTTAATTATGGCTAATCTATTATGATGCCAATTAATAAATTCAACTTTATCACTGGCATGCAAGTATAGGAAAAAACATGGCAGGATTTGGTAATATCCATGATTTCAGGCATCCACTGAGGGTCTTGGTATGTATCCCCCACAGAGAAGTGGGGTCTACTATATTTTCAAAATCAAATGAGGGAATATCCACCAATGATCTTGCATGTGATAGTTGCTCAGGAAATGTTATTCATTTCTTTCTTTCTTTCTTTTCTTTCTTTTTAGGCCATGGAATTTCTTTCATTCCTTAACTTCAAAGTTTTTTTTTTTATATTTAATTTTTTTATTGGTTGTTCACAACATTACAAAGCTCTTGACATATCATATTTCATACATTAGATTGAAGTGGGTTATGAACCCCCAATTTTACCCCAAATGCAGATTGCAGAATCACATTGGTTACACATCCACAATTTTACATAATGCCCTATTAGTAATTGTTGTATTCTGCTACCTTTCCTATCCCCTACTATCCCCCCTCCCCTCCCCTCCCAACTTCTCTCTCTACCCCATCTACTGTAGTTCATTTCTCTCCTTGTTTATTTTCCCATTCCCCTCACAACCTCTTATATGTAATTTTGTATAGCAATGAGGGTCTCCCTCCATTTCCATGCAATTTCCCTTTTCTCTCCCTTTCCCTCCCATCTCATGTCTCTGTTTAAAGTTAATCTTTTCTTCCTGCTCTCCCTCCCTACTCTGTTCATAGTTGCTCTCATTATATCAAAGAAGACATTTGGTATTTGTTTTTTAGGGATTGGCTAGCTTCACTAAGCATAATCTGTTCTAGTGCCATCCATTTCCCTGAAAATTCTATGATTTTGTCATTTTTTATTGCTGCATAGTACTCCATTGTGTATAGATGCCACATTTTTTTTATCCATTCATCTATTGAAGGGCATCTGGGTTGGTTCCACAGTCTAGCTATTGTGAATTGTGCTGCTATGAACATCGATGTGGCAGTATCCCTGTAGCATGCTTTTTTAAGGTCTTCAGGGAATAGTCCGAGAAGGGCAATAGCTGGGTCAAATGGTGGTTCCATTCCCAGCTTTCCCAGGAATCTCCAAACTGCTTTCCAAATTGGCCGCACCAATTTGCAGTCCCACCAGCAATGTACAAGTGTACCCTTTTCTCCACATCCTCGCCAGCACTTGTTGTTGTTTGACTTCATAGTGGCTGCCAATCTTACTGGGGTGAGATGGTATCTTAGTGTGGTTTTGATTTGCATTTCTCTGACTGCTAGAGATGGAGAGCATTTTTTCATGTACTTGTTGATTGATTGTATATCCTCCTCTGAGAAGTGTCTGTTCAGGTCCTTGGCCCATTTGTTGATTGGGTTATTTGTTATCTTATTGTCTAATTTTTTGAGTTCTTTGTATACTCTGGATATTAGGGCTCTATCTGAGGTGTGAGGAGTAAAAATTTGTTCCCAGGATGTAGGCTCCCTATTTACCTCTCTTATTGTTTCTTTTGCTGAGAAAAAACTTTTAAGTTTAATTAAGTCCCATTTGTTGATTCTAGTTGTTAACTCTTGTGCTATGGGTGTCCTATTAAGGAATTTGGAGCCCGACCCCACAATCTGTAGGTCGGAGCCAACTTTTTCTTCTATCAGACGCAGAGTTTCTGATTTGATATCAAGCTCCTTGATCCATTTTGAGTTAACTTTTGTGCATGGCGAGAGAAAGGGATTCAGTTTCATTTTGTTGCATATGGATTTCCAGTTTTCCCAACACCATTTGTTAAAGATGCTATCCTTCCTCCATTGCATGCTTATAGCCCCTTTATCAAATATAAGATAGTTGTAGCTTTGTGGATTAGTCTCTGTGTCCTCTATTTTATACCATTGGTCCACCCGTCTGTTTTGGTACCAGTACCATGCTGTTTTTGTCACTATTGCTCTGTAATATAGTTTGAAATCTGGTATTGCTATACCGCCTGATTCACACTTTCTGCTTAGAATTGCTTTTGCTATTCTGGGTCTTTTATTTTTCCATATGAATTTCATGATTGCTTTATCTATTTCTACAAGAAATGCCGTTGGGATTTTGATTGGCATTGCATTAAATCTATAGAGAACTTTTGGTAATATCGCCATTTTGATGATGTTAGTTCTGCCTATCCATGAACAGGGTATATTTTTCCATCTTCTAAGATCTTCTTCTACTTCTCTCTTTAGGGTTCTGTAGTTTTCATTGTATAAATCTTTCACCTCTTTTGTTAGGTTGATTCCCAAGTATTTTATTTTTTTTTGAGGATATTGTGAATGGAGTGTTTTTCCTCATTTCCATTTCAGAAGTTTTGTCGCTGATATACAGAAATGCCTTTGATTTATGCGTGTTGATTTTATATCCTGCCACTTTGCTGAATTCATTTATTAGTTCTAGTAGTTTCTTTGTAGACCCTTTTGGGTCTTCTAGGTATAGAATCATGTCATCTGCAAATAGTGATAATTTAAGTTCTTCTTTTCCAATTTTTATGCCTTTAATTTCTTTCGTCTGTCTAATTGCTCTGGCCAGTGTTTCGAGAACTATATTGAATAGAAGTGGAGATAAAGGGCATCCCTGTCTTGTTCCGGATTTTAGAGGGATCTCCTGAACTCTTTTCATCTTGCAAAACTAAAACTCATTGCCCTTAAACAACTCTCCCTCCCCACCTATCCCCTGGAAACCAGCATTCTATTTTTTATCTTAATAAATTTGATTACTATTGGTACCTCATATAAGTGGAATCATATAATGTTTGTGGTTTTGTGACAGGGTTATTTCAATTAGCATAATGTCCTCAAGATTCCTTCATGTTGCAGCATGTGTCAGAATTTCTTTCTTTTAATGCTGAATAATATCCCATTGTATTATATACCATGTTTTGTTTATCCATTCATCTGTCAAAGGACGTTTAGGTTGCTTCCACCTTTTGCCTATTGTGAATAATGCTGCCATGAACATAGGAGTATAAATATCAAGTCCTTGTTATCAATTCTTAGGGATATATACCCAGAAATAGATCATTTGGTAATTATTTTTTTAATTTTGTTTTTTGGCACTAGGGATTGAACCTAGGGGAACTTTACCACTGAGCTCTTTTCATTTTTTTTTAAATTTTGAGACAGGGTCTTATCAAATTGCTGAAGGACTTGCTAAGTTGCTGAGGATGACCTTGAACTTGCAATCCTTCTGCCTCAGCCTCCTGAGTTGCTGGGAATACAGGTGTGTGCCACTGTGCCTAGCCTACTTAATTTTTTAAGGAACAACTAAATGGTGCACATTTAACATTCCCATCAACAGTGTACAAGCGTACCAATTTCTTCTCGTCTTCAACAGCAGTTGCTATTATTATTATTAGGCACTGGGGGTTGAACCCAGGGGCACTTTATCACTAAACTATATTACTAGCCCTTTCTATTTTTTTTATATTGAGACAGGGTGTCTTGCTAAGTTGCCTAAGCTGTCCTCAAAGTTGTGAACTTCCTGCCTCAGCCTCCTGAGTTGCTGGAGTTTTAGGCCTATGCCACTGAGCCCAGGTATTTTCTGTTATTTGATAGTAGACATCTTAGTGGAGATGAGGTGGTATTTTAGTGAGATTGATTTGCATTTCCCCGATGGCTAAGATGTCTTTGAACATCTTTTCATGTGCTTATCTTTTTTGTAGAAATGTCTGTTAAGATCATTTTCCAATTTTTAAATTGGGCTATTTTTCTTTTTAGTCTGAGTAGCAGCATCTTTATGTATTCTAAAGACACATTGCAAATATTTTCTCCTGTTCTGTGGAGTCTTTTTACTTTCTTGATGGTATCATCCTCTGAAGCAAAACGTTTTAGTTTTGATGAAGTATAATTTGTCTATTTTTTCTTTCATTGCTTGTGCTTTTGATGTCATGTCTAAGAAGATTTTTCCTAACTTAGAATCATGATAATATATCACTATGTTTTCATTTCTTTTGCTACCAGGGATTGAACCTAGGGGCACTTAACCATTGGGCCACATTCCCAGTCCATTTCTGTTTTGTTTTGAGACAGGATCTCACTAAGTTGCTTAGGGCCTCACTAAATTTCTGAGGCTGGACTTGAACTTGCAATCCTTCTGGCTAACACTCCTGAGTAGCTGGGATTATAGGCATGTGCACCTCATTTATTGGATAGTGGATTCCTTAGTATGTAAATCTCTTTAAATTATAATCTCTTCTTGTACTTCGTTGTTAGTGAAAAGATATTATAAGATTCTGTGCCAAGAGTCTGTTATTTATTTATTTAGTTTTTAGTAGTAGTTGGACACAATATCTTTATTTTATTCATTTTTATGTGGTGCTGAGGATTGAACCCAGGGCCTCGCATGTGCTAGGTGAGCGCTCTACCACTAAACCACAATCCCAGCCCAAGAGTCTGTTTTTATTTCACACAAAGATCTACTTGGTTTTGGAAATGCCTTGAATTTGTTTTCTGTCTAGAAAGCCTATTTGTCACATAATTTATTTATGATACATATATTTGCTGTGTTTATCATTATACATTTATTTAAAAATTTTTTGTAGTTGTAAATGGATAGAGTGCCTTTATTTTATTTATTTTTATGTGGTGCTAAGGATGGAATCCAGTCCTCACACATGCTATGCAAGCACTCTGCCACTGAGTTATAGCCCCAGAACTCATTATACATTTATATAAACAACACAAAACCTGCAACGTAAGTGCTTAATATATATTTGTTAGACAAATTATGCATTTTGTGACTATGAAATACTTATAGTCATAATTTGCCATATCCTTTCTAATAAAATATGGAAAAATACAGAATTATTTAAAGTCATAAAATAACAACTTATAGAAAGTTTGAAAAATGGAGAAAATCATCTGTAATCATACCACTTTAATATAACTACCATAATTTAATGTGTTTTATTTAATAACTTCTATATTTAAAATGTATATAGCTAAAATGACAGTGTATGTAATGTTTTTGGTATCACAAAAAGAAATCTTTTTCTTTCTCCAACATTTTATTATAAAAATTTTCAAAAAAGAGAGCTGAGGGCTGGGGATGTATCTCAGCATTGTCTGATGCTCTGGGTTTGATCCCTAGTATCTCAAAAATAAAATAAAATAAAGCAAATGAATAAACAAACAAAATTAAAAGAAAGAATTTTACATTGGACATCTATTTAACAAACACTTAGATTCTACAGTTGTAAACATTTTATTTCTTCTCCTTTTTGTGGTACTGGAAATTGAACTCAGGGCTTCATGCATACTCGACAGGAGTTCTGCCACTGAGCTATTACAGTTGTAAACATTTTATTGTATTTGCTTTATCACCTGTCCATTTATCCATCAACCCATCTTAATTTTTTGGATGCATTTCAAAGTTAGTTGCTGACTTCAGTACAATTCCCTATCCCCTAATGCTTTGGTATATATATCATCAACTAAAATCCAATATTTTGTTGTTTGTCCAGATTGAAGAAATGGCAGTAAACCTGTGGAACTGGGCAGTTACCAGGAAAATAGGTTTGTTTATGAGTGAAAAGCAGACAGTTAAACGTACGTATGTATACATTTTGTGACTCATTTTGAGGAGTATTCTTACTAGACATTAGATAATGTTCCCACAGTTTGAATAATGTTTTGACCACTTCTAGGAGATTTGTTAAAAGACAATCAAACAAAATAATTCATAAGCATTGGTTTTTCAAGCAAATAGCTTTCCTCAGTTTTTATGATTTTTCAGAGGTTAGCTCTTTATGAGTTTGTGGGCATCACCACAAGATAGTCTAGAGGGCAAATGATTAAAGGATGGGAAAATGAAAACTGGAGGGGATGTGAAAGGACATAGATTATTTCCCATTGGAAAATAAATGATCAAAATCTTCAGGACATGAAGGACCATTGAATAGTTTCCCCTCTCCATTAATAAAAGATTGAAAAGTGTTGCAATGTGAGGGATTTAAATTTTTAACACTGAAAAGAATAGTTTCCTCAAGAGGTAGGTTGATAAACATTGGAATGAGTTACTGAGAGAAACTAAAGATTCTTTCTACTTCCACAGGTAAAAAACAAGAACAATAACTACAAAACCCAAATCCCAAACCAGACTCATTATCTTGGATGATTTGAATGTAGAAAGGGAAGCTGTTTGCTTGAAAAACCAGTGCATACTATCTGACAAAGTGCTAATGCTTTGGCTAAATGAGCAAGGTCTAGTGTACTGATAATTAATGTTTTTTTTCAACAAGAATAGTGACAACAAATGGATTTATGAAAGTATATTGTCCCAATATATAGGATACATTCAGGCAGTGAATCAAAGGATGGATCTCTACTTCTTGACTTTGTAAAGACAAATGACTTGTTTGTATGCAACATATAGAATTTATTACTGTGTATTTATCTTTGTAAATACAAACAAAACTGTATATAATTTCAATGTAGGTATACATTAATTGGTGGTTAAGAATTAATAATATGCTTACTCATGATTTACTCCTCTATTAGGATGTTTAAAGAATAATTCTTTCTCTTTAAGATATATGTCAATATCATTGTTCCCAACAAGCCTTGAATTCTGAGTTAAAGAGAGGGAAGAGTTAGGATTTATCTGTGGGAGAAAGTTAGTATGTAGGTGAATTGTGTGATATTAAAATACATTAATTTTTTTTTAAATTTTGGTACCAGAGATTGAATCCAGGGGCACTTAACCACTGAGCCACATCCCCAACCCATTTTATTTTTTAAATTTTGAGCCAAGGTCTCTCTAACTTGCTTAGAGCCTCACTAAGTTGCTGAGGCTGGGTTGAACTTGCAATACTCCTGCCTTAGCCTCTCAAGCTGGTGGGATTATAGGTGTGCACCACCACAGCCAGCAAAATACATTAATTCTTGACTCTGATATATGTAAAATGGGTGTTGCGACCCGACGATCTTTCCCAATGTATTGTCCTGCTTCATATATCAGTTATTTGTTTTTCTTGGTACTGGAGATTGAACCCAAGGGTGCTCTGCTACTGAGCTACATCCCAAGCCCTTTTTATTTTATTTTGAAACATGGTTTCAAGTTTCCCAGGCTGGCCTCGAATTTGTGATCCTCCTGCTTCTCAGCCTTCCTAGTCACTGGGATTGCAGGCATGTACCACTGCACTGAGTTGCATGTGTCAGTGCTTCCTCAGATATTTAGGTGCTTGTTAAATGTATTGTGCTTTTGTGTGTGTGTGTGTGGGGGGGGGTGGTACTGGGGATTGAACTGAGGGCACTTTACCACTGAGCCACATCCCCAGCCCTATTTTATATTTTATTTAGAGACAGGGTCTCACTGAGTTGCTTAGTGCCTCGCTTTGGCTGAGGCTGGCTTTGAACTCACGCTCCTCCTGCCTCAGCCTCCTGAGTGGCTGGGATTATAGGTGCCCAACTAGTGCTTTGTTAATACAGTGGAGAATTATATGCAGTGCAGCAAACCTCTAATATATATATATATATATGGAGATACTTTGTCTCCTTAAAATAAATTCAGTGTGCTTGGATTATGTTCTGTGATGAAATAATTCATCAATATTTATAAACTACTTTTTTATTATTTGGAAGAATTATGGAAATATGTTCTGGAATCATTAACAAAAATAGGAAAGCCTGAAGTAGAAGAATGACTTGTAAATTCCAGTTTTAGGCCTGTTGCATTTGCAGCAATAAGGGAGATGTGAAATTGGAGCTTATGAGAAACATCTGAGCTGGACCTGTAGATTTGGCAGTTATTTACATGAGGGTGATAGTCAAAGCTACAAGAGTAATTGATTCTCTGAGGGAGAAAATAAATAGCAGTTTAAATATTGGTATAACCTGAAATTATCTGCAAAACCTCTTAAAAATACAGATGCCCAGTCCCTACCATTGATATTTTTTAAAAATGCTTTTTAGTTGTTGGTGTACCTATATTATTTATTTATTTGTATGTGGTGCTGAGGATTGAACCCAGTGCCTCACATATGCTAGGCAAGCACTCTGCCACTGAGGCACAACTCCAGCCCCGCTGACCCCCCGCCATTGGTGGTTTGGATTCATTTGGGTTCAGGATGAAACCTGGGCATGTCTATAATATGAAAAAAAGAATTCTCATGCCCACCAAATTTTAAGAACCAGTAGTATTGAGGAAAAAACAAAAGTAGGGAGGGTTTTTTTCCCCCCTGGAAGTACTGGGGATTAGAACCCAGGGCCTCTCTGTATATGAGGCAAGTGTTCTACCACTGAGCTGCATCCCCAGCACTTTTTTTTTTTAAAGAGAGAGTGAGAGAGGGGGGAGAGAGAGAGAGAGAGAATTTTTTTAATATTTATTTTTTAGTTCCTGGCGGACACAACATCTTTGTATGTGGTGCTGAGGATCGAACCCGGGCCGAACGCATGCCAGGCGAGTGCGCTACCGCTTGAGCCACATCCCCAGCCCCATCCCCAGCACTTTTGATTTGAGACAGGATTTGCTAAGTTCCCCAGGCCGGTCCCTAACTTTTGATCCATTTAATTCAGCTTCCTGAGTAGCTGGAATTTCAGGTACTCTCCCCAAGCCCAGTGATTAGTGACATTTTTTAAATCTTGAATCTTCCATTTAATTACTGAGAAGAAAAAGAATAAGAATAGAAGACCAAAATGTGATTTAAAAATTCTAGAGACTCATTACCCATTTATTGAGTGCCCATTTACTCATTATTGGGTTGTCATACCATGTTATGGCAGGTAATAGGTGAAAGGAATAAGGTAAGACTCCAGAACAGAGAAACCAAGGAAAAAATTATGTTTGAGGATCTAGTAAGTAATGAGTTAACACTAAATAAACAATAATTTTTTAAAGTTAGCTTTTTCATTACTGTGACCAAATCACTTGACAAAAATAATTTAGAGGAGGAAAAGTTTATTCGGGGCTTACAATTTTAGAGGTCTCAGTCTATAGATGGGTGACTCCATTGCTCTGGGCCCAAGGTGAGGCAGGAAGAACATCGTGGGGGAAGGATGCAGCAGAGGGAAGCTTCTCCCTTTATGGCAGCAAGGAAGCAGAGAGCAGGGAGTAGAAAGGGGCCACAGCAAAGATGCACCCTTCCAGAGCCTAGTGACCAACCTCGTCCAGTCAGCCCCACCTGCCTACAATTACCACCCAGTCAATCCATTCAAACTAGGATGGACCGATCAGGTCATAGCTCTCATAATCCCATTATTTTGCCTCTGAATATTCCTGCATTAACAGAAGCTTTTGGGGGACACCTCATATCCAAACAATAGCAAAAATAAAACATTAATAAATCCCAGAGAGTACAACACTATGTTTGTTTAGGTCAATTCAAAGATCAGGCTGTGGATATTGGTAGAAGAGAGTAAGACAGATGTTCAAAGTAATGATCAGCAAACACCTAACCAAGATGTTTATAATACCAAAAGGTCAAAGAATATATTGGTGAGAAGACAAGAATAGAGCAACAACAACAAAGAAAACATCTTTATTCTAAAGTAGTATTTTGTTTCAGCCTCAGGTATCTTTGGCTTGAAGGCTTATTGGCAATCAGTGTAAACACCTGGATCTTGAATGTGAGGATGGGACCAAAGTTCTTAGATTAAGCAATAACCTGAACAGGGATATTGCTTAATGCTGAACTAGGATGGCTCAGAACAAGAGGATAGTATTTTTAAAAAATGTCATGGTCATTGTGAGATGTTTCTGTGAAATCAGGGAAGGTGGTCTTTGGAAGCACAGGTTTAGTGAAGAGATAAGGGTGCAAAACAGATTGAGTAGCAAGAAAATAGAGGTATTGGATAGATATTCAACTAAGTAAGTTTGGCAATGAAAGATAAGGAGAAATAGGATGCAAGCTTGAAATACAATGGGGTTAATTGATTTTTTTTGAATGTGGGAATGGGGAGAAATGAGTATAATTGAAGACAGAGGGGAACAAGTAAATTGAGAGGGTAGTACTGAACATACCTTTTGAGAGAGGAAATAATTGAGAGTTCAGGGCCTGGAGAACACTGAAGAATTAATACACTTTGATGAAAAGAAAGGAAATATTGTGCTGGAGTTGTAGCTTAGTGATAGAGTGCTTGCCTAGCATGTGTTGAGGCACTGGGCTTGATTCTCAGCACTGTATATGAATAAATAAATAAAATAAAGGCCCATAGACAATTAAAACATTTTTTTAAAAGAAAGGAAATATTTTCAAAACTGGAAATTCAAGTCAGTGTAAGTGTATGATTAGACATAATTTTATCAAATGTGTTTTTAGAACAAAATAATGTCATTAAGAGATACATAGCAGCTAGGTGTCATGGCACATGCCTGTAATCCCAGAGGTTCTGGAGGCTGAGACAAGAGGATCGTGAGTTCAGAGCCAGCCTTAGCAAAAGCGAGGCACTAAGCAACTTAGTGAGACCCTGTCTCTAAATAAAGTACAAAATAAGGCTGGGGGGCTGGGATGGTGGCTCAGTGGCAGAATGCTTGCCTTGCACATGTGAGGCACTGGGTTCGATCCTCAGCACCACATAAAAACAAATAAACAAAATAAAGATATTGTGTCCATGTATAGCTAAAAAATATTTTTAAGAAAAGAAAATAGGGCTGGGGATGTGGCTCAGTGGTCAGGTGCCCCTAAGTTCAATCCCTGATACAAGAGAGAGAGAGAGAGAGAGAGAGAGAGAGAGAGAGAGAGAGAGAAATATGAATAGTTTTTGCATCTCACGATGGGCAGTTGAAATCTGACTATTCCAATTTCCCTATAATTTCAGCTGGGCAGATCGTCTCTTTTATGATGGAATATTTATTAGAAATTGTATTAGCATAGGAAGAATGGCTGCTGAGATCTCACATAAAGTGATTAGTTCAATTATAGGTAAAGTCATTTTTTAAAACTTAGAGATGACTTATGATGAAACAAACTACAGAAATAAAGAGGTTACACCTGTAATCCCAGCTACCTGGGAGGCTGAGGTAGAAGAATTGCAAGTTTGAGGCCAGCCTGGTCAGCTTAGTGAGATCCTGTTTCATTATAAAAAATAAAAAGGGTTGAGAATGTAGCTCAGTGGTAGAGTGTCCTTGGGTTCAATCCCCCGCACTGAAAAAAAAAAAAGTTAAAATTATTCACACTTGTTTATTTGCCTATTTTCATGGAAAATGATCTGTATAATGAAGCCATCTCTATTTTCTAAATTATACTTCAAGAACTTTAGTGTCATCTAAGAAAATACATTCTTAGAAAATTTCTCATTTTAGGAGAAAAATCTAAAACTATCCTTCCTGATGTCAAGAGATTTTTGTCAGATGTTGAATACCTCTAGATTCCACTTAAAATTATTCTTTTGTCAGCATGGTACAAACAAGAGAATCTTATGGAATCAATATCTTCAGTGAGTTAATATGTACAGAAATTAAAATTTGAGAATTAAATACCTCTCTGGAGCATTAAGCAAATGATTCATTTGGTAAATGTCAGGTCATTTCATTTTGAAAATTGATTATTTAAAAAGGCCTTTAAACTTCTTATTTTGGGGTTGGGGGTATAGCTCAGTGGTAGAGCATTTAGCATGCATGGTGCCCTGGGTTTAATCCCTGGCACCACAAAAATAAACAAAACAACAAAAACAAACAAAGAAATATATATTTTGGTGGTACTGGGGTTTGAAACTGGAAGTGTTCTACTTGTGAGCTACATTCTTACCACATTTTTTTGAAAATGTGTTTTAAGGCAGGGTCTCCTTAAATTGCTGAGGCTGGCATTGACCTTGCAGACCTCCAGCCTCCCAAATCACTGGAATTAAGGCATATGCCACCATGCCCAGGTTCAGACTTTTTTTCTTTAAACAAAAAAATTGGTTTCACTTCAATCATCTTTCCTCTTTATAGATGTACATAAAAGGAGAATGAATGTTTTGTTTTTAATGGGTATCTAATTACTGTTTTGCAGTATGTCATGTTGCTTGCAAGTTGGTGTGTATGTGTGAAGTCTCAGTTGCTTCAGAACAAGCTCTTCGAAGACAGATTTTGGTAAGTCCTAGTTGATTGAGGAGAAAGTGTAGATGAAATGAGATAATTGTTACTCTGATGAAAATGGTTGAAGTTAGTATAAAACTGGAGGGGGTTGAAACCTTTAGTGTTAACGATGTTCTTTTTATCATCAGTGTATCTATTACAGTTGAAGATCTGGGCAGTTCTATATTTATTATTACTGTGATTCAGTAAACTAACTACATATTGATTGTGTAAATCTGGATTTATGAATTCCTTTTTGCTTTTATCACCTCTTTTTCTTTTCTTTCTTTTTGGTGGCATTGGGAGGGTACTGGGAATTGGATTGAACCCAGGGTGCTCTACCACTGAGTTATATTCCTAGCCCTTTTTATTTTTATTATGAGACAGGATTCCACTAAATTATTGAGGCTCTCCTTGAATTTGTGATCCTCTAGCCTCAGCCTTCCCAATAGTTGAGAATATAGACAAATGCCACTGTGCCTGGCCTATCACCTCTAACTTGATAGCATGTCAGTTTCTCTATCCAAGGGAATGGTATTATTTAGGCTTAGAAGAGTTTCTCTAATGAAAAATTTGAACTATTAAGTAAGTAAAGATTATATGATTTTGTTTTTCCACCTTTTTTTTTTTGAGACAGGGTCTCATTATGTTGGCCAGTCTGGCCTGAAACCCCTGAACTCAAGTGATTCTCCTATCTCAGCGTCCAAGGAGCTGGGACTACAGGTGTGCTTCATTGCACCCAGCAAGAGTGCAGTATTAGAAGTCTGGAGTCCTAGATTTGAATTCCAGTTCTGTGACTTCTAGCTATGTGCCATTGGAAGATTATTTAGTTTTCTCACTTGTAATGTGAAAATACTAGTATCTACCTTAGAGTATTATAGGGTTAAAATTATGTTTTTTTTTTGAGAAGTGCTGGATAAACTAAAATGGGCAGGTAAATATACAATAGACAGACTGTATATTTGCCCATGTGGATATAATTACAATTACCTGAAAAATCCACATAGTATATCATATAATGAAGTTGGGTTGAATATGGAGTTCATCTTGTGTGTTTTCATTGTTTTTGCCAAAATGTAGCCACTGTAAATATGCCCAACTTTTGTAAATATTTTTTTTCAGTGGGAAGGTCAGTCTGAAACAAACTATTCAATTATGGCTGAAACTCGAAGTCCTCCTCTAGCATTTCTATTACTTAAAAAAAAATAAGGACTCGTGTGTAGCTCAGTGAGAGTGCTTGTCTAGCATTCTGAAGATCTTGGGTTGGATCTTTAGCATCACAAAAATAAATATTTTTCCCCAAATAAGACATATATATATTTATGTGAAATTAAAATTTTCAGAAAAATAATGACAGTAATAAAAAAAAACAGCAGTTTTCTGCTCAGTTCCTCTCTGTCTACTGTCTTGTTCCCTGGAGGCAATCATGTTTTTTCAGTGGAAAAATATTTTTCCCAGTGTTTTAAATCATTATACATGCATGCATTTTTTGGTGGTCCTGGGGATGTAGCCCAGGGCCTTCCACATGCTTGGCAAGTACTCTACCACTGAACGACACCCTCAGCTATGAAGCAGTATTTTTATTATGGAAAAGCTCAATTGTACACAAAACTCAGTTAAGATAATTACAGTGATTCCCTCATTTACCAATCACTCAATTAGAATAATCCTCTATTCATGGTCATTCATTTCTTCTATATTCTCCAACAATAACTTCCTGGCCCAATGCATTATTTTAAAGCAAGTCCAAAATGTATAATTTTGTATCTGAGTCTAAAAGACAAGATATATTTTTATTCAACAGATCCCTTATAAAACTTAACAAAGATTTCCTGAAATCATTAAACATCCAGATCCACAACCCCTTGCCCTCAGCAGGTTAGAGAACCAACTTATTATTCTGAAAACTATTAAATAAAGAGCAGTAAACAAGCATTTAGTTTGTCTTTTGGTACAAACCATGTTTTGGGGTAACTAAGTAGTTAATGAGGGAGTTTCTCTCTATTTCAGTAATTAAACAAAGAAGGAATGTAGAATTAGAATATCTGAACCCTTGAGTTGGTTTCATAGAATCAGTACCAAAGAAGATTCTCCTTGTATTTTATAAATCTGTCTCTTTTATTTTTTATTTTATTTTTTTAGATAGACACAATATCTTTATTTTATTTATTTACTTATTTATTATTTAAATTTTTTGTTTATTCATTTTTATGTGGTGCTGAGGATTGAACTCAGTGCCTCACACGTGTGATGCAGGCACTCTGCCACTGAGCCACAACCCCAGCCTTATTTTATTTATTTTTATGTGGTGCTGAGGATCAAATCCAGTGCCTCACATGCTTGAAGCAAGCACTCTACAGCTGAGCTATAACCCCAGCCCCTAATGTGTCTTTTTTAAACTTCATATTTTCTCTCTTTTTAAAATAAAAAATCTATTGTAGAAGAAATTTATTTGTTGAAGACGCCAGGGTGTTTGTCCTGTAGAATTTATTAAATTCTGGATTCTGATGATTGCATCCTCATGATATCATTTGAAATATAGTCCTCTGTCCTCAGTTTCCTGTGAACTGGTAGTTAGATCAAGAAACTTGTTTTGATTCAGGTTTGCATTTTGTCAGAATAATTTATATGTGGTATGATGTACTAATGCCCACCTATCACTTTTTTTTGTTCTGTTAGTGCCCTTTGATTATTATTGTTCTATATTTGATATTTCTGTAGGGGTTTGGATATTCTAATTCTAATTCTGTGTTCCTTCTTTGTTCATTAATTGAAATAGTTAATTCTATTGGGGTGAAGTGTAGTTTATAAAGAAAGACAAACTAAGGGCTTGATTCTTGCCCTTTAGTCATTTTCAGAAATAATGAGTAGGTTCTCTAACATCTTAAACAGTAGCCAGATATTTTTTAAAAATTTTGTGCTGGGGATTGAACCCAGGACTTTGGGGATACTAAACATGCACTTTACCACTGAGCTACACTTCTAGCCCCAAGAAAGTTTTTTAAAGAAATATATCATTATGGTCTGCATGAGGCCCTGAGTTCAATACCCAGCACTTCCACCCCCTGTATAATAAAATCTATATGAATATATATAGCTAATGAATTTCATTCAGTTGTAGTTATTTTTATTGATACATATTGCTCTATCTTTGACCTACTTGGTTCTCAGTCCTTCTGACATGACCCCAGTAGTTCAATATTTTTTTTTTTTTTAATTTCTAATATGACAGTATTCCAGCCTCATCTGATATAATTCCTGTCGTGGACCTAGAATCAGTCATTCCTCCAAACAGCTTTCTTTACTTTTAATAGAGATTCTTAATTGGGCATGGTAGTACATTCCTATGATTCCAGAAACTCAAGAAGCTAAGACAGGAGAATCACAAGCTTGAGGCTGGCCTCAAGATAGAAACTAAAAAGGGCCAAGGATGTAGCTCAGTGGTACAGTGCTCATGTGTTCAATACTTAGTAATGCAAAAAAATATATCTATATATGTCCATATATCTATCTATCTATATCCATATATATATATATATATATATATATTGAACCCAGGGTGCTCTACCACTGAGCTACATCCCCAGCCCTTTTTATTTTTTCTTAATTTTGAGACAGATTATCACTAAATTGGCCAGGCTGGCCTTGAACTTTCAGTCTCTCTGCCACAGCTTCCCAAGTAGCCGGGATTACAAGCATGTACCACTGCACCTGGCCATATTTTTGAAAAAAGAGAAAATACATGAGTTCTTACTTAAATGGTATTTAATATTATAGCATTTCACTTAGCCTTCTTGATTTTTTGTTGTATACCTTTTTTTTTAGTTGTAGAGGGACACAATACCTTTATTTTATTTGTTTTATTTTTATTTGGTGCCTGGGATCAAACCCAGTGCCTCAAGCATGCTAGGCAAGCTCTCTACCACTGAGCCACAACCCCAGCCCCTTGTTGTATATCTTTTACTGTCTGATAACCTTAATGTACTGAATAATTTATTTCATCCTAAAATATGTATTTATAATAGTTTCAGAATATAGTAATATCAACATTATCAGATAATATGATTTCTGAAAACAATTTCTTTTTCATGATGGGTATTGAGCCCAGGACCTCATACTGGTTAAGCAAATACTTTACAACTGATCTACACACTTAGACCTAGATTTTTCATATATCTTTTATTCTCAGAATATAGTCCATTAGTCAAACTTTGATTTTTTTTTAAATAAATGTTGGTATTTATTTATTTATTTAATTTATATGTGTGGTGCTGAGAATCAAACCCAGTGCCTCATACATGCCAGGCAAATGCACTATTGCTGAGCCACAGTCCCAGCCCAAAATGTGATTTTATTTTATTTTTTAAAAATATTTGGTATTTTAAAAATATCTTTATTGTTTGTTTATTTATTTTTATGTGGTGTTGAGGATCAAACCCAGGCCTCACATGTGTGAGGCAAGTGCTCTGCCACTGAGCCACAACCCCAGCATATGGTTTTAATATTCTTAAAATACTGCTTTTAAATTACTTGACCAGGAGGCTGAGGCAGAAGCCTTTCCACCTGAGATCAGGAGTTTGAGGCTGTTCAGGGCAACATATTGAGATCCCCAGCTCAAAAAACAAAAAAGAAGTTACTTGAATTAATTCTTGCTTTATGATTGTGCCTTCAACTTGATAGATAATTAGGTCAATTTCTTTTGATTTACTTTTGATTTTTACTGATTTTTTTCCAGTTTGAATAAATTGTTTTATAATTTTGAAAGATTAATATGCTTCCAAAGACAAATCTACTTAATAAAGTATATTTAAATAAGTCTAGCTTATTTCTGCCTGGCATACATGAGGCTCTGGGTTCAATCCCCAGCACTGCAAAGAAAAAATAATATTAATAATATATACCTGTTTGATTATATTTTAAAATTATAAACAATAAAATGTGTTTACTCTTTCTTCTTGTAGATAATCATTTTATTTTATTGCTTATGATTTTTAAATATAATCAAACAGGTATATATTATTAATATTATTTTTTCTTTGCAGTGTTGGGGATTGAACCCAGAGCCTCATGTATGCCAGGCAGAAAGCTCTAGCAGTGATCCAGAGCTCCAGTCCCAGTGCATAACTTGTATCTTCCCCACCTCCAGTTTCTTAGATAAATTGTAGCATTCATGTGTATTCTTGTCCATTTTTCCCCCCACTTGACAATTGAATGTTACTTCCTAGGATCACCCTGCAGCAGTATATAGATATTTCTGATTTTCTTTTGCAGTATTAGGGATTGAACCCATGGGTTCTCTACCACAGAGCTATATCCACAGTCCTTTAATTTGTTTTTTATTTTAAATTTTGAAACAGGGTATCAGTAATTACGTTGGAGAGGCTGGCCTTGAACTTGACATCCTCCTGCCTCAAACTCCTGAGTCTCTGGGATTTATGGTAGAAGGGATGACTGTAGTATATGCTCTGTCCTCCATCTTGATCCAGCCCTTCTTTGCTTCCACAGCATTTTTGTATATTACTTATCAACTATTTACTTAAACATCTATCAATTATAGTACTGTTAGCTTTTCCAGGGTGCCTGGCATGTAAAGGATACTCAGTATTAATGTTGGATTAATTGTATTATTAAAATTGTATTAGGGATAAAATTAAAAACTAGAACCCAGGGGTGTTGAACCATAGTCTAATGCTTATTATATAATTATATCAATTATGCAAGCATCAAGTTTTCAAAACTTTCTTTTCCTGTATAAATTATCCCAATATTTTAGTAGATATGTTATCAGGACTATTAATTTTTTGTTGTTATTGCTTTTCTTAAGTTTATTTCTTTTAAATTGTGGCATTCAAAGCAGAACACACAACTCTAATAAGTACTGATTTTTTTCCTTTCGTGGGTTATGTGACTATATATTGACAGGATTAATTATTTTCTCCAGTACTCTCCAGCCAGATTGAGGGAGGTGTGAAGTTTTAAAAACTATTTTCTAACTTCTCTCTTCTAGATGAATATGAGAACAGGAAAAGGGTGGGTGGATGTTGGAAATGCTTTGATCGCTGATGAATTTTTTCAAGCTGCCATGGCTGTAAGTTACCATTGATTTTTTGCTGCGGCAATTATTAGTAACATCTTTTGTTAGTTTCATCATTACATTGTGGTATTGTTTTATTTTCCAGGGTCTGGAGCAATTATATGTCAAATTAGTGCAGAGGAGCTACTCTGAGGACCACTTAATCATGCAGAAGACTGCTGTGGAGAATGACCTCTTCAAAGTGCTTTCTTACCAAGCAGAATCAGTAGGTGTCATAGGCACCAGGGCTTTATGGTGGGGTATTTTGTATATGTAAATGCAAAAGTGATGAGATGTAATATGTTAAAAGAAAGTCAGGTGTCACTGGCCAGTTTATAGGATGTTATATTTGACCTTTTTCTCTCTGTCTTATATCTGACGGTGATATTACTCATCGTGATTGAAATATGTGTGGGGGTGGATGAAGGTGAAAAGACTGATATGTAGCTAAACATCATTTTCAACCACTGCAAGTCACACCTGCCATTTATTTGTGGCAGCATCCTTGACCTGAAACACCTGTTTCTGTTTGTGACTCTCTTACATTCATAGTCTGCCTGAAAAGAGCCTTCTTATTTGCAGTTGTTCTGGGTTGTTTGTTGATGTTTTTAAAAATCTGCTGCTATCACACGATCTTCAAAGTTGCATTTTTACCTCTGTTTGCCTTCTGGGTTTCCTCCTTTTGTTATCATGGAGTTAGTTGTGCATTTTCAGTTGACAAAATGTAAGCCATGAGGCGTTTGCTTTCTGTATATAAATCTGGACCTAAAAAAGGCTTTAGAAATCATCTAGTCTTGTAGCATTTTTTTCAGTGTATGAAAATGCTTGATATGTAAATCTTATCATCTTTGGCTACCTGAAACTTTGAGTAGTTATGATTAATATTGAGAACTATATAATTCTTAACTTTAGAAGATGACATCATTAGAAGTAGGAGTGGAAGCTTTTTTATTTGTTCTTTTTAGTTATACATGAGAGTAGAATGTATTTTGCCATATTCATACAAACATGAAGAATTTCTTATTCTAATTAGGATCCTAGTCTTATGGATGTACATGATGTGGAGATTCAACTGTGGTGTATTCATATATGTATGTAGGGAAGTGTTATTGGATTCATTCTACTGTCTTTCCTATTCTTTTATTTTATTTTATTTTTTAGTTGTAGTTGGACACAATACCTTTATTTTATTTATTTATTTTTATGTGATGCTGAGGATCGAACTCAGGACCTTGCATGTGCTAGATGAACCCCCTACCACTGAGCCACAAACCCAGCCCTGTTTTTCCTATTCTTATTTCCCCTCCCTTCCCTTCATTCCTCTTTGTCTAAATGGCTGAACTTCCATTCTTCCCCCTCTCCCTCTTGTGGTGTGTTAGCATCCACATATCAGAGAGAACATTAGACCTTCAGTTTTTTGGAATTAGCTTATTTCACCTAGCATGATAGTCTCCAGCTCCATCCATTTACCAGCAAATGTCATAGTCATTTCTTTTTATGGCTGAGTAATATTCCATCGTGTATATACACACCACATTTTCTTTTTCCATTCATCTGTTGAAGGGCACCTAGGTTGGTTCCATAGCTTAGCTATTGTGAATTGGAATGTTATAAACATTGATGTGGCTGTGTCACTGTAGTATTCTGATTTTAACTCCCTTAGATATATACCTAGGAGTGATACAACCAGGTCAAATGGTGATTCCATTCCTAATTTTTTGAGGAATCTCCATACTGCTTTTCAGAGTAGTTGCACCAATTTTTAGTCCTACCAGCAATGCATGAGTGAACCTTTTGCCCCACATCCTTGCCAACATTTGTTATTGCTTGTATTCTTTTTTAAAATATTTTTTTAGTTGTATATGGACATAATACCTTTATTTTATTTTTATGTGATGTTGAGGATCAAACCCAGTGCCTTTCACATGGCAAGGTGAGCACTCTACCACTGAGCTACAACCCCAGCCCTGTTATTGCTTGTATTCTTTTTTTTTTTTTTTTTTGTATTCCTGCGAATTCTGACTGGAGATGAAATATCAGTGTAGTTTTAATTTGCATTTCTCTAATGGCTAAAGATGTTGAACATTTTTTTCATATATTTGCTGACAATTCATATTTCTTCTGTGAAGTGCCTGTTCAATTTCTTTGCCCATTTATTGATTGGGTTATTTGTTTTTGTGGTGTGTGTGTATACACACACACATATATAATCTATCCTAAGGTTTAATGTTCTATCTGAGCTGCAGGTGGCAAAGATTTTCACATTCTTGATTGTTTGCTTTGAAGAAGCTTTTTAGTTTGATACCATCCCATTTATTGATTCTTGAATTTATTTCTTGTGATTTAGGAGTCTTATTGAGGAAGTCATTTCCTAAGCCAACATGTTAGAGTAGTGAGCCTACATTTGTTCCTGGTAGGTGCAAGGTTTCTGGTCTAATGCTGAAGTCTTTGCTCCACTTTCAGTTGAGTTTTGTGCAGGGTGAGATAGGGATTCAGTTTCATTCTGCTATATATGGATTTTTAGTTTTCCTGGCACCATTTGTTGAAGAGCTATCTTTTCTCCAATGCATGTTTATGCCACCTTTTTTTAGTATGAGATAACTGTATTTATGTGGGTTTGTCTCTGTGTCTTTTATTCTGTTCATTGGTGTCCATGTCTGTTTTGGTGCCAATACCATGCCATTTTTGATACTATAGCTCTGTAGTAGAGTTATGCCTCCTGCTCCACTTTTCTTGCTGAGGATTGCTTTAACTATCCTGGGCCTTTTGTTTTTCCAAATGAATTTCATGACTACTTTTTCTATTTCTTTTTTTTTTAAAGAGAGAGTGAGAGAGGAGAGAGAGAGAGAGAGAGAGAGAGAGAGAGAGAGAGAGAGAGAGAGAGAGAGAGAATTTTTAATATTTATTTTTTAGTTCTCGGCGGACACAAACCCGGGCCGCACGCATGCCAGGCGAGTGCCCTACTGCTTGAGCCACATCCCCAGCCCCTATTTCTATGAAGAATGTCATTAGAATTTTAAAAGGAACTGCATTAAATCTGTATAGTGCTTTTGACCACATTAATTCTGCCTGTCCAATAAAATGGGGGAATGTTTCCATCTTCTAAGGTCTTCTTCAATATCTTTCTTTAATGTTCTGTAGTTTTCATTGCAGAGGTCTTTCACCTCTTTTTTTTTTTAGGATAATTCCCAAGTATTTTTTTTTTTTTTATGAAGCTATTGTGAATGGGATAGTCCTCCTAATTTTCAGCCGACTCATCATAGGTATACAGGAATGCAATTGATTTATGGGTGTTAATTTTATATCCTGCTACTTTGCTGAATTCATTTATGAGTTCTGGAAGTTTTCTGGTTGAATTCTGGATTTTCTAAATGTAGGTTCATGTCATGGGCAAATGGGGAGAGTTTGAGTTTTTCTTTTCCTATTCATATCCCCTTAATTTCTTTCTTTTGCCTAATTGCTCTGCCTAGAGTTTCAAGGACTGTGTTGAATAGAAATGATAAAAGAGGGCATTCCTGTATTATTCCAGTTTTTAGAAGGAATGTTTTAAGTTTTTCTCCATTTAGAATGATGTTGGCCTTGGGTTTAACATATATAGCTTTTTTAGTGTTGAGGACTGTTCCTATTATCCCTAGTTTTTCTAGTGTTTTGAACACGAATGAATGCTACATTTTGTCAAATGCTTTTTCTGCATCTGTTGAGATAATCATGTAATTCTTGTCTTTAAGTCTATTGATGTGGTGGATTATATTTATTGATTTCCATATATTGAACTAATCTTGCATTCCTGGAATGAAACCTGCTTGATCATAGTGCACTATCTTTTTAATGTGTTTTTATATGCAATTTGGAGGTTAATTCTTTTTGTTATAAGTTGATTTCCACCTGTATGACATTTTTATTATTAGAACTGTAGATTTTATTGATGACTGTTTGGCAGAAGACATCTCTAAAAACCTTTGTTTTTTTTTTTTTAAAGAGAGAGAGTGAGAGAGGGGGAGAGAGAGAGAGAGAGAGAGAGAGAGAGAGAGAGAGAGAGAGAGAGAGAGAGAGAGAATTTTAATATTTATTTTTTAGTTCTCGGCGGACACAACATCTTTGTTGGTATGTAGTGCTGAGGATCGAACCCGGGCCGCACTCATGCCAGACGAGCGTGCTACCGCTTGAGCCACATCCCCAGCCCCCCTGAGATATTTCTTAAAGATAATGTAGGATTTATTGTTCTCTAGGCACTTGCCATTGAACCAATTAGTTAATTACTTATCATTTGTTCTATTACTCAACAGAAAAGGAGTATTTGCTTTGAACAGAGTATTGTGCTAGGCTTTGTGGGGGAATGCAAATAAGCATATATCCTGCTCTCAAGGAGATTATAATTTAGTTGGTGAGATAAAAGGTATGTATACAAGATAGAATTAAGTGAACTATTGTAGAATGAATCTGACATAACTTTCCTATGTTCACATGTGGATACACCACCAATGAAACTCCACATTATGTACAACCACAAGAATGGGATCTAATTAGAATAAGTTATACTCTGTGTATGTATAACATGTCATAATGCACTGTACTGTCATGTATCTCTAAAAATAACAAAAAACTGTAAAAAGATAGGATTAAGTACCATGAGAGTAGTGCATATTAATGATCTGCATGCAGTGTGCAGTTCTGAATATGAGTAGAAGTATAAGGTGCTGTCACTTTCCTCTAGAAAATTAAAGGTGGGCAAGGTGGCATGCACTTGTAGTCCCAGCTACTTAGAAGGAAGCTGAAGCAGGAGAATCGCTTATGTCCAGGAGTTTGAAGCAAGATAATATGACCCCTTCTCAAAAACAAATATGTGTTTGGGTATATATTATATATATATAAAATTTGGAAGTTAGGCTATGAACACATTTTTAAATGGAAAAAGGAAAATATTAAGTGACAAATGAATGTCATAGATCAGGTGAGAAACATGCTGTTTAATGTGGTCACATAACCTTCATAATAATTGCTGAAATTCACTTTTTCTCTCTCCTTATATCTACCTGCAAAATATTCATTTCTGTTTACCTTTGTGCCACAGATTATCCATTTATATTCTTTTATTATTATTTGTTTTTGGTACTGGGGTTTGAGCCCAGGACCTAATGCATGCTAAACATTGGCTTTATCACTAAGCTGCATTCTCAGCCCTGTATAATCTTTTAGCATTTTAGAAAAAAAAACATATATCTTCATATTTCTCCTAATTCGCCATTTTCCTTGTCTATTGGCAGTACCTTTTTCTGCTGTCTGCATCATGTGCACACACAAGGGTCATCTGCTTTGGTTCTGCTTCTTACCCTATATATAATAAGACTATCTGTAGAACCTAGCAAGGTCACATTGAGGTAAAAGCCATGAGCTTACACATAAAGATTATGATGTAGGCTATTTTATAGATGCAAGCCAAGTGGAAGCTCAGCTTTTTCTATTATACCAAGTACTATGGTCCATTATCTATCTTTCATACTAATTAAAAAAGTAGTAACTTAATGGGGTTAGGGATATAGCTCAGTTTGTAGAGTGCTTGCCCTTTTTCAATCCCTAGCACCACAAAAAAGTAGTGACTTAAGAAATTAATTTTGCACTGTCAACTTTTAGCATGGTACCTAACAATCATAGATATTATATAAATGTATGTGCTACAGATGATCTCTCCTATTTCTATTACCTCTCTGACCTTTTTGCTGCCCTACCAGAAGAGTGATAAGTAGTGTGTGTAAGATGTGAAAAACTGAGAAACACTGGTATAGGCAAGGGCTACAAGAGTGTAGAAAAGGGGGAAGATTATTGGTGACTGGGTTGGTAGGGAAGACACAAATAATTTAGGGCATGATTTGAACTTTGAAGAAACAGATTTAGAAAAGTGGGGACGAAAATACAGGCTATTCCAAGTAGAGCAAAGGCTTGTGCATGAGCATAGTGTCACATAGGCACAATTGTGCATCTCATTTTTAAGGAATGCTGTGTGACCAGTTCATCTGGAATGAAATATTTGCAAGGGTATAGTAAAAACTAAGTTTGGACCCAGATTTAGAAAACTCAGATATACCTCTTTGAAAAAATACTTTTGATATTTTCATAAAATTATAGTGGAAGGTGGCTGGAGAGAGTTAAGTGTAGTCATGTGAAAAAAAAGAAATGTAAAACTAAAAAATAAAAAAGAGTAGTCACGCTCGGCAGTCATGCTTGGAATGAATTAAAACATGAACAGAAGGTATGGAGGCATAGTTTAAGCATGAGCTAATGAAAGTGTGGACTACAAAATTAACAACAGTGGGCTGGAGTTGTAGCTCAGTAGTAGTATGCTTGCCTAGCATGTGTGAGGTACTGGGTTCGATTCTCAGCGCTGCACATAGATAAATAAAATAAAGGCCCATCAACAACTAAAAAGATATTTTTAAAAAGTAAAAAGTAATAAGCATTGGGTAAGATAGGGCAGATACAGGAGACACTAAAATGGAAGCAAGCATTTATGCTCAGTGAGGACTTGAACCACTTAAGTTTTAGACAAAGGAAAGGATGCATGATAAGAAAGCCTATTCATTCCACATTTACTTGTTGCCAGGAGGTGTGCTTGGGGACATGTAGTCAAAACTATTAAGAACTATGTAATGTTTTGAACGACCAACAATAAAAAAAAAAACTAGAATAAGCATAAAGGACGGAGATCAAACAAGAAATGAAAGATTAGTACAGTGAGTCATGTATGAGAAGGAAACTTAGATGGTTAGTAGTAGCCAATGCTTCAGAGAAATAAAGGAAGTGAGGTTGCATTGGAGGTGTTTAGACATGGCCTTCAGGAAGGTGACAGTGACTACAGAAAAAAGTTTTCAGTAGCAAGGTAAAATTAGAAGACAGTGTAGAGATTTAAGGACTGAATGGAGTGAGGCAATGGAAGTTGGGTTAGCATTCTGAGAGGTCAAAACTATTTTCATAATTCTAAAATGTTATTTTTCTTTTTTTGCTATATTAGTTTTGTGTTAGTGGCACAAAAGCAACAATGTTAAAATGGCTGATGCTTAGATGTAAATCAAGACAATAGCTTGTACTTCTCTAGTAGATATTTTATCAGTCAGTTTTACTTTAAAATATCCTTAATGAGGCAGTAAAGGTGATTACTTTTATTAAATTTTTAACTTGGAGGACATATTGTTTTATTTATTTATTTATTTATTTGTTTGTTTGTTTGTTTTTTTCATACTGGGGATTGAATCCAGGGGCACTTAATCACTGAGCCACAACTCCAGACTTTTTTTATTTTTGTTTTTTTGTGACAGAGTCTCACTAAGACAGGGCCTCACTAAGTTTCTGAGGCTGCCCTTGAACTTGCAGTTCTCCTGCCTCAACCTCCTGAGTTGCTGGGATTAAAAGTGTGTGCTGTGATGCCCAGCAGATACATTTTAATATTCTGTGATGAAAAAGGAAGTACACATAGAGCACTTCTGTGATGGCTGTATTGAGGAAATGTCCTTCCTTAGGTGATTGTTTAACTTGTGAGCTGAATTAGAAACTTACTTGAAAGCATAACTGATGCAGTCTTTGTTCATGTATACTTAGGTATTTAGCAGATATTTTCATAAAAATGAATGGAGTATATGACTTCAGGGAAATCAGTGGAGAGCATTTTTGCCAGTGATAATTTTTTTTTCATGGACCAGCGATGTTTGCAGTTATAAAGTTTTAGCTTTTAGTTAAAAATTAGAATGTTGGGAAACTTATACTTCTACCAAGAGCATGTTAGCTTCCAAATACTTAGACTTTGAATGTTCCAGAGGCCTCTGGCTAGAGGTCAGTCTCACCCAGGAGGGAGGCTATAGCTGCAGGAAATATTACCATGACTAATGGACCAACTGGGCCCAAGACATGTACCCCAGAGTTGTTTATGGCCTCAGGTTCCTCACTTCCTGTAAGGAGTTCAGCCTGTGGCATCTTTGCCCTAGGCTGTTATCTGTGGGGTCATGGAGTTCAGAAGCTCAGGGGCCTTAGCCCACAGGTGAAGAGGAGCTATAGGGAACAGGTATAGGAGCCCTGAGGTCTTTCCTACCTCAGACAAGATGGGTAGGAAGGAGAACCTGGTGTACAAGATAGGGATGTGATTGACTAGAGGAGTTTGTTCTTCCCAGCCAAGAAAGTGCCCCACCTCTGTCTAGTTTGGGAAGCTGGGCTGCCAAGGTCAGGGTGGCCTCACCTGGATATCTTTAAGCTTCCCTCTCCCTTTTGTTTTACTCTTGGCCTCTCACATCATGGGGGATCCAGCCCAGAAGGTCACCTCGTACTCTTTGCTGTATATATCTGAGACTAGTTTTTATTCCTTGTGAAGATGATATACTATTTTTATTAAGCATGACTTGTGTGCAAGCTGCTGGCTTCCTCTGCACGTGCATGTGGAGAACAGGTGCTGGAGATTGGCGGGCTAATGTTCCCTCCCCTGTCCTGGTCTGGGGGAAGTCACAGCTGGAGTTCTGGCTCCTTAGGAGATCCTGGATGTGAAGGACACCTGTCACTCCCCCCCCCCCACCCCACACACACTATTTGCTTAAACTCCTTGAAATAGTCTGTGTAAAAGTAATAAACTATGTTGACTTGTTGAAAAAAAACCCAAAAAACAAAAACAAAAAATCCTCCAGTACTTAGACTTTTTCTCATGGAATTGGTGGTGATATTAACAAATGTGGTTTTTAAAACTTTATTTTGAAAGAATTATAGACTCACAGGAAGCTGCAAAAATAGTAAAGAGAAATCTGGTGTAATCTTCACCCGGTTTTTCCCCAATGGAAACATTTTGTGTGTATATTTAGTGCAATATAAAACTAGGAAATAGACGTGGGTACAATCCACAAACCTTATTCAAGTTTCCCCAGTTTTACTTTCATTAAATTTTGTGTGTTTGTAGTTCTGTACAATTTTATGACATGTATATATTCATATTAACCACACACCCCCAGTCAAGATACAGAACAATTTCATCACCACAAATATCCCCATCCCTAACCCCAGGGAACCAATAACCTATTCTCCATCTCTATAGTTTTGTCATTTTGAGAATGTTAAGAAAATGGAATTATACAATATGTATACCTTTGGATATTGGCTCTTTTCGCTCAGCATAATTCCTTTGAGATCCATCCAAGTTTCGTTTCTGTATATCAATAGTAGGTCCTGTTTTATTGCCAGGTAGAATCCTACAGTATGGATATACCACAGTTTGGCCATTCACCATTGAAGGAATTTGGGGTTTTCCAATTTTTAACTATTGCAAATAAATTTGTGCAGGTTTTTGTGCGGCTGTAAGTTTTTGTTTCAGAGCTGGGGATATAGCTCAGTGGCAGAGCGTTTGCCTAGCATGTGCAAGGCCCTGGGTTAGCAAGTTAGCAAGATGCTGTCTAAAAAAAGAGAGAGAGAGAGAGAGAGAGAGAAGGAAGTGGGGGAGGGAGGGTGGGAGGGAGGAAGGAAAGAAAGAAGGGAAATTTTGACTTAAGGAAGTTGTGACTGAGCAAAGAAATGGAAAAGCTGCGAATCCAAAATCCACATTCTTTCATTACATCAGTATAGTTAGGGCATCATACCTGATCTAATGGCTCACAGTCTCTAAGTGGTGAAACCAGGGCTTGTGGTTTTCAGATGTTCATCAAAGGTTGCTACAGTATTGCATCATGCTTCTTCTTTTTCTTCGTTGTTGTCATGCTGGGGCCTTGCCACACTAAGTAAGTGTTCTATTACTGAGCTACACCTGCAGCCCCGCCTCTTCTTTAGGGATTCTTTTGTTTGAGTTCTCTATGCTTTGGGCTTGAAATACTGAATTTTGGCTTCAAGAAGATGAACAATTTTTCCAAAATAACTTGTATTCTTAGAGCTTTGATTTCTCTAGAATAAAATCTGAGTAACCATAAACATTTTGTGGGTTTTTTTGAGCATTGAAGTCTCAGATTGCTTAATATAAGAACAGAAAAAAAAACATCCTCTGATATGGCATTTGTCACTCAGCATTTCTTTTTAATAATAAGATTTTGTGTGCCTTGAATCATGACTCCATTAGCAAGTATTTGTTGGATATTTATTGTGTGGATGGGGATATTATTTTGTAATATCTATAGATAAAAGTTTGGCTTTAGAGGCTCTTTTGTTAGCAATTTGTTTTCCTTTTTAATAAGATCTAGAATTAAACCTTTAGAGGAAGGTATCTACTTAGCAACGTGTCAAGGTTAATATTCATCAGGTTGATCCCGGAGAAAACTAAAAAGGAATTGGCATTTCCTTTTTTTTTTTCCTTGTGCTGGGCATGCACATGCTAAGTGGGCTCTTTATCTCTGAGCTGCACTCACAGCTCCAACATTTTAGAATCTTTATCTTTTCTTCTCTACTAAATCCATTTTTTTTTGGTTGTACTAGGGATCAATTTCAGGACCTCCAGCATGCTAGGCAATCACTCAACCACAGAGTTACACCCCAGCCCATCAATCCCTTTCTTATTCAAAGCATGAGAATATTTGACACCATATAAAGAAAAGGAAAGAAAATAGCAAATGGAGGGATTTTCCCTCCTTGGAAAGTACTTTATAAAATTATTTTCTTGTATGTGTCCATGTTTTTAAAAAATATTTTGTCAGCTAAATTCATAAATGGCTGAAACAGCCCTCTTCTACAAGTGCTTAAACAATTCATGATTGATCTTTTTGTTCATTTGAAGGTTTTCAGTCATAGATTGGTAGAGCTGAAAGGAGCCCTAGAGATAATCTAGTATAGTCTCCTTATTTTTTAGGTGAGGAAACAGAAGCTAGGAAAGTTAACAGCTAATAAATGGCAGAGTCTGATGCTTGGGAGGCTGAGGCAGAGGATCACAAATTTGAGGCCAGCCTTAGTAAGTTAGAGAGGCCCTAAGCAATTTAGTGAGACTCTGTCTCAAAAAAAAAAAAAAAAAAAGAGAGAGAGATCTAGTGATGTAGCTAAGTGTTAAAGTGTCCCTGGATTCAATCCTCACTACCAAAATAATTGAATAAATTGAATGAATGACAACAGAGAGAAAGGAAGAAAGAAAGCAGAATGACTTTTTGGCTTCAAGGTGGCATTACAATAAACTCACTTTGATAGTAGATATTCCCAGCAGTTCAGACTTTAAGGTTATTGTGAGCTTGTTTTAGGACAAAAGACTGCTGTTTAATTCCTCTAATGTGGAGATAAATAAAAGAGCTATTTAAATAATAGCATCATTTTGTTAGACATGGCATTATATCATAATATGATAACATAAGGTAGTACACAAGTTTTTGTATTTACAGAAAAAGTGACTGCCATTCATTCATTATCTACATTGTTACTAAAGATTCTTATCACTTATTCCTCTATATTTTGAGCTGGCTTTTATGTTTAGTTAGACCAACTAGCATTGTGGAAAAGATTAGAAAACAAAGTAAGACTTTATAATAGTAGTAAAAATATGATAAAACTGACTTAGAGACGAACTCCTTGTCATTTCATTTTAACCAATTACTGACATTCTCTTTCTCAGGCAGTTGCTCAAGGGGATTTTCAAAGAGCATCTACATGTGCATTGCGTTGTAAAGATATGTTGATGAGGCTTCCCAAAATGGTGAGTGAAATTTCTGCATTTATTTTCCAAGAGTTTGAAAATGTGCTCTTTCAATTTCCAGGAAGAATCATTACTACTGCATGAAACCTTTTGGAGATTCTATTTTGAGATCAGTTCCACTGACTTAGCTGATCTTTGAAATATTTTGCTTCCTTTGTCTTTATCAGAAAGGGCATTTGAAAAAGTGATATGGTTTATTTCTTAAGATTTCTTTGCTTTTCCTTTTATTGCCAAATCATCTTGAAACTATTTCTTCCATATTTCATGCTACACAATGAAAGAAAGAAAAAATGAGTCTATTTTACTACTGACAGGGTTGAAAGAGATTAATTAGGTCACTGCCATATTATTTTTTCTATACTGAGATTTGGAGGTATGAGAGATTTGATAGGATAAAATTTGTTTCCTGGATTGGTTCTCATCAAAATTTCTAAATTTATAGCATTTTTGCTTTGCTTCTTTATCTCCCTTTTCCATTCTTTCTTTGTTTTTTTTTTTTGTTTTGTTCAGTGTTTATGTTTACTTCAGTTTTTACTCTTACAGTGGGCATTCACAGAGATATAGTTGGATATCAAGGAGACTATTTCCAGGGTTCCATAAGTTGTACCTACTTGTGAGATTATTTTTTCCCCCAAATTCTGCTTTATAATGTAGAACATAATTCAGTAAATACTTATATGTTGCCTATTATGTTCTAGGCATTTTTCCAGGCTTTAAAATATTTGAAAACAATATTTCATATTTACAGAAAACTCAGAAGAGTAGTACAAAGAACTCCTGTATATCCTTTGCCAGAGACTCTAGATTCAAGTTTTCTAGTAATGACCTATATAAAAATGGATTCAGTGTAGGAGTAAATGTCTCTAGTCTTCTTTAATCTAGAATATTGCTTCATTCTTGCCTTGACATTCATGACCTTGAGAGTTTATAGAATTTGACTTAATTTGAGTGTATTCAGTTTCCTTATTATTGGAATAGGTTATGAATTTGATGCCAGCTAATCACATGAGAAATTATATGTTCTCTTCATACCTTCCTATTTGGTGGCATAAAGAATTGGTTTATCCTATTATGGGTTGTGCTCATTGTGATCTCTTGATTAAAATGGTGTCTTCCAGGTTTTTGCACTGTAAACTTCCAGGTGTTTGTACCATAACCTTGAGCATTTTCCCTTGGTTATTAGTAAGGATTTTATGGGGGTGACATTGATATTTTGGAAATCTAATATCTCATTTCACTTTCACCACCTATATTCTTTCTCCCATTTTTCCAACTTTATTGAGGTATAATTGAAAAAATTGTATATATTTATAATGCATAATGCTAGTTTTTGCAGCACTAGGGTTTGAATTCAGGGCCTCATATATGTTATGCAAACATTTTTTCGGGGGCTAGGCTAACTCTTTACCAGTGAGCTACATCCCCATTCCAATGTGATATTTTGATACATGTATACAGTGGGAAAAGATTATCACAGTCAAGTTAATGTGCATACTCATCATGTCACTTAGTTATCATTTTTCATGGAGAAACATTTCAGATCCACTTTCTTTGCAATTTTGAAGTATAAGTTATTATTAACTATAGTTATGTGCTGTACAATAGATCTCTAGAATTTATTTATACTAAATATCTGAAACTTTGTACCCTTTGACCAACATCTTTCCCTCACCCCCATACCCCTAACCCCTGGAAACCACCATTCTGCAGTCAGGTTCTTTAAGTTCAGCTTTGTCAGATTCCACATATAAGTAAGATCATTTTTTAGTTATGTGTATTTTTTTGTTGTTGTTGCTGGGAATTGAACCCAGGGCCTTGTACATGTGAGGCAAGTACTCTACCAACTGAGCTATATCCCCAGGCCCATAAGTAAGGTCATTTTTAATTGGGCTGTTTATCTTTTGATTATTGAGTTGTAAGAGTTTGTTTTTTTTGTTGTTGTTGTTTTTGTTGTTTTGGTGCTGGGGAATGAACCCAGGGGTACTTAACCACTGAGCCACATCCCCAGGCCCCACTTTTTAAAAGATATTATTTTGAGACAGGGTTGCACTAAGTTACTTAGTCCTCTCTAAATTGAACTTGTGATCCTCCTGCCTCAGCCTCCCAAGCTGCTGGGATTACAGTTATGTATCACCAGGCTGGCAAGAGTTCTTTATATATTCTGGTTATTAAATCCTTATATGATTTGCAAATATTTTCTCCCATTTTGTGAATTGTCTTCTCACTCTTAATAAGGTCCTTTGATCCACAAGTATCTAATTTTGATTAGGTTCAGTTTATCTTGTCATGTTTAAGAAACCATTGCCAAATCCAAAGCTATGAAGATTTTTCTGTTTTCCTCTCAGGATTTTATAACTTTAGCTTTTAAATTCAGGCCTTAGATCCATTTTGAGTTAATTTTTTGTATGGTATAAGGTAAGGGTACAACCTCATTCTTTTGCATGTGGATATCCAACTTATCCCACTTGTTAAAAAGACTGTTCCAGGGGCTGGGGTTGTGGCTCAGTGGTAGAGCATTCATCTAGCATGGGTGAGGCCCAGGGTTTGATCCTCAGCATCACATAAAGATAAATAAATAAAGGTATTGTGTCCATCTACAACTAAAACATATTTTTTATAAAAGACTGTTCTGCCAGGTCTGGTGACACACACCTAAAATCTCAATTACTTGGAAGGCTGAGGCAGGAGGATCACAGATTCAAGGCCAGTCTGGCAACTTATCCAGATCCTGTCTCAAAATAAAAAACGATTTGGGGATGGCCTGGTGTTGGTGATGCATGCCTGTAATCGCAGAGACTGCTGAGGCTGAGACAAGATTGCAAGTTCAAGCCCATCCTAAGCAACTTAGTGAGACTCTGTCTCAAAATTTATAAATAAATAAATAATGGCTCAGTGGTGAAGCCCCCCTGTATTCTATCATGGGTACCCAACAAAAAAATAAATAAAATTTTGGGGAGTATGCTCAGGGGTAGTATGCTTTCCTAACATGTACTAGGCCCTGGGTCCAACCCACCCATACCACATGAAACAACAAAAACAAAACTTGTTTATTCTCCACTGAATGGTTTTCAAACCCTTGTCAAAAATTATTTGACCATATATATGAGGATTTATTTTCGTGTTCTTGTCACATAAAAGTGAGGAGCGGTAGCTCCAAATCTCAGTTCTTGTGGTTGCAATGAAAGAAGATTTAACATCAGACATGAAAAGCCAAGCAAGAAAATTTTATTGTGAGTGAAAGTGTAGTAAGGTTCAAGCAGAGAGCACTCTCAATGGAGAGAGAATAGGCTGTCTCCAAGTGTAGAACAACAAAGGAAACAGTGCTATTTTCAAATTTATTGCTGTTTTATGGGTGCCTTGAAAGCTGGGTTCCACCTTGTACACTCTTTGCCAATTAGATGTTCAACTCTTCCTTCATGTTGGGTGGGAGAGTTTTTGACAGTCATGATGGCCATGCTATTCAGGGGGACATTATCTACAAGTTAATCCTATGTTTTTTTTAACAATTAAAAAAATAAAAATTTTATTTTTAGATAGGGTCTTGTTATGTTGCCCAGGCTAACCTTAAACTTTTCAATCTTCCTGCTTCAGCCTCCTGAGTAGTTGGGATTATAGGTATGTGTCACCATGTCTGGCTACTATCATTTTATTTTTTTTTACTTTTTTCAGTGCTGTTGATCCAACCCAGGACCTTGCACATACATACTAGGCAAATGCTCTATAACTGAGTTACATCCATCAGCCCTAATCTTTTTAAAATAATTTATTTTTATTTTATTTTATTTTATTGGTTGTTCAAAACATTACAAAGATTGCAAAATCACGTCGGTTACACATCCACATTTTTACATAATGCCATATTAGTAACTGTTGTATTCTGCTACCTTTCCTATCCTCTACTATCCCCCCTCCCCTCCCCTCCCATCTTCTCTCTCTAACCCATCTACTGTAATTCATTTCTCTCCTTGTTTTTTTTCCCCATTCCCCTCACAACCTCTTATATGTAATTTTATATAACATTGAGGGTCTCCTTCCATTTCCATGCAATTTCCCTTTTCTCTCCCTTTCCCTCCCACCTCATGTCTCTGTTTAATGTTAATCTTTTCCTCCTGCTCTTCCTCCCTGCTCTGTTCTTAGTTGCTCTCATTATATCAAAGAAGACATTTGGCATTTGTTTTTTAGGGATTGGCTAGCTTCACTTAGCATGATCTGCTCTAGTGCCATCCATTTCCCTGCAAATTCCATGATGTCATTTTTTAGTGCTGCGTAGTACTCCATTGTGTATAAATGCCACATTTTTTTTTTATCCATTCGTCTATTGAAGGGCATCTGGATTGGTTCCACAGTCTAGCTCTTGTGAATTGTGCTGCTATGAACATCGATGTGCCAGTATCCCTGTAGTACGCTCTTTTAAGGTCTTCAGGGAATAGACTGAGAAGGGCAATAGCTGGGTCAAATGGTGGTTCCATTCCCAGCTTTCCCAGGAATCTCCATACTGCTTTCCAAATTGGCCGCACCAATTTGCAGTCCCACCAGCAATGTACAAGTGTACCCCTTTCCCCACATCCTCGCCAGCACTTGTTGTTGTTTGACTTCACAATGTCTGCCAATCTTACTGGAGTGAGATGGTATCTTAGGGTGGTTTTGATTTGCATTTCTCTGACTGCTAGAGATGGTGAGCATTTTTTCATGTACTTATTGATTGATTGTATGTCCTCCTCTGAGAAGGGTCTGTTTAGGTCCTTGGCCCATTTGTTGATTGGGTTATTTGTTATCTTATTGTCTAATTTTTTGAGTTCTTTGTATACTCTGGATAATAGGGCTCTATCTGAAGTGTGAGGAGTGAAAATTTGTTCCAATGATGTAGGCTCCCTATTTACCTCTCTTATTGTTTTTTTTTTTTTGCTGAGAAAAAACTTTTTAGTTTAAGTAAGTCCCATTTGTTGATTCTTGTTATTAACTCTTGTGCTATGGGTGTCCTATTAAGGAATTTGGAGCCCAACCCCACAATATGTAGATCGGAGCTAACCTTTTCTTCTATCAGATGCAGAGTCTCTGATTTGATATCAAGCTCCTTGATCCATTTTGAGTTAACTTTTGTGCATGGCGAGAGGAGGGGATTCAGATTCATTTTGTTGCATATGGATTTCCAGTTTTCCCAGCACCATTTGTTGAAGATGCTATGTTAATGTGGGTATTGGGTGGGGGTCAGTGGCCAGACAAACTTTACCTTGGTGTGCCTGCACTACTAAAGAAATTTATCTTCTGAAATACATTTAGAGACTTATGGCCATAAATCCTAACAGTGACCCCAATAGACCCTGTCAGGAGTTAACCCTATTGATCTTTCTTTCTTGATCCATTTCTTAATTGGGTCACTTTGTTTCTCTTTGTTTATTCTCAGGGTTTATGAACCTATTTTTCTATATTTAACTTGATTATTTATTTGCCTTAAAAGCAATTTAAAGAAAACCCATGACCCTTCCATGTTATTGGTTTGCATTCCACTGCTCATTACTAAATACTAACACTCTTATTTCTACTATTTTGGTTTATATGTCCCTCCTCCTATCAGTACTGTACTGTTTTGTTTTGTTGCTTTGTAGCACTTCACTTTTGAAAGAGAAACATGAGACTTCCACCATTTTCCTTTTCAAAGTTAATTTTGGCTATTGTGAGTACCTTGAAATTACATATGAATTTTAGGATGGTTTCTTCCAATTCTGTAAAAGCTATTGGAATATTTATAGAGTTTGCATTAAATCCGTACATATCTTTATTTAGGTCTTTAATTTCTTTTAGCAATGTTGCCAAAAGCTCTGTCCTTGTTCCTGATGCCAATCCAATAACGAGGACATGGTTTTGAGAAAAAGGAAAAATAAGGTTTATTCCTTTTCTAGCAAAGGAGAAACACTGGGGATTCCTGTCCCAAAGGCTGTGATTTTGCCTATCAACAGGAACAGGGGGCTTTCATAGAGGTTATTCAGAAAATGAGATTAGGGAGGAGAGATCAGGAAGGAGAAGATCAGGGAGGAGAAGGTTAGGGAAAAGATCAGAGAAAAGGTTAGGGAAAAGATCAGGGAGTAGAGAATCAGGAAGGACAAGGTTAAGGAAAAGATGATCAGGGAGAAGAAGGTTGGGAAAAAGAAAACAAACAAACAACAACAACAACAACAAAAAAAACCCCGTAAGTTTCAAAGCCACAAGTGATATACTCAAAACATCAAGTGAAGCTCTGTTACAGCAATGTTTTCCAATTTTCAGTGTACAAATCTGTACTTCCATGATTAAATTTATTCCTAAGTATGTTATTCTTTATGATTATAAGATCCTTGCTTAGCATCTGGATGGCCATCTTAAGAGACAACCCATTTTAAGGAAAAAGTTTCGCTTTCTGCCCAAGGGCCTTTCTTGAGAAAGGCTCACCACTCCCTCAAACCAACCCAACCCAACCCTTAACCACCCGAATTAGGACCCGCCCAGCTCTGATTCCTGAGCCTCTCCCCAAAAAGTCCCAGAACCCAAGCCTGTTTTGCCTCTCTCTCCTATGGAGGGATGGTCTTTATTTGTCAGCTCTGTCAAATAAACTCTCTTGTTTATCTCTGCCTGGTCTTTGTCTTTCATTTCTTCCTCACTCATCTCTTGTTCCTTCAATGATGATGTAAATGGAATTGTTTTCTTAATTTTTCTTTTGGATTGTCCAATGCTATTGTATAGAATTACAACTGATTTTTGTATGTTAGTTAGTTTCTCTTTTTTAATGTAGTGCTGGGGAATTGAGCACAGGGCCTTATGCATGCTAGACAAACACTCTACCAACTGAGCTATACCACCAGCCCCTGTGTGTTAGTTTTGAGTCCTGTAACATTACTGAATTCACTTAGAATATTCTAACTTTTATTTTTTGCATGAGTTCTTTTGAGTATTCTACATATAAGATCATATCACCTCCTAAAAGAGATAATTTTACTTCCTCCTTTCTACTTTGGTTGACTTTTTTTTTTTGAGAAAAGGGGAAAAAAAAGCTTTATTGCTTTGCTAGCAAAGGAGAAACATGGGAGACTTCAATCCCAAAGGCCATGGTTCTGCCCATCAGCAAGGTTGTGTTCTCTGTGGGAGTTGTAATTCACTTGTTAATTTGGGTGTTAGTCATTTCTGATGCCATCCCCAAAGTCTGGATTACTTCATTTCTATGGTGGGTGTGTACTCAAAGACAAATAAATCTGCCTAAAATGGGGAAGAAAGGTAATGCTGTTTCCCCTGAGATTAGGGAGAGGGAGAAATTAGGGAGGAGCAGGGAGAGAGAAAGAGAAAGAAACATGTCCATTTAAAAAAATAAGTTGCAGTGGCAGAGCAGCAAGGGCTATATTCAAAGCATAAAGTGAACCATTGTTACATTTTCCCGCTGTCAATTTCTATATTCCATTTCTATGGAAAAAATGGGTTACAACATCTCCAAGCTTCTTCCTGCTGAAAGAGGGCAAAGTTGGGGGAAGTAACCCAAAGTTTTTGTTCTCTATCAGGTGAGGCAAAGACAGTTAGGTCTTTAGCATCAGAGCAGTCCAGAGGTCCACAGTGGCAGTGACTGGACAAGGTAGACATAGGGCAGGGATCATGCAAAGGCAACAATAAACTAGACAGCAAAGCATTACTTTCTTGTAAACAAGGAGCACAAAAGCAATTAGTAATTCAGCCAGTCTCTGGAAACCATGAAGACAGTAACTCATAATCATATCAGTGAAAAACAGACCAAGTTTATCAATGTAGGAGGTTAGGAAGATTTGAAAGTCTATGAGATCAGGTTCAATTAACTCAGGACAAACTTGGGACTCTAGAGCCCTTTGTGATCATTATTATTAGGCATTCCCACACAAGAACCCTTCCTTTATAGCCTTCAGCTTTACTTACTTTTTGTATAGCTGACACAAGTACACATTTAAAAATATTTTTTTTCTCCTTTTAAATGTCCATGTAGGACTGTGCTTTGGCTAACTTCTTCTTCCTGCCAGTATTTAATACCAAGTTGGTCAAAATGGACCTTGTTCCTACAACTCTTGAGTCAGCTGAGATTCCTCAGAGATCACTCTTGGGGACCTGTGTGAAGCCCCTTGGCTCCTTTAGTTTTCCTCTACTAGTGTGCCACCCGCCGGGATGGGTAAGAGTCTTGCTGACCATATGTGGCTTCTCTTGGAAGCATCAGGGACATTTCCATCTCCAATGACCCTTTGGTTGACTTTCATTTAAGTTTCTTAGCTCATGGTTTTAAGTAGAACTTCCAGAACCATGTTGAAGTAGTAAGTCATTGATTATAGAGGAAAAGTTTTCACTTGTTCACCATTGAGTATAAATGCTAGCTATGAGTTTTATGGTCTTTATTATATTGAGGAAATTTTTGTATATTCTTAGTTTGACTTTTTTTGGTATTGGGAATTGAAACTTGGGGTACTTCACCACTGAACCACATCCAAATCCTTTACATTTATTTTTTAAATTTTGAGACAGGGTCTTGCTAAGTGGCTGAAGCTGGCTTTGAACTCGGGATCATCCTGCCTCAGCCTCTGGAGTTGCTGTGATTGAAGGCATGTGCCACCATGCCCAGCTTTTCGCTTGACTTTTTAATCATGCATGATTGTTGGATTTTGTCAAATGCTTCTTCTGAATGAATTGAGATTTTCATGTATGTTGTGATTTGGATATAAGGTAGTCCCCTCAAAAAAGCTCATGTTAGGGAATTGAACAGTGTTCAGAGGTGAAGTGATTAGATTGTGAAAACTGTTTCTTTTTTTTTAAACTGTTTCTTAATCAGTAGATTAATTCATTTAATGGGTTAATAATTTGAAAGGACTGTGTGGTAACTGTTGGCAGGTGGGGCATGGCTAGAGGAAGTAGATCATTGGGAGCATGTCTTTGGTGTTTTTCTTCTGTTTGTTGCACCTTCATATCTCTCTCTCTCTCTCTCTCTCTCTCTCTCTCTCTCTCTCCTCCCCCCTCCTTCTTGGCTGCCATGATCTGAGAAGCTTTCCTCCACCATGGCCTTCTTCTATGATCTTCTGTCTCACCTTTGGTCCAGAGTAATGGCATTGGCCAAACATGGATAGAGTCTCTGAAACTGTGGACCCAAAATAAGCTTTCTCTTCTTAGTTGTTCTTTTTTTTTTCTTTTGGTACCAGGGATTGAATACAGAGGTGCTTAACCACTGAGCCACATCCCAAGCCCTCTATATATTTTATTTAGAGACAGGGTCTTGCTAAGTTACTTAGGGCCTCCCTATATTGCAGAGGGCAGCTTTGATTTTGCAATCCTCCAGCCTCAGCCTCCCTGACCTCTGGGATTACAGGCATGCACCACTGCACCTGGCTTCTTAGTTGTTCTTGTCAAGTGTTTTGATCACAGAGAAGATAATCTGACTAGACTAGCATAATGTACTATTTGGAGGATACTACGAATTGTACCCCTAGATGGTTTACCACTGAGCTATTTTTAATTTTGAGACAGGGTGTTGCTGAATTGCTAAGAGTCTTGCTAAATTGCTGACAGCCTTCCTGAACTTGGAATCTTCCTGCTCAGCATCCTGAGTCACTGGATTATAGGGATATACCAACACACCTAACTCTATCATTTTTAATATATCATATATAAAATATATAATGTATGTTTTATATATATATATATATATATATATATATATAATGTATGATATATATAATATATATACGGGGATATGGGGTGGAACCCAGGGGTGCTTAATGACAGTCACATCCTGAGCCCTTTTTCTTTTTATTCTTTTTGGGGACAGGGCCTCTAATTTGCTGAGGCTGGCTTTAAGCTTGCAATCCTCCTGCCTCAGCCTCCCAAATCACTGGGATTACAAGCATGTACCACTAATATATCATAATTTCATTAATTTTATGAACATTTTGAAAGGAGGATACATGCATCATGGACTTTTACTGCTTAATCAGTTAGGGTGTATTTCTCTCTCTCTTTTTTTTAATTTTTTTCTTTAATTTTTATTGTTGGTTGTTCAAAACATTACATAGTTCTTGACATATCATATTTCACACTTTGATTCAAGTGGGTTATGAACTCCCATTTTTACCCCGTATACAGATTGCAGCATCACATCGGTTACACATCCACTGTTTTACATATTGCTATACTAGTGTCTGTTGTATTCTGCTGCCTTTCCTATCCTCTACTATCCCCCATCCCCTCCCCTCCCATCTTCTCTCTCTACCCCATCTACTGTAATTCATTTCTCCCCCTTGTTTTTTTTCCCCCTTTCCCCTCACTTCCTCTTGTATGTAATTTTGTATAACCATGAGGGTCTCCTTCCATTTCCATGCAATTTCCCTTCTCTTTCCTTTTCCCTCCCACCTCTCACCCCTGTTTAATGTTAATCTTCTTCTCATGCTCTTCCTCCCAACTCTGTTCTTAGTTACTCTCCTTATATCAAAGAAAACATTTGGCATTTGTTTTTCATGGATTGGCTAGCTTCACTTAGCATAATCTGCTCTAATGCCATCCATTTCCCTGCAAATTCTATGATTTTGTCATTTTTTAATGCAGAGTAATACTCCATTGTGTATAAATGCCACATTTTTTTTTTATCCATTCGTCTATTGAAGGGCATCTAGGTTGGTTCCACAGTCTAGCTATTGTGAATTGTGCTGCTATGAACATCGATGTAGCAGTGTCCCTGTAGCATGCTCTTGTTAGGCCTTTAGGGAATAGACTGAGAAGGGGAATAGCTGGGTCAAATGGTGGTTCCATTCCCAGCTTTCCAAGAAATCTCCATACTGCTTTCCAAATTGGCTGCACCAATTTGCAGTCCCACCAGCAATGTACAAGTGTACCCTTTTCCCCACATCCTCGCCAGCACTTGTTGTTGTTTGACTTCACAATGGCTGCCAATCTTACTGGAGTGAGATGGTATCTTAGGGTGGTTTTGATTTGCATTTCTCTGACTTCTAGAGATGGTGAGCATTTTTTCATGTACTTGTTGATTGATTGTATGTCCTCCTCTGAGAAGTGTCTGTTCAGGTCCTTGGCCCATTTGTTGATTGGGTTATTCGTTTTCTTATTGTTTAATTTTTTGAGTTCTTTGTATACTCTGGATATTATGGCTCTATCTGAAGTGTGAGGAGTAAAGATTTGTTCCTAGGATGTAGGCTCCCTATTTACCTCTCTTATTGTTTTTTTTTTTTTTGCTGAGAAAAAACTTTTTAGTTTGAGTAAGTCCCATTTGTTGATTCTAGTTATTAACTCTTGTGCTATGGGTGTCCTATTGAGGAATTTGGAGCCTGACCCCACAGAGGCCCGGTTGGCGGCTCTGCCCCTCCGCGGGCCACTGGGCCTGTTCTGTCCGTGGTCGCAGGTCCGCCCACCTTGCAGGCGCGCAGCGGCTCTGCCCTCCCCCAACCGGGGCGATGTTTCCACCACACTGCACACTGGCAGGCTGCTGGTCCTGTTCTGCCGGTGTTCGCTTGTCCACCTACCTTGCAGGCGCGGGGGGGGGGGGGGGGGGGGGGGGGGGGCTCTGCCCCTCCGGGGCCGGTGGGCCTGTTCTGCCCGTGGGTCGCAGGTCCGCCTACCTTGCAGGCGCATGGGGCTGTTCTGCCCCTCTCTCTCTCTTTTTCTCCTCAATACTAGGAATTGAATCCAGGACCTTGCACATGTGAGACATGTACTCTCCCACTGACCTACATTTCCAGTCCTTTTAAATTTTTTATTTTGTTTTATTTTTGGTACAGGGGATTGAACCCAGGGGTGCTTAACCACTGAGCCATATCCCCAGTCCTTTTTTTTAAAAAAAATTATTAGTTGTTGATGGACCTTTATTTGTTTATATGTGGTGCTGAGAATTGAACCAGTGCCTCACACATGCTAGGCAACTGCTCTACTGCTGAGCCACAACCCCAGCCCCTATCCCCAGCCTTTTTAAAATATTTTATTTAGAGACAAGGTCTCACTGAGTTACTTAGGGCCTCACTAAGTTGCTGAGGCTGGCTTTGAACCTGCAGTCCTCCTGCCTCAGCTTCTAGAGCCGCTGGGATTACAGATGTGTGCTACCATGCCCAGCTCCCTGTCCATTTTTTTAATATTTATTTTTTTAGTTGTAGGTGGACACAATATCTTTATTTCATTTTTATGTGGTGCTGAGGATCGAACCCAGTGCCTCATGTGTGCTAGGCAAGCATTCCACCGCTGAGCCATAACCTCAGTCCTTTTTTTATTGTTTACGTTGAGACAGGGTCTTGCTAAGTTACTGAGAGTTTTACTAAATTGCTGGGGCTGGGCTTGAACTTGCAATCCTCCTTCCTTAGCTTCCTGAGTAGCTGTGGTTACAGGTGTCTGCCACCATGCCTGGTCAGGGTGTATTTCTTAAGAATAGGATATTCTCCTTTATAAATGAAATATAGTCATCAAGTTCAGGAAATTTAACATTAATGAGTACATTGATCTACAATGCGTATTCTAATTTTATCATTTATCAAATGTACAAATAATTTACTTCACAGCAGCTGTTTAGTGAGGCTCTAAGCGACTCAGTGAGACCCTGTCTCTAAATAAAATACAAAAAAAGGGCTGGGGATGTAGCTCAGTGGGTGTAGCCCTTGGGTTCAATCCCCAGACCAAAAAAAAAAAAAAACTGTTTTATCAAGGTATAGTAAATCATATACACTTTATAATTTAGTGAATTTTGACATGCAAATTCTCATGAAGCTATCATTACAATGAAGTTTATGAACTTTTCCATACCCTTCTCCCATTTTTTCTTTCTCTTTCTTCTCACTTCTCTGTTCTTCATATCCAGACAATCACTAATTTGTTTCCTTTCATTATAGAATGATTTGCCTTTTCTAGAATTTGTATATAAATGGAATCATATGGTAAATGCTTTGTTGGTCTGGATTCTTGCACTTAGGACAATTCTGAGATTCATACATGTATTTGAATGTATTAATAGTTTTTTGTTGTTCTTTTTAGTTATATATGACAGTAGAATGTATTTTGACATATTATACATGCATGGAGTATAATTTCCTATTTTTGTGGTTATACACGATATGGAGTTATACTGGTCGTGTATTCATATATGAACATGGGAAAGTTATGTCTGATTCATTGTACTGTCTTTCCCATTTCTATCCCCTCCATTCCCTCCATTGCTCCCTGTCCAATCCAGTGAACCTCCACTCCCCCTCCCTTTGTGAATTAGCATCTGCATATTAGTGAGAACTTTAGGCCTTTGGTTTTTGGGGATTGACTTATTTCACTTAGCATTACAGTCTCTAGTTCCATTCTTTTACCAGCAAATGACATAATTTTATTCTTCTTTATGACTGAATATGAATCAGTAGTTTATCTATGAATTTTTTATGGATAGATCACTGTTTATCCATTCACCTGTTGATGGACATCCAAGTTTGTTTGTTTCCAGTTCTTAGCTATTTTTTATCTGTTATAAATAAAGCTGCTTTGAACATCATGTACAAAGATTTATACATGATGTTCAAAGCAGCTTTATTTATAATATATATATATATATATATATATATTGGGGAGGATGAGTACTGGGGATCAAACTTAGGGGAACTCTACCACTGAGCCACATCCCCAGCCCTATTTTGTATTTTATTTAGAGACAGGGTCTCACTGGGTTAGCTTAGCACCTCGCTTTTGTTGAGGCTGGCTTTGAACGTGTGATCCTCCTGCCTCAGCCTCCTGAGCCGCTGGGATTACAGGTGTGCATCACCACACCTAGCTCTGTTGCTAGCTCTTTCAGAGTATAAAATTACTAGAGGACAGAGACCTCTTTTAAAAAGTCAAAACTTTGGGCCAATTTTTTGATCAGTGTGTGTGTGTGTGTGTTATTTGAATTCAATCAGGGGTGCTCTACTACTGAGCCACATCCCCAGCACTTTTTTTTTTTTCTCCAAAAGGATAAATATTTTATTTTTTTCTTTGATGAAGCAATAAAATTTATTACTTTTATTTAATCTTGACTCCTTTATTTTATTTTTTATTTGTTCTAATTAGTTATACATGACAGCAGAATGCATTTTGACATGTTGTGCACAAATGGAGTAAAACTTCTCATTCCTCTGGTTGTACATGATGTAGAGTGATCCCTAGCACTTATTTTTTTGTTTTGAGCTGGGGTCTTACTCAATTGCTGAGGCTGGACTTGAACTTGTAATTCTCCTGCCTCACAGCCTCAGTCTCCTGAGTCACTGGGATTAAAGGCATGCACCATTACATCTTGTTCAGCTTTTTCATTTTCTCATTGTTAAATTTTAAGAGATCTTTGTATATTTTCTCACAGTCTGTTGCTTCTGTTTTCATATTTTTTTTTCTTCTTCTTCTTCTTTTTTTTTTTTTTTTGGCAATTCTGGGGATTGAGCCCAGGGGCACTTTACCACCGAGTTACATCCCTATCCCTTTTTTAGTTTTTCTTTTAATATTTATTTTTTAGTTGTAGTTAGACACAATAACTTTATTTTATTTACTTATTTTCATGTGGTGCTGAGGATCGAACCCAGGGTCCCACACATGCTAGGTGAGTGCTCTGCCGCTGAGCTACAATCCCCGCCTTTTTTAGTTTTTATTTTGAGAGGAGAGCTTGCTAAATTTCTGAGGCTGGTCTGTGCCGGAGTCTGGCTGGGCACAATTCAGGAGCCACTTATCAAGCAGAAATGAACTTTATTTTTAGAACACACACCCACACCACACTGAGCTCTTCAGGAATTCCCTCAGAGCCCATCTGCCACCACCGGCTTCTCACAAGCCTCTCAACCCCCCCACTCTTCCTGCTCTTAAGGCCGATTGGCTGGGTCATATGGGCGGAGCCAAAAAAAGTCCCCCAATGAGCAGCTCCGTGGTCTGAAAGGGCGGGGAAACAGCCCAATGAGCATCACTGCAGAGGAGCCAATCAGCTGGCAGCTAGAAGTTTGCTGGTGCTGCTGTGAGCCAATCATCAGCTGGCAGCTGGAAGTTTTCTGGGGCCCCTTGGGCTGTGGCTCTCAACAGGTCTGGAGCTTGAGGTCCTCCTAACTCAACCTACCCAATTTCTGGGAGTACAGGCAGGCACTAATGCCCTCAGATCTGCTTTATAGTAAATCTTGAGTCAGATCGTATCAGTCCTCAAACTGTGTCCTTGTCCTTTAATAATCTATGGGCTGTTCTGCATCTTTTTCCTCTCTTTATAAACTTAAGAGATTTTGGTTGGGATGGCGTTGAATCTGCAGATGAAGTTGGGAAGAATTGACTTCTCAACATTATTTTTTAAAAATAATATTTATTTTTTAGGTGTGGATGGACATAACACAATGCCTTTATTTTTATGTGGTGCTGAGGATCGAACCTGGGTCCTGCCCATGCTAGGGGAGTTCTCTACCGCTGAGCCACAATCCCAGCCCCTTCTCAACATTATTTATTCATCCTGTCTATGAGCATGGAGTATTTCTCCATTTATTTAATTCTTTGATTGTATTCATCAGAGTTTTGTATTTTTCTTTATGTACATCTTATATATATTTTGTTAGATTTATTCCCAAGCACTTAGTTTTCTGGATGATAACATAAATGTTTTTGTGCTTTTTGTTTTGTTTTGTCATACTTGGGATCAAATCCCAAACCTTGTGCATGCTGATGAAGTGCTCTACGACTGAGCTACAGCCCCAGCCTAGTGTTGTAGGGGTTTTTTTTTTTCAGTATTAAGTTTATAAATTCAAATTCCACTTGTTCATTGCTGGCATATTAAAAAGTGTTTGATTTTTGTATATTAACCTTTTATACTATAGCCTTGCTATAATTGCTTATTATTTCTATTTTTTCCCAGACATTTTCCATTTTCTACATGGACTATAATGTCTTCTGCAAATAGCTTTACTTCTTCCCAATCTGTATACTTTGTATTCTTTTTTTGTGGAAGCAAAAATAAAAAAATATATTATCAACTTTAGAACAATAGTTTTCATATTCAGCCATATACAATTAAGGCAGAAAGGAAAATAAAACATCATGGAGAAAAATTTCTCAAGTAATTTCTTTTTTTTTTAATATTTGTTTTTTAGTTTTCGGTGGACACAACATCTTTGTTTATATGTGGTGCTGAGGATGGAACCGGGCCGCACGCATGCCAGGCTAGCGTGCTACCGTTTGAGCCACATCCCCAGCCCCCTTCAAGTAATTTCTAAGAAGTGTATATGGAGACGGGCACTCCCACATAACAGGGGGCCATTTTTCCCTAAAATATTCTTGCTACAGCTCTCCTTTCTTTGCATTTTTATTGGATCTTTTTAGTTATACGGACAGTAGAATTTATTTTGGTGTAATTGTACAAGCATGGAATATACCTTATTCTAGTTAGGACCCCATTTCTATGGATGTACATGATGGTTGAATTTGCTATGGTGTATTCATGTAAGTACATAGGAAAATTATTTTGGGTTCATTCCACCCCCCCTTTTTTTTGTCTTAACTTCATTATGTAGGATTTTCTATATGGTATTGAAAAGCAATGGTGATAGGTTCCATCTTTGCCTTGTTCTTGACCTTAGTGTGAAAACTTCAAGTTTCACACTGTTGTATATGATGTTAGATGTAGATGTTTTGTATATTTTTGTTTATCAAGTTGAGGAAGTTCACTTCTTTTACTATTTTGTTGAAAGTGTTATTTTATTTTTATTTTTAAAAATATTTATTTAGTTGTAGATGGACACAATATTTTCATTTATTCATTTTTATGTGGTGCTGAGGATCAAACCCAGGGCCTCACATGTGCAAGGCAGGTGCTCTATCACTGAGCTACAGCCCCAGCTTGAAAGTGTTGTTTTAAGTGGTGTTGGATTTAGTCAAATATTTAGGTTATTGGGCTGGGGTTGTAGGTCAGTGTTGTAGAGTTCTTGCCTAGCATGTGTGAGGCACTGGGTTTGATCCTCAGCACCATATAACCTAAATATTTTATGTATTTGTTTTTATCAAACTTGTGGGCTTAGAGTTGTTCATAATTTTCGCCTATCATTATTTTTTTATGCCCATAAGATCTTTAGTGATGTCCCATATTTTTTTGGAGTACCAGGGGTTGAATTCCGGGGCACTTGACCACTGAGCCACAACCCCAGACCTATTTTGTATTTTATTAGAGACAGGGTCTCACTGAGTTGCTTAGTTTCTCGCTTTTGCTAAGGGTGGCTTTGAACTCTTGATCCTCCTGCCTTAACCTCCCAAACTGCTGGGATTACAGGCATGCACCACTGTGCCCAGCTCCCATCTCTCTTTTCTGGATATTAATAATTTGGGTCTTCTCTTTTTTTTCTTAGCCTTACTAGCATATTATCAATTTTATTGATCATTTCAAAGAATAAACTTTTGGTTTGATAAATTTTCATTAATTTCCTGTCTCCACCTTCATTGATTTCTACTCAAATTTTTCACATTTGTGTTTTTCTGATTATTTATATTTAATTTTCTCTTCTTTTTCTATTTTCCTAAGGTAGAAGTTTAAATGATTGATTTTAGATCCTTTTTATTTTTTAAATGCAGTCATTCTATGCTATAATTTTCCCTCTAATCACTGCTTTCCCAGTATTCCACAAATTTTGGTAAGTTTTGTTTTTATTTTCATTTAGTATAAAATATTTTAATTGTTCTTCATATTTCTTCTTTGATCTGCATATCATTTAGAAATGTATTATTCATTCTCTAAATTATAATTTTCAAGCTATCTTTCTGTTATTGATTTCTTCTTTAATTCCATTTGATCTGACAGCAGTCATTGCATGATTTTTATTCCTTAAGATGTATTTTGTGGCCCAGAATGTGATCTATCTTCTTGACTATTCTATGTGAGCTTAAGAAGAATGTGTGTTCTGCCATTTTTGGATGAAATAGTCTATTGGTGTCTATTATATCCTGCATATTGATGGTATTGTTGAGTTCAAGTATGTTCTTTCTGATATTCTTCCTGCCAAATCTGTCCATATCTCATAAAATGATGTTGAAATTTCCCAGTATAATAGTGTATTCATCTATTTTTCTTTGTAGTTTTTGCCTCACATATTTTGACACTCTGGTTAGTTCCTGAAACATTAAGGATTATTATGTCTTCTTGGAGGGTTGATCCCTTTATTGTTAGATAACGACCCCCCCACTTTATCTCTTGTAGCATTCCTTGTTCTGAAGTCTCCTTTGTCTGAAATTAATAGTTATTTCTGCTCTCTTTTGCTTAGCATTAATATGGTGTATTTTTTCTATTTCTTTAATTTATATGTGTCTTCACATTTAAAGTGCATGTCTTATAGAGAACATATAGTTGCGTCTTATTTTATGATCTATTCTGACACTTTTTCTTTTAATTGTGTTAGCTGCTAAGGAAGGCAAACACATTTAGGGGCAAACTCCTAAATTTATGGGGGAGAAAGTTATTACCCCTTAAAAAGATTGTTAATGCAACTTCAAAGTTATTCTTTCTGTTTCAGCTAAAACTCTTTGGAGAAAGTTAGGAGAAATCAGACAAGGTTACTGAGTCACTCTGATTCATTTTTATAGGCAATCTAGAGTAAACTTGGCTCAATATAATATTGAACTGAGCATGCCCAGAAGTGTTTGTGTCCACCATATTTCCTTTTTGAACATGTGCTCTAGGATCCTGAACTGAGGGTCCCCAGAGTGTTTGTAGTGTTTCTGTCTGCCTCTTTCTTTCTTTTTTTAAGGTGGTTAGAAATTTAGAACTTAATGCAATTACAGCTAAAAATATTCAGGGATGCATTTTGAAAAATCTCACTGGAAAAAGTTAATTGACATTTTTATTATTTTGCTATATTTAAATCCTTAGAGATTAATGAAAAATAAAAAAAGAATCAGATGTACTTTAAAAGAATTATCCATTATGATATATTAAGAAAGAGAGTCATTCCAAGGAGGGAGAGCTGGCATTCTTTATAAACAATACAATCTATTTTGTTCAGGAATTTGCCAGTGTATTACAGTTATTTTTGAAATACAGGATGGACATTATTTCATCATTTGTTTTTTTTTTAAATTAGTGCTTTATAGTTATACATAATAGTGGGGCTCATTTTGATATATTCATAAATGTATGTAGCATAGTATTCTATATTTTTTAATCCCCAGTACCACCTCCTTCCCTCTTTTTTTCCCTCTTCTTGATTCTGTTCCTCTACTTTATTGATCTTCCTTCTATTTATTTATTTTAATTGATGTGTTATAATTATATATAAAATTAAAATGCACTTTGATATAATCATATGTGCACCTTATATAATTTTGTCAATTTAATTCTCCAGTTTTTACCCTTTCCCTTCCCTCCTCCCTCGTCCTTGGTTCCCACTCTTGTTCCACTCATCACCCATCTATCTTCATGTAGTCCCTCCTTTTTTTATTCCTTTTTCCCCTTTAGCTTCCACATATGAAAGGAAACATTTGGCCCTTGACTTTCTGAGTCTGGATTATTTCACTTAGCATTGTTTTCTAGTTCCATCCATTTATCAGCATATAACATAATTTCATTCTTCTTTATGACTTGAGTAGAACTTCATTGTATATATATATACCACATATTCTATATCTATTTGTCTATGGATGGACACTCAGGTTGTTTTCATAACTTGACTATTGTGGATTGTGCTTCTATAAATGTTGGTATCCATGTTTCATTATAGTATGTTGATTTTAGCTCATTTGGATAATTACAAAGGAGTGAGATAGATGGATCTTATGGTGGTACCATTCCTAGTTGTTTAAGGAATCTTCATGCTGCTTTCCAAAGTGGTTGTACTAATTTGCTGTCCCCAAAACAATATATAAGTGTATCTTTACCTCCATATCCTTACCAATTATTGTGTTTTGTATTATTTTTTTTAAAAAAAATTGTAGTTGTAGATGGATAGAATGCCTTTATTTTGTTTATTTTTATGTGGTGCTGAAGATCAAACCCAGTGCTTCATGCATGCTAGGCAAATGCTCTGCCACTAAGCTACAGTCCCAGCCCTGATTTTTGCATTCTTGATGATGACATTCTTACTGAAGTGATACTAAATCTCAGTGTAGTTTAGATTTGCATCTCCCTGATTGCTAAGGATGTTGAACATTTTTTATATGTTTGTTGACCATTTGTATTTCTTCTTTTGAGAAATGTCTTTTGAGACCTTTTACCCATTTACTGAGTGGGTTATTAGGTTTTTTCCTAGAGTTTTTGAGTTCTTAATGTTGTCTGCTTATTAATCTCCTTTTGCAAGAGTAGCTACTGAAGATTTTCTCCTGTTTTGTAGGGCTTTCTCTTCATGCTCTTCATTGTTTCCTTTACTTGAAAAAGCTTTTAAATTTAATGTTCTCCCATCTATTGATTCTTGGTTTTATTTCTTGAGCTTTAGGAGTCTTATTAAGGAAGTCTGTTCCTGTGACAATATGTCAGAGTGTTGCCTCTGTTTTTTTCTAATAGATTTCATTCTTCCTGGTCTAATTCCTAGGCTTTGATACACTTTGAGTTTATTTTTGCACAGGGTTAGAGGTAAGGATTTAGTTTCATTCTTCTACATATGGATATCCAGTTTTTCCCAGCACCATTTGTTAAAAAAGGCAGTCTTATATCTAACATATGCTTTTGACCTTTGTCAAGGATCAAATGAATGTAGTCATGTGGACTTGTCCCTGTGTCTTCTAGTCTATTCTCTTGGTATCATTTCTATTTTATGACAAAACTCTTTTTTTTTTTTTTTTTTTTTGTTAGGAGGGTGGTTACTGGGGATTAGAACTCAGGGGCACTCAACCACTGAGCCACATCACATCCCCAGCCCTATTTTGTATTTTATTTAGAGACAGGATCTCACTGAGTTTCTTAATGCTTTGCCATTGCTGAGGCTGGCATTCAGCTTTTGATCCTCTTGCCTCAGCCTCCCAAGCCCCTGGGATTACAGGTGTGTACTACCATGCCCAGCTATTTTATGACAAAACTCTACTGTTTTGTTATTGTATCTCTGTAGTATAATTTAAGATCAGGTATTGTGATGCTTCCAGCTTTGCTCTTGTTGCTCAGTATTGCTTTGGGTATTCTGGTTCTCTTATTTTTCCATATAAATTTGGAACCATTTTCTTTAGTTCTGTGAAGAAAGTCCTTGATGTTTTGATGGGGATTGCATAGAATCTGTATATTGCTTTTGGTAATGTAGCCATTTTGATGATATTAATTCTACCTATCAATGAACATGGTTTCATCTTCTACTGTCTTCTATTTCTTTCTTCATTGTTGTATAATTTTCATTGTATAGGTCTTGCATATCGCTGGGTGGCCAGCACCTCACCAGGGAAATCTTGCCTGCTTGGAAGGATAAGCCTCCTAAGAAATTAAAGTCTAGAATAATTAGTGAAGAACAAAAGACAAAGTTGGAAGATAGTTTCAAAAGGTTGGAGCCCCTGATAGATCCAGTCTACACAGGAGCTAGAGCTAGACAATTAGAAAATGGCTCCAGTGGTTTATTTAAGGGGGTATACCAAAGGCAGGGATAAGGTTTCAGGATGAAATATTTTTAAAAATATCTTTATTTTATTTATTTATTTTTATGTGGTGCTGAAGATCAAACCCAGGGCCTTGCATGAGCTAAGTGAGCGCTCTACCACTGAACCACAACCCCAGTCCCTCAGGGTGAAATCTTATTTCTTGATGTCTTACAGTCAGCAGGTTGATTGGCATCTTGCCATATCACACCCATCTCAGAGGGGCTGTGTGGCTACAGCAGGTCACCCCATCTCCAGTGCTGTGTGGGCCCAGGCAGAGCAGACTAGGGCCCCCAATGTTTCTGAACAGTCAACCAGAGGAACTACCCACTGGAAGTTCCCAGATACCAGATTGTCCTATTCACTAGGCTGCAATGCACAATATAGTTCACACACAGCCCATGGACGGCTCTCAACACTTCCACCTATTTAGTTAGACTTATTTCTAAGTATTTTCTTTTATTTTTTTAAGGTTATTATGCATGGAATAGTTTTCTTTATTTCTTTCTTGGCAGATTCATTATCAGAGTGTAAGAAAGCTATTGATCTTGTATTTTGCTACATTGCTGAATTTATTTATTGGATCTAGAAGTCTTTTTTTTATTTTTTAGTTGTAGTTGGACATAATACCTTTATTTTATTTATTTATTTTTATGTGGTGCTGAGGATAGAACCCAGGGTCTCGCACATGCTAGGCAAGTGCTCTACCACTGAGCCACAACCCCAGCCCCTAGAAGTCTTCTTGTAGAGTTATTTGGTTCCTCTAGGTATTGAATTATGTTATCAGAAAATAAGGTATTTTGACTTCTTCTTTTCCTATTTTTTCCTTTTAATTTTCTTCTCTTGCCTCATTGTTGTGCCTAGAGTTTCAAGAACTTGAATAGGAGTGGTAAGAATGGATATCTTTGTCTTTTCCCTGATTTTATAGGAAATGATTTTAGTTTTTCTGCATTCAGTATTATGTTGGCTTTGGTTTTGTCATATATTGCCTTTATGGTATTGATGTAAGTTCCTTCCATCCCTAATTTCTCCAGTGATTTTAAAGAGAACGGGTGCTAAATTTTGTCAAAAGGGTTTTTCTCCATCTATTGAGATGATCATGTGATTTTTGTCCTTGATTCTATTTATGTGATTACATTTATTGATTTATGGATATTGAACCACCTTGTATTCCTGGGATGAATCTAACATGATCATGGTGTGCATTCTTCTTAATGTGTTTTTGAATGTGGTTTGTTAATATTTTATTGAGGATTTTTGCATTTACATTTATCAGAGACATTAGTCTTTAGTTTTCTTTGATGTGTCTTTATCTGGTTTAGTATCAGGATGATGCTGAATTCATAGAATGAGCTTAAGAGTGTTCCTTCTCTATTTCATGATATAGTTTGAAGGGGGTTGGCATTAGCTTTTCTAGGATAAATGATGATGGAGTAGAGGAAAGCTGAAGTTTCTAGTTTCTCTGTGATTTGAGATTCAGGTAGCAGGAATACTGCTTCCCAGTGAGGTGTATGACAGGGAATTCACTGAATCTCAATATCAGAATCATAGAGATAGAAATTTGGATACTTTGAACATAAGACAGGAAAGAATACCTCAGAATCCAGCCAGTAAGGGCACAGTGTCATTTTACCATGGAAGGGAGAGGCAGCCCAAACAACAATACTGAATTTCTGAATAAAATTTGGTACTGTCAAACCTGTAGAATAGAGGAAAAATCATAACTTGAGTGACCCACAGCCAGTGCAGTGAGCTAATATGTGAGGGGTGCTCCATACTTCTTGTTTGGAGAGCAGAGAGCTGATATGGGGTGCCAACTTGAGGCAGTAGTGGATTTCTGATTTGTGTTTATATGGCAGGAGCCAGAGAGTTTATAACAAGCATTAGTTAACTCTTCTTCCATGCTCCTGCCATGAGATCTAGAGTCCTCTAGGCAGGACACAACTGAGGCAGACACAGGGGAATGTGCAGGGGTGTGGTGATGTCTTAGGCTGGGGATACATAGCAGAGTGCTTTTCACTTTCCCTTTGGGTTTGAAACCTTGTGGGATTAGCTGGAGATATCCCAGAACCTGGACAGTTGGACATTCATGCTCAGAATCTGATCCTTGAACGACCACATTTGTGGGCAGTTGGGTATAGGAGAAGAGTGGAAAATTGGTCTCTTTGCCTCAAGAATGGAATCCTCAGGTCACCGCCCCCCCCACCCCCCAGCAGAGATTGGCATCTGCCCGTCAATAGGTTGGTTGGAGCTATTCTTTCTATAGCCAGTACTTCACAACAAAGCTGGAAATGTCAGTCAGAACTAAACATCAGCTACTTGAACTTCACATTTAGAAATCTGTATCAGCCCTGCCCTGGTAGGGCATTTATGTAGTTGAATGGACAAAATTCCAAACAGCTTTGGATCCAGGCCACTCCAGCTGACAGCTTAGTGAGCAACTCAAAGAGGATGAGATAAACAACCCCAAGCCTTTCTCTAAGGGGTGCACCACTCAAGAATAAATGGAAATATTTCCTTTCTTCCTTATCTCTCTCTCTCTCTCTCTCTCTCTCTCTCTCTCTCTCTCTCTCTCCTCCTTCTCTCCCCCTCCCTACCTCCCCTTGCCTTTCTTCCTTCCTCTCTTTCTTTCTTTTCTCCTTTTTCCATTAAGCATATGAATATATGTATGTATGGATATGTATATTCTATTTGTGTGGATTTCCCCCCTTCTTTTTACCTCCTTTTTATTTTTATTTTTTTAAATTTTTCTTTCTTTAGCTGGTTATTATTTTACCTTGTATTGACCTTAGAAGAGTAAGTATTTTTAAATGTGTTTTGACTTGACATTTTCTTTATTTCAGCTTTTGTGGTTATTACTTCTCTCCTCTCTTCCCTCTAAATGAACTGTGATTACTGTCACCATCATTCATGTTGTTGCAGTTATTAGTACTGGGGAGGGTATAGTGGACACCCTCAATTTAATGCTAGATCTAGTTCATGACTGTTTGTTCTTTTTCCTCTTGTTAAGTACTGATATCACTGTCCTTCTTTTTGTAGTAATTATGGGTGTACATGCCATAATAGGCCCTGGACACTTATTCTAATGCTATATATTGATCACTACATTTTAGCTGTTGTTTGTTTCCCTCTTTTTTGGAGATTGACTGGGAATTGACTTGTAGGAACATTATGAGTTAACAGGGTAGGAACTCCATAGTTGAACTACATTCACAACTCAGCAAAGTGACAGGGCATTTTCCTCCATACTCAGACTAACCTTGCTCAAGCTTCAACAATACTTTAACACAGAATAAGTAAGACAAAAATCCCAAATCAACAGCTAAGCCTTAAATAAGAATGACTAGAGAGGGACATCAGGACCCATACTTGGGCATCTAATAGCAAAATCAGAGAAAGATCCTAAAACAAAGGCATAAAAACCCCACACTGTCACAGCAGCTCTATAAGAGTTAGTTACTCAGCATTTTTGCCATGGTAAACTAAGAGGTATTAATGGTAGAAGCTAACACTTGATTATGCTAAACCTGTGTGTTGAAACTAATATATACCAGAAACACAGGACTTATTACAAAAGAGACAACTACATACCAAAGGACATCCTCATAAAAGAGGAAAAGGAATCCATCTCGACAGATGTGCAAATGTAAGAACTCTGAAAATATGAGGAAACGGGCAAACAAATATCTGTCCAAAAGTTGCAGTTGCCTAAAAAAGGAACACACAGACATGGAAAGGAATGAACTTTTAGAGAAAGACTTTGAAAACTTGATCATTAAAATAATTAATGAGCTAAAAGAAAATATAAGAAATAAGAAATGAATTAAGACAAAGACCATTTCAATAAAGAAATAGAGTTTCTGCAAATAAACCAAACAGAACTCCTGGAAATGAAAAACACAATAAATTAAATTTAAAAATTCACCTGAAAGTATCACCAACAGACTAGATTATGTAGGAAACACAACATCAATCCTCAAAGATAGGGTATTTGAGCTGGAACACTCGGAAAATAAAGAAAAAAAAAAAGACCATGAAGAATTCTGGTACAACATTACAAAACTACACTTAGGTGTCATTGGGATAGAAGAGGACATTCAAATACAAGGTAATGAAATCAATAACTTTTTCAGTGAAATAATAATTCAAAAATTTCAAAACCTTAGGAATAAGATGGACATCCTTATACGGAATACATGTAGAACTCCAAATAGACAAGATCATAAAAGAGCTTCTTCAAGGCACATCATAATCAGAATGGGAGAGTAAGGATAAAATTTTAGAGGTCACAAGAGAAATATATCAGATCACATATAGAGGTAGACCAATGAGATTCACTTCAGATTTCTCAATTTAGACACTCTTGGAATGAGATTAGTCAAGCTCTGAAAGAAAACAATTGCCAGGCAAGGTTGCTATATCCAGAAAATCTCTCATTCAGAATTGAAACAAAAATAAATACTTTCCATGATAAGAAAAAACTCAAAGAATTCATGAACACTAAACCTACACTACAGAAAACACTTATAGAGAGAGCTGCACAAAGAACTCAAAAACAAACCCCACAGTTCTCAAATTGGTGAAGCTCTCTAAAAGAGCAATAAAGCAAATGAAATTTAAAAACGTATTAAATCCATGAAGCAAACAAAAAATGACAGGAAATAAACATTTCTCCATAATCACTTCAAATATAAGTGGTCTGAATTCTTCAATTTTAAAAGATACAAACTGGCGAAATTGAATAAAAAACAAGACCCAGCCATGTGCTGCTTCCAAGGGACTCACAGGCAAAGATAACCACAGACTGAAAGTAAAAGGATGGAAAAATATCCTTCATGCAAATGAAGTTTGAAAGCAAGCAGAAGTAGCTATTCTCATTTCTGGCAAAGGAGATTTCAAGCAAAAAATAATGAGAAGTCACAAAGAAAGCCATTAGATATTGTGGAAGGAAACAATCCAACAGGAAGATATAAAGATAGTAAATATTTATGCCCTAAATATTGATGCACACTTATTAACTGCAAGTCCTAGATAGACCCCAGTATAGTAATATTTTGTCATTTAAACATGCCCCTCTCAAAGAGACTCAAATCACCCAGACACAAAATCAATAAAGACACTTTTGACCTAAATAATACTATAAATCAAGTAGACCTGACCCACATCCATAGAATATCTCACCCGACAACAGCTGAGTATATTTTCTTCTCAGTAGCTCATGGAACCTTCTCCATTATAGACCATGTTTTAGGACACAAAACACGTCTTAGCAAATAAAAAAAATGATATTATCCTGTGCATCTTATCAGATCATAATGAATGATTATGTAATTATAAGTCAGTAGCCAGAAAACTTATAGAAAAGACATAATCACATGAAGATTGAACAAAAGCCTTTTAAATGTGGAATGGATTGTTAAAGAAATGAGAGGCAAAAATTTTAAAAATCCTAGAATCAAACAATAACAATGATACAACATACCCAAATCTCTGGAACATTATGAAGGTGGCACTAATAGGAAAGTTTATAGCTTTGAGTATTCACATTAAAAATAGAGCAAGATTCTGATAGAGAACCTAATACTGGTGTTGGGTTATAGCTCAGTGCTAGAGCACTTGCCTCTCAAGTGTGAGGCACTGAGTTCATCCTCAGCACCACATAAAAATAAATAAATAATAAAGATATTGTGTCAACCTACAACTGAAAATATTAAAAAAACAAATAACCTAATGCTACATCACAAGGGTCTAGAAAAGCAGGAAGAAACTAATTTCAAAACCAGTAGAAGAGGGGGCTGGGGATGTGGCCTAGCATGTGCAAGGCCCTGGGTTCGATTCTCAGCACCACATAAAAATAAATAAATGAAGTAAAGCTATTTAAATATTTTTAAATATTTAAAAAAACAGTAGAAGAGAGGAAATAATTAAGATCAGAGATGAAATTAATAGAGAATAAAAATTGCAAAGGATCAGTGAAACAAAGAATTAGTTATTTGAAAATATAAACAAGATTGATAATACTCTTCCCTTTTTACACATGTGCTCTATGACTTGAGCTGAGTGTGCCCAGATATGTATGATATCCTTCCTTTTTGAACTATGACCTCAAACTGAGCATACTCAGAAATGTACACCTTAAATGTGTTCACTCTTAATGTGCTTTACTATATTGCATATGTATAGGTTTCCTAAATAAAATTCCCATGCTTGCTTTCTTTTTCTTTTCCTTTTTTTTTTTTTTTGGAATTTGTTTATTTCACTTAGCATGATAGTCTCCAGATCCATCCATTTACTGGTGAATGTCATAAAGTCATTCATGTTTTCTTTAGGGAAACCATTGCTTTAAAAATAAACTAATGAGGGCTGGGGATGTGGCTCAAGTGGTAGCGCGCTCGCCTGGCATGCGTGCGGCCCGGGTTCGATCCTCAGCACCACATACAAACAAAGATGTTGTGTCCGCCGAAAACTAAAAAAATAAATATTAAAAATTCTCTCTCTCTCTCTCTCTGTCTCTCTCACTTAAAAAAAATAAACTAATGATGGGCTGTGGCTCTGGCTTAGTGCTACAGCACTTGCCTAACACATGCGAGGCTCTGGGTTCGATTCTCAGCACCACATAAAAATAAAAAACTAAAATAAAGGTATTGTGTCCAACTACAACTAAAAAACTAAATAAATATTTTTAAAAAGGAAAAGAAAATAACTTAATGTTATCCTTACATGCTGCAGGTAATAAATCTTTCTCCATTCTTTTATCTCCTGCTTGCACTTTCTGGCTTTACACTCACAGAGAGGCAAACCCATGTGTTCAGTTGCATTTGGAACATTTATTTATTTTTATTTTTATTTTATTTGAGAGAGAGAGAGAGAGAGAGAGAGAGAGAGAGAGAGAGAGAGAATTTTAATATTTTTTTTTTAGTGTTTGGTGGGCACGACATCTTTGTATGTGGTGCTGAGGATGGAACCCAAGCCGCACACATGCCAGGCAAGCGCGCTACCGCTTGAGCCACATCCCCAGCTCTGCATTTGGAGCATTTATACCATTGACATTTGAGGTGATTATTAGTATAATTGGTTAATATCTGCCATATTTGTTACTATTTTGTTTTTGTTGCTATGACTCCTTGTTGCTATTTTTTCAACTCTTTTTCTGCCTTTAATGGTTCAAATTGAGCATTTTGTGTGATTTCATTTTATCATCTCAGCACATCAGTTATAGTGTATGTGTGTGTATCTATGTATGTATGTGTGTGTGTTTGTCTGTGTTAGTCAGTCACTAGGGAGTGAACCCAAGGCTTATGCTTGCTAGGCAAATGCTTTACCATTGAGCTACTTCCACAGTACTGTTTTTATTTTTAATTTTGAGAAAGGGTCTTGCTGACTTGTGAAGGTTGGTCTTGAATTTGCAGTCCTCCTGCCTTAGCTTCCTGTGAGGCAGTCTTGGCTCAGCCGTACTCCTTAACTTGTTTATTGGTTTCCCTAGAATTTGCAATATACACCAATCCAAATCAACTTTCAAGTTACACAATACTACTTGACTAGTAGTATGAGAACTTTATAACAAAATAGCTATGAAGCTGGAGGTGTGGCTCAGTGGTAGAGTACTTGCTAGCACGTGTGAAGCTCTGGGTTTGATCCCAAGCACTACAAAAACACATCTGAATTCCTCACTCCTATTCTTTGTATCATTGCTGACATTCATTTCACTTATATGTAAATAAACAGACAAACAAATACGTAAAATTTATATATTTTACTTACACATAAACGTATATAATATATATTTATTTGTGCTATAGCATCATTAACTTCTGTTGATTATCTTTTCTTATATAAATTGAGATTTTCAAAGGTCTTTATACATAATTTTTGAATTCTAGTTTAAAATTTTTTTTTTTTTTTTGGTACTGGGAATTGTTTGAACCCAGGGACGCTTAACCACTGAGCTGCATCCCCAGCCTTTTTTATGTTTTATTTTGAGACAAGGTCTTGCTAAGTTGCTTAGGGCCTTGCTAAGTTGCTGAGGCTGGCTTTGAACTTGCAATCCTCCTGCTTCAGCCTCCTGAGCCACTGTGATTACAGGTGTGTGTCACCACACCTCGCTGAATTCTAGATAATTTTATGTTTTTAGTTTCTGGGATTTGTTTAAACTTTATTTAAATGTTAATATTTTTATTTCAACTGGCAATCAGCCTGGTCAGATTCAAACCATGTTTATCAACTGGTCTTCTGTGGGATATGATTCCACAGTTTTGCAGTGCTCTTTTTTTTTTTTTCAGTTTTAGGAGTTGCTTTATTTCTTTTTTTTTTTTTATTGGTTGTTCACAACATTACAAAGCTCTTGACATATCATATTTCATACATTAGATTGAAGTGGGTTATGAACCCCCAATTTTACCCCAAATGCAGATTGCAGAATCACGTCGGTTACACATCCACAATTCTACATAATACCCTATTAGTAATTGTTGTATTCTGCTACCTTTCCTATCCCCTACTATCCCCCCTCCCCTCCCCTCCCATCTTCTCTCTCTACCCCATCTACTGTAATTCATTTCTCTCCTTGTTTATTTTCCCATTCCCCTCACAACCTCTTATATGTAATTTTGTATAGCAATGAGGGTCTCCCTTCATTTCCATGCAATTTCCCTTTTCTCTCCCTTTCCCTCCCATCTCATGTCTCTGTTTAATGTTAATCTTTTCTTCCTGCTCTTCCTCCCTGCTCTGTTCATAGTTGTTCTCATTATATCAAAGACGACATTTGGTATTTGTTTTTTAGGGATTGGCTAGCTTCACTAAGCATAATCTGCTCTAGTGCCATCCATTTCCCTGCAAATTCTATGATTTTGTTATTTTTTATTGCTGCATAGTACTCCATTGTGTATAGATGCCACATTTTTTTTATCCATTCATCTATTGAAGGGCATCTGGGTTGGTTCCACAGTCTAGCTATTGTGAATTGTGCTGCTATGAACATCGATGTGGCAGTATCCCTGTAGCATGCTCTTTTAAGGTCTTCAGGGAATAGTCCGAGAAGGGCAATAGCAGGGTCAAATGGTGGTTCCATTCCCAGCTTTCCCAGGAATCTCCAAACTGCTTTCCAAATTGGCCACACCAATTTGCAGTCCCACCAGCAATGTACAATTGTACCCTTTTCTCCACATCCTCGCCAGCACTTGTTATTGTTTGACTTCATAGTGGCTGCCAATCTTACTGGAGTGAGATGGTATCTTAGGGTGGTTTTGATTTGCATTTCTCTGACTGCTAGAGATGGTGAGCATTTTTTCATGTACTTGTTGATTGATTGTATATCCTCCTCTGAGAAGTGTCTGTTCAGGTCCTTGGCCCATTTGTTGATTGGGTTATTTGTTATCTTATTGTCTAATTTTTTGAGTTCTTTGTATACTCTGGATAATAGGGCTCTATCTGAAGTGTGAGGAGTGAAAATTTGTTCCCAGGATGTAGGCTCCCTATTTACCTCTCTTATTGTTTCTCTTGCTGAGAAAAAACTTTTTAGTTTAAGAAAGTCCCATTTGTTGATTCTTGTTATTAACTCTTGTGCTATGGGTGTCCTATTAAGGAATTTGGAGCCCGACCCCACAATATGTAGATCGGAGCCAACTTTTTCTTCTATCAGACGCAGAGTCTCTGATTTGATATCAAGCTCCTTGATCCATTTTGAGTTAACTTTTGTGCATGGCGAGAGGTGGGGATTCAGTTTCATTTTGTTGCATATGGATTTCCAGTTTTCCCAACACCATTTGTTGAAGATGCTACCCTTCCTCCATTGCATGCTTTTAGCCCCTTTATCAAATATAAGATAGTTGTAACTTTGTGGATTAGTCTCTGTGTCCTCTATTCTATACCATTGGTCCACCCGCCTGTTTTGGTACCAGTACCATGCTGTTTTTGTCACTATTGCTCTGTAATATAGTTTGAAATCTGGTATCGCTATACCGCCTGATTCACACTTCCTGTTTAGAATTGCTTTTGCTATTCTGGGTCTTTTATTTTTCCACATGAATTTCATGATTGCTTTATCTATTTCTACAAGAAATGCCATTGGGATTTTGATTGGCATTGCATTAAACCTATAGAGAACTTTTGGTAATATCGCCATTTTGATGATGTTAGTTCTGCCTATCCATGAACAGGGTATGTTTTACCATCTTCTAAGATCTTCTTATACTTCTCTCTTTAGGGTTCTGTAGTTTTCATTGTATAAATCTTTCACCTCTTTTGTTAGGTTGATTCCCAAGTATTTTATTTTTTTGGAGGATATTGTGAATGGAGTGTTTTTCCTCATTTCCGTTTCAGAAGTTTTGTCGCTGATATACAGAAATGCCTTTGATTTATGCGTGTTGATTTTATATCCTGCCACTTTGCTGAATTCATTTATTACTTCTAGTAGTTTCTTTGTAGACCCTTTTGGGTCTTCTAGGTATAGAATCATGTCATCTGCAAATAGTGATAATTTAAGTTCTTCTTTTCCTATTTTTATGCCTTTAATTTCTTTCGTCTGTCTAATTGCTCTGGCCAGTGTTTCGAGAACTATATTGAATAGAAGTGGTGATAGAGGGCATCCCTGTCTTGTTCCAGATTTTAGAGGGAATGCCTTTAACTTTTGTCCATTCAGAATGATGCTAGCCTGAGGCTTAGCATAGATAGCTTTTACAATGTCAAGGTAAGTTCCTGTTATCCCTAGTTTTTCTAATGTTTTGAACATAAAGGGGTGCTGCACTTTGTCGAATGCTTTCTCTGCGTCTATCGAGATGATCATATGGTTCTTATCTTTAAGTCTATTGATGTGGTGAATAACATTTATTGATTTCCGTATATTGAACCATCCTTGCATCCCAGGGATGAATCCTACTTGATCATGGTGCACAATTTTTTTGATGTGTTTTTGTATTCGATTCGCCAGAATTTTATTGAGGATTTTTGCATCTAGGTTCATTAGAGATATTGGTCTGTAGTTTTCTTTCTTTGAGGTGTCTTTGTCTGGTTTCGGAATCAGGGTGATGTTGGCCTCATAGAATGAATTTGGAAGAGCTCCCTCTTTTTCTATTTCCTGAAATAACTTGAAAAGTATTGGTACTAATTCTTCTTTAAAGGTTTTGTAAAACTCCGCTGTATACCCATCCAGTCCTGGGCTTTTCTTGGTTGGTAGTCTTTTGATGGCTTCTTCAATTACATCCATTGATATTGGTCTGTTCAAATTGTGTGTATCCTCCTGACTCAGTCTGGGCAAATCATATGACTTAAGAAATTTATCGATGTCTTCACTATCTTCTATTTTATTGGAATATAGGTTTTCAAAATAATTTCTAATTGTCTTCTGTATTTCTGTAGCATCTGTTGTGATATTGCCTTTTTCATCCTGTATGTTAGTAATTTGAGTTCTCTCTCTTCTTCTCTTCGTTAGCATGGCTAAAGGTCTGTCGATCTTATTTATTTTTTCGAAGAACCAACTTTTAGTTTTGTTAATTTTTTCAATAGTTTCTTTTGTTTCAATTTCATTGATTTCTGCTTTGATTTTAATTATTTCTTGCCTTCTGCTGCATTTGCTGTTGTTTTGCTCTTCCTTTTCTAGGGCTTTGAGATGAAGTGTGAGCTCATTTATTTGTTGGTTTTTTCTTTTTTTGAGAAATGACCACCAGGCGATGAATTTTCCTCTTAAAACTGCTTTCATTGTGTCCCATAGATTCTGATATGTTGTGTCTGTATTTTCATTTATCTCTAAGAATTTTTTGATTTCCTCCTTTATGTCTTCTGTAACCCACTGATCATTCAGTAACATATTGTTCATTTTCCATGTGATGTAGGATTTTTCCTTCCTTCTTTTATCATTGATTTCCAGTTTCATTCCATTATGATCAGATAAAATGCAAGGTATTATCTCCACCCCTTTATATTTACTGAGGGTTGCCCTATGGCATAATATATGGTCTATTTTTGAGAAGGATCCATGTGCTGCTGAGAAAAAAGTATATCCATTTGATGATGGTTGATATATTCTATATATGTCAGTTAAGTCTAGGTTATTGATTGTGATATTGAATTCTATAGTTTCTTTATTCAACTTTTGTTTGGAGGATCTGTCCAGTGGTGAGAGAGGTGTGTTGAAGTCACCCATAATTATTGTGTTGTTGTCTATTTGATTCTTGAGGAGAATTTGTTTTATGAATGTCGCAGCACCATTATTTGGTGCATAAATATTGATAATTGTTATGTCTTGTTGGTGAATGGTTCCTTTTAACAGTATATAATGTCCTTCTTTATCCCTTTTGATTAACTTAGTCTTGAAGTCGATTTTATTCGATATGAGGATGGCCACCCCTGCTTGCTTACGAGGACCGTGTGCATGGTATATTTTTTCCCATCCTTTCACCTTCAGCCTGTGTATGTCTTTTCCAATCAGATGTGTCTCCTGGAGGCAGCATATTGTTGGATTTGTTTTTTTAATCCATGATACCAGCCTATGTCGCTTTATTGGAGAGTTTAAGCCATTAACATTCAGAGTTACTATTGATATATGGTTTGTACTTCCATCCATGTTTGATTATTTATCCTTTTTTAAAAAAAATTTAGTTTGTTTCTCCATGATTATCTTTCCCCTTGCCCTCTGTCTTTACCGAGGCACTTCCTACTGATGGTTTTGGTTATTGTTTTTCATTTTTTCCTCGTGTAGTGTTTTGCTCAAAATGCTTTGCAATGCTGGTTTTCTGGCTGCAAATTCTTTTAACTTTTGTTTATCATGAAAGATTTTTATTTCGTTGTCATACCTGAAGCTTTATTTTGCTGGATACAGAATTCTTGGTTGGCATCCATTGTCTTTCAGTGTTTGAAATACATTGTTCCATGACCTTCTTGCTTTCAGTGTTTGTGATGAAAAATCCGTTGTTAACCTTATTGGTTTACCCCTGAATGTAATCTGTCTCCTTTCTCTTGTAGCTTTTAATATTTTCTCTTTGTTCTGTATATTGGATATCTTCATAACAATGTGTCTTGGCGTTGGTCTACTGTGATTTTGTGTGCTCGGTGTCCTGTATGCATCTTCAATTTGTATATCTGTTTCCTTTTTTATTTCTGGAAACTTTTCTGTAATTATTTCATTCAGCAGGTTACTCATTCCCTTGGTTTGAAACTCTGTACCTTCTTCTATCCCGATGACTCGTAAGTTTGGTTTTTTTATGTTATCCCATAACTCTTGGATGTTTTTCTCGTGATTTTTTACCAGCCTTTCTGAGTTGGCTAGACTCTTTTCAAGATGATATATTTTGTCTTCATTATCTGACGTTCTGGCTTCTACTTGCTCCACTCTGTTAGTGGTACTCTCAATTGAGTTTTTAATTTGGTTTATCGTTTCCTTCATTTCTAGAATTATTGTTTGATTATTTTTTATAATCTCTATCTCCTGATAAAGATGCTTAACTTCTTCTTTGATCTGTTTATGTAATTCATTCTCAATGTGTTCTTTCGCTGCTTGAATTTGCTGTCCTGTATCCTCTTTAAGGTTCCATTCCATCTGTCTAAGGTGTTCCTTGAGTTCTTTATAAGACCATTTTTCTGATGACTCTAGGTCCTCCTGAATATTTAGGCTGTCCTGCATTGTTTGTACTCCTTTTCTTCCTTGCTTTTTGAAGCTGCTCATGTTACTTCTTGTTCTGTTTGACTGATGAGTTACTGTTTACTCCTATAAATTTATTAGTTGCTTGGGAGGAAAGGTATTAGAAGGGAAGGGAAGAAGTCACTAAAGAGAATGAGAGTAAGCAGGTAGAATTCAAGGAAGGGGGGATAAGATAATTGAAAAGAAATGAAAGGACAAAAGAAGAAAAAAAATAGGAAATAAAAAAAATTTTAAAAAATAATAAAAAAATTATTATGAAAATAATAAGAAAAAAAATTGTAATAAAAAATTTAAAAAAACAACAAGAAAGAAAAATGAAAATGAAAGAAAAACCCAAATCAAAAAAAAAGAGAAAAGAAAAAAAGGAAACAAAAAAAAACCTAATAAATGCAGTCTTAGAGTTTGATTAACTTCTCTTCCAGTAGGTGGCGCTGTGCCCACCAGGCCAAGTTTCTCCTGTCAATACTCGGGAACCAATCACTGTGCAGCAGCTCCTCCCAGACTGGGCGAGTCTCCAATCCTGAGTGCCTAGGGCCTCCCCTTGTGTCTAGTCACTTCCCACTTTTCCTCTAGCCAGGCCCCTCTCACGGGTGCCACTCACCACAATACTGGCTACACGCCAGGTCTGCTGCTCCCGGGAGCCCTGTTTTCATGAAAGACTGGGCACACTCTTCCAGTTTGCCATTCCCTCAGACCCTAAGTTTGTAGAGCTTGGGGCTGAGAATCCTCAGCGAATTTTACTTGCCCTCCGGTAGCCACGCCCCCGGTAGCTGGTGCAAGAGACCTCAGCTGTCAGCACTGGTGGGAGTGGTAGTTCCGCGCCGCGGGTCCCGCGCAACCTCTGATTCCCTGGGTCTGGCTATCGTGCTCACGGGAGAGCTGGGAGGGGCCCTTACAGGAGAGCTGGGAGGGGCCCTTAAGGTTTCCCCGATGTGTGGAGAGGGAAGGCTAGGGAATTACACACCTGTAGCCGCAGGTTTCAATGAAGTTATCTCCTCCGCCGCAGTCTGATGACGTCAGTTCTGTGCCATGGTGGTGTCTCTTGCAAATGGCGACAGTTCGTTTCCCTTTGCCGGGCGACCAATGCAATGGGTGGGTCCTTACTGTCTCTCCCAAGCCCCGTTTCAAACCTGTGGCTACTACCTATGAAGGCTCGGTAGGCATTTCCCTCCGTAGGATGAGAAGGGCTGACCAGTTGTTTCAGCCGGATGGATTAGTGCTGAGTCACAGCTGTTTGTCTGCGGGAAGCAGGCGAATGGGAGCTTGAATTCAGCCGATCCGGGCTCACTGTGTGTTCTGAGAGGCCCAGACTGTTCGCCCCAGATCCACGTCAGCTCAGCATTGCCTAGTGATCCTGAAATTTCTCGAGATTTGAGGAGAGGGTGTCTGGAGATCAACTCAAAATTTCTCTGTCCCGGAGCAAAGTGCTTCGGAGACCCACCCCTGGCTCGTGGCTAGAGGGAAGCACCACACCACACCACAGCTGCGCCACACTTGGCCGGGCTGCAGTGCTCTTTTTATTTTCCTGTGGTGCTAAGGATTGAACCCATAGTCTCATATATGCTAGGCAAGCAGTCTACAATTGAACTACACCCCTAAGCCCCTGCAATGTCCTTTAGGATATGGAACGCTCATTGGTGAGTCTGGTACCTGGCAGAGGTTTATCCATTAGCTCAGTTATGAAACTCTTTGATAATGCAAATTTGATCAGCTCTGTGGTTGCATAGGTTGTGGAATTATCCCAGGACTTTATTATCAACTGAGCTACCTTCTCTGTTTGATCTTCTTGGTAATTTTGAGACCCCTTGAGATACTCCTTTCAGTCTTATAGCCAGTAACCATCCATATCTGTAGTTACACTATGATTGGGACCAAGCAGTGGTAAGACACTGACAGAGGGAAAAAAAGCAAGAGTTTTATCCATCCTCATGGAAGTGCTACTGAACTGAATGGAGAGTAAGGTTTCTCTCCCTGAAAGTGTTAATGTACAGCAGTTTTTTCTTGGTTCTTTCAAAATTCTCTTGTGTTTGACTTTTGATGATTTAATACAATGTGTCTCAGTGTTTGTTACCACAAGACGGGGTCAAGCAGGTCTCTCCAGAAACAGAGGAGACCTATATTTAGACCTTCCAATCTCTTGAAAAAGAATTTAAATGTGTGTCAGGCTTTAGCAAAATGAAGAGTTTTATCAGAAAGTGAAAGGTGAAGGTATGCATCCTCAGGGCAGAATATGGGGTATCTCAACAGAGACACACTGCCCAGGCTTAAAGTCAGTTTTTTTTATTAGGATGCATAAGTAGGTGGAATAAGTGAGATCCAAAGGGACTAGACTTTCCCCAGGATTGGAAAATATTGAACAAGATCATGTTTCCCCATTAGGGGGTCTGATCTGCCATGTGGGTGTCAGCTTATATTAATGTCCCTGGTGGTTGATTGGTTGATCTGGTAATTGGGCCATCCAATCAAAGGTTAGCCCCTAGCTACCAAGATTAATGGTTACTTTCTATTAAAGTCTTGTTCCTGCTTTGCTACCTTCCAGAAAACTTATAGAGAATTGAAAAGTTAACAAGTAATTGTGGTTTGTTTAGTGTACTCACATATTTTGCTCCCTTTTTGTTCCTTAGTCTTCTTTTTTCTGGGTCATGAGTTGTTCACAAGTCACTTGTTATACATTCCAACAGGGATAGTTCCCCTTTAGAGACTAAATTTTTTTTCTCTGTATCCCTAAATTTCTGTATCATGTTGACCTATTTATATTCAACCATTTTGGTATCCTTTGGGTGTTTTGAATTTGGATGTATGTTTCCTTCTTTAGGTTTGGGAAATTTTTAGTAAATATTTCTTTAAATAAGTTATTTGCATCTATCTTTTTTCCTTCTGAGACTTCCATAATGCATGTATCAGTTTGCTTAATTGTGTCCCTTCAACCGTGTAGGTGTTCTTCATTCTTTTTCTTTTTTTTCCCTACTCTGACTGAATAATCAAATGCCCATACTACTGTCTTCAAATTCGCTGATACTTTCTTCTTCTTGACCTATTCTCCTTTTAAAACTCTATTTCATATTCCAGTTTAGCCATTGCATTCTTCAGCTCCAGAATTATTTGGGTTGTGTGTGTGTGTGTGTATGTGTGCATATGTGGTGCTTGGGTTGAACCCAGGACCATGCACATGACCAGCCATCCTAATTTGGTTCTTAATGATTTCTATTTCTTTATAGAACTTCAGGATTTGTTCATGTATTACTTTTCAGATTTCTTTGAGCTGTGTTCTCTTGTGCTTTGCTGATCATCTTTCAAATAATTAATTTGAATTCTTCATCAGGCAATTTGTAGATCTCCAAATCTGTGAAATTGTTTTTGGTGTCATGCTTCACCAATTTTTTATGTTCTTTGTACTATTTTGTTGGTGTCTGAACATTTAAAGTAATTACTTCTTAACTGGGTATGGTGGCACATACCTATGATCTCAGTTATTTGGAAGGCACAGGCAGGAGGATTGTGAGTTCAAGGCCAGCCTGGGAAACTGTGTGAGTCCTTGTCTTAAAAGAAAAAATAAAAAAGGGCTGGGGGTATAGTTTAGTGGCAGAGTGCCCCTGGCTTCAATCTCCAATATTGCCAAACAAATAGTTACCTCTTGTAGAGTTTATAGACTAACATTTGAGGGAACAACTTTTACTTTCAGATATGTGAAGGTGTCAGGGATGTGTGGTGATGCCAGGGTCAGGGGTTGTGTTGTGGCACCAGCTCTAGAGGACATGTACTGTCATTGGCTGAATGGAGGCAGGGAGGTACAGTGGTATGGGCTTTGGATATCTCTAATAGCTGACTTTCATCTTGCAAAGGCTGCAGTTTTCCTCATGGTGAGGGCATACCTTTAGGTATTGAGCTGTCTTGGCCTGGAGGATGGGGTGATGCAGATAAAAATGAAATTATTCTTTCTACCCTTTTCTATGAAGTTATTCTCAATTTTTGTGATCCAGTATGTTGTTTCACTTCTTAATTGGACTTGGAAGCTCTCTTGGAGTATGTTTTTCCCTTGTGGATAGCTGATAAGTCATTGCTTTTGTGGAGGAGTGAGGATTTGGATCTCCTAGTCAGCTTTCTGAAGTCACCTAACTTTTGTTTGGTTTTCACAGTTACCATTACTTTTGAGCACTTCTTTCTTTTCTGGTACAATTAAGTAGCCTCATTTCATGCTTTCCTGCTCAAGCCATAGAATTAGATACTTTTTTTCAGGACCCTTTACTACTTTCATAGAAAATCTTTATGGAGAAGCCAGAATCTAGGTATTAGGTATGCTTATTGCTTTTAGGGTGTTACTGCTCTTGGGCCATCTCAGTGGAAAGAGCATATGCATACATAGATATACACACATTCACATTCTTCTATCACATTTATCCATAACATCTATCATATGTCTCTCTATCTTTATCCAATATTCTGAAAATTATCATCATTGATATTACTTTTGTGGTGCTGGGAATTGAACCTAGAGCCTATGTATGCTGGGCATATGCTTTACCACTGAGCTACATTCCTAGTCTCTTGTACTGAAAGTCATGATACTTTCTATTTCCAGACCAACAAAAAAGTGTTCATTCTAGTTTTTTCCCTTTCCCATACTTCTAATTCTCTTCTTTAATAGCAAAAAGACTGGTTCCAATTATTTTTAATATAGTTGTATATATAATCATTCCTCTTGTATATTATTAATGTCACATCTTGTCTTCTACCGTCTGCACTGTGAGGATGCTCTCTTCTCCCTGATTATGTTCTAGCTCTTCATTTTAGGCCTCTTTCACCAGGCGGTTACCTTCCTCACCCTGCTCTGAATTCCCAAACCAGATCATTGTTTCATGTCAACATTCTCTCACCCTGAAGACTTTACATTCTTGTGTACTGGATGGATGGATAATACTTTCTTATGCAAGAATGATAGCATGGAATTTTAATCAGAGAGACTACTCATTCCTCAGAGTCTCTGTTTTCTGGAAAATTATAGAACTATAGAAAGAAACTTCTAAAATACTTATAATTCAAGGGGCTACTCTACGGGAAGACAAAGTACTCAAAAACTGTAAAGTAGACATAGGTAATTTGACATTAAGATGTCTTTAAATCATTTTGAGACGATTTTATAAAGTTTTAAGAACAAGAAGCCAAATTCTAAAGCAAGTTAAACTCCATTAGTTTTATTTTAAAGTAAATGTATGCCATAGAACCCCCCTTGATGCTTGATGGGGGTGCCGTGAAGTCAAACAATGAAATGGTTAGAAATAATGGTTCAGTGTCCAGCTTCTGTAAGTACATGGCACAAATAAATTATCCAGGCTAACTTGGACATAACAAAGTTTTGTTGAATAGAACTTTCTTGTTTAGTAAGAGAGAATTCTTCCATTTTGAGCATTTATATAAATCTTTTGCCATATATTTATGTTTGTAAGGAGAGCGCAGAGACTTGTTGATATTTGAGACTTTTATAAATATTAAGACAATGTTAGTGATCTATGTACAGCATTGTAGTGAGAGCTCATCACTTAGTATGGCAAGTTGTGACACTTCACTGCTCTGAAAGATTAGTTTCCTGATCTGTAAAATGAGTGTTTGACAACATGATCTCAAAGGTCCTTTCAGTGCAAAAATTTCTAGCTCTCAATTTAGAGAATCCCTGGTTCATAGCCCAGAGGTTGTGTGTCTATGTGTGTATTTTTTACTGCAACGATATCTGTTGGTAGTGTATTTACTTAAATTTTTACCTCTTTCTCCTCAAAGTTTGGAGCTTTAATTTTATTTTGATTGGTTGGGTTGTATGCTTTGGCTTGCTTTTATGCTTCATTTTTATCTTTAATTTCCTCTAGAATTTATCTTCAGTGTAGAGTTTTACTTCATTGTGAAACTTTTATTGACACAATGAAAATGGCCAGTTAGTTTCTGAAATCCTTTGAAATAATTCATTCAAGGTTCAGCTAGATTTAGTTGCTGCTCTGTAGGGGCGGAAAGCTTCTAAATGAGGTCTATTCTGCCTAATTTGAATTATAATTTATAACTCTCTTTTATCTATATAAATTTACCATTTTTTAAGCAAATATTTGAAAAATAATATGTGAGATTTTATACTTTTCTTTCTGTAGTAAAATCCAATTCCATGGCACATGAATGAATTACTCTTCTGGAAGTAAAATACAGTTTTCAGCCTGTTATGGGTAGCAGGCACATAATTGCTTTCTCTGACCCTTTCTATCCACTGCTTTTTGATTCTGGGAGAGCACAACTCACTTAAGGTATCTATTTCATTCCAAACTCAAATTCATTTGAGCCTTAAAAAAGACTTATTAGAATATTTGTAATGGTATGTTCCATTAAATTTTAAGTGAGCTATATAATTTTAAACTAAATGCCAATAGTGTATTGAAAGCTTGGCTAGACTTGTTTGTGCTCTTGGCTGCTATGAAGCTGTATAGCCATTAGAACATTAACGCTTCTAACAAATATCAAAGTTTAATTTTAGCTCAGGCTATCATTATTATTCTTAAATGTGCAGTTTACTTTTTATGCCTACTTGTTCATGTAGTGTTAATTTTTTATCAGTGTATTTACGTATATAGTTTAAGGAGAAAAGTAATTCTACAATTCTTGTTAAACAATCCCCAGTGATGCTTTCTTTTTGTTTGGTTTGGTTTTCTCTTCCTTCCCTTTCCTTTTTGTTTCCCTGTTCAGATTTTACCACCTTCCTGTGAGTTAGATGAACATTTTTAGAACTACATTTTGATTTATATTTATTATTTTGGGGTGCTTTTCTCATAGGGACAGAAGTCATATTGGATTTAGGTCCCACCCTAATTCAGTGACCTTTTCTTGATTGTGTTACCTTATTTACAAATAAGGTCACATTCATTGTTTCTAGGTAGACATGCATTTTTAAGGGAAGATTATACAATTCGATGAATTCTATTTTTATAATGTTATTATATTTTTATACCTTTATTTTATTTATGTATTTTATGTGGTGCTGAGGATTGAACTAAGGGCCATACACATGCTAGGCAAGGGCTCTACCACTGAGCTACAATCACAGCCCCTCAATGCATTCTTAAGAGGGTAAGTCCTTCCATTTTGTCGTTCTTCAGCATTATGTTAGCAGTTCTTGGCCCTTTCCTTTTCCAGACTCATTTTAGATATAGCTTGTCAAGAATGGTGAAAAACTCAGTTGGGAGGCTGGGGTTATAGCTCAGTGGTAGAGTGTTTGCCTAGCATGTGTGAGGCACTGGGTTTAATTCTCAGCACCACATATAAATAAAGGTCCATCAACAACTAATAAATATATTAAAAAAAACTCAATTGACTCAATTGGGTATTGATTCAAATAGCAGTGAATTTTTAGATTCACTGTTTTATTTATTCTTTTTAGATATACATGACAGAGTATGTTTTGACATTATATATACATAGAATATCTTATTCTAATTAGGATCCCATTTTTGTGGTTGAATATGATGTGGAGATTCAGATTCACTATATTTATAATATTAAAACTTCATATCCATGAATAGATATTAATTTATATAAATGTCTGTAAATGTCCTTCAGTATAGTTTTATAATTTTTCTTTATAAAAATACTTCATATCCAATTGCCATTGTAAAACATTTTAAAGATTATATTTTTAAACTATCACTGGTATATAAAGAATGCAGTCTCTATTAACACTTACTTACATAACCTTACTTCACTGTTTTCACTGTTAGGACCTTTGGTAACTATACTTCTGCTCCTATTGCTCAGTCTGGGTCTTTTTAATCTAATAAAATTTGTCTCTTCCAGATTACAACAATTCCATGTTGAGAGAATGGCAACACAGGAATATCAACCCATCCTGCAACTGAGACCAGTGTTTCTCTCCTTTAGAATAGTCAGGATGAGACTTTTGATCCCTGGCTAGGGATCATCTATGGGTCATCTCCCTTTGCCAGCCTGTAATAGTCATAGAATACGGATCTTCATCTCTCACCAACCCTTAAAGATTAAGGGACCAAAGTCTGCCCCCTATGAGATAGGGATTTAGGATAAGGAGAGAGAAATATAGAATCTTAAGGGAAACATTCTCAAGCCATTAAGATGTGGAAAACATAGTTGCAAACCTTGACCCACACCCTTGGCCCATGCCCTTGTGAAATGAGGGAAATACTCAAGTGCAGGAAAACTGGCTTAAAATTGTACAGCTCCACTCTGAATTCACCTCCAGTCCAGTCCCTGATACAGCCCTTCTATAAATATGGTACCCCCATCCCAAGTCAGGGCTGCTTCTCACTCTTGAGAGAGCCCACATTCTCCCTTGAATGTATATCTACCTTCCTAAATAAACCTCTATCCATGCCTTAAAAAAAAGAATGCAATCTCTTTAAAAGGTTTATTTAATACCTAAAAATCTTTCTGAGCTCTCTTATTAATTTTAATAACTTTATAGAATCTCTTGGATTATTTACATTTACTTGTTTTTTTTTAAATATTTTGTTTTAGTTGGACACAATACCTTTATTTTATTTTTATGTGGTGCTGAGGATCAAACCCAGGGCCTCGCATGCGCTAGGCAAGTACTCTACCACTGAGCCACAAAGACACAACTCCAGTCCCACATTTACTTGTTTTTACTGTCCCTTTTTCATTGGTCCTGTTTCTTTTTCTCTCTCTCATTTTTTGGTACTGGGGATTGAACTCAGGGGCACTCCACCCCTGAGCTACATCCCCGGCCCTATTTTGTATTTTATTTAGAGACAGGGTCTCACTGAGTAGCTTAGCAACTTGCATTTTCTGAGGCTGGCTTTGAACTCACTATCCTCCTGCCTCAGCCTCCCCTGCCATTGGAATTATAGGTGCGCATCACCACGCCCAGCTATCTATTTCAGAGTATAAAATTACTAGAGGATTGAGATGTCTCTTTAATATCTTTGTAAAGTACATGGACATTGAATTGTATATCAAACAACATGAAAAGTGACACTTGAATAATATTAAGGTAAAGAAAACTATCTTGGAGAGTGTTAGAGGTAGTAAAGGAAAAACCAGATGTAGAGAGAAAAGAGGGCTGAATTAGAGGATTCAGGATGATGTATTGTGATGAATTGTGCCTTTGTCAGGATGGGACTACCAATGAAGTGTTATACATTGAGAATTAAGAGTTTGTATTTTATCTGGAAGGTGGTTGATAGAACTATACTATTATGAAAGTCATGCTTTTAATTCTAAAGGTCAATGCAATTATTTAGAGTGTATGTTTTTGATGGGTTTAAGGGTTAGACAAGGGACCTGACAATTTAGAGCAGGAAATCTTATAATGAGAGGAAACAATCCAGTAAAGGTTGAAGAGAAGCTAATAGAGTGTTATTCACTTAAAATGAATTAATGAATTAAATAAACCAACTCTTTTTTTTTCCTGAGACATCCTTCCTGTATCCCAAAACTAGATTAGGAATTATTTTATTGTAAGGTGTTGGTATTTAGGCAGAAGGTAATGCTCTATTATTAATCAGAGGCAGAGAGAAAAATATTTGGAAATTGGATATGTATGTTTGTATTTTAGAGCACCATGAGAAATAACGGAGCTATGTGGATTATTACTGAGCTATCTGAAGATTAGAGACAAATGAGTAAGGGAGGGGCTGAAAGGCAAACGTTTTAAAGCTAGGCAATTGTCACTTAATTATTTCTACACTGTTATAATTGAATAAAATATAAAAATACATTATCTATAAATGTTTAAAAGACAACAAAATCAGAAGGGAAAATAGCCTGGAAACTTGGGGCTGAAAAATAATAGGTTTGCTTTTTCTGGATCTTAAAAACCTAATTTACAAAATAAGTTTCAGAAAATGAAGCTATTTAGTTAATTAAAAATAAAAAACCTTGTATTAAACTGATGGTTCAATGGTTATCAAATGGTTATCAAACTCATTTGTATCAGCAATAACAGATTTAGTTCATTTTCCTCTATATAGTCTCATCTTGGCATTTTAAAGTAAGATGGAGCTGTCATAAGTTGAAGCTGTCATTTCCAGGCCAGTTGATGTAGCAATGACTCAAGTTTCTGGATATATCATGTATCCTGGAGTTCCCATAGGTCCCTTTGTATAAGACTAGTATGCAATAGATTTACAGATCTGCTTTCTTAGTGACACTTTTGTTGTATTTTCTGGCAAAGTAAGATGTTAGCATTCCATGGAAGGCTAGACTGACTTTCCATCCTTCTTTCTACTTTATTTTTGCAGTGCTGGGAATTAAACCCAAGGTCTACTGCATGGACAACATATTTCTTTCTTTCTTTCTTTTTTTTTTTAAAGAGAGAGAGAGAATTTTAATATTTATTTTTTAGTTTTCCACGGACACAACATCTTTGTTTGTGTGTGGTGCTGAGGATCGAACCCGGGCCGCACGCATGCCAGGCGAGCACGCTACCGCTTGAGCCACATCCCCAACCCCGACAACATATTTCTTTAAACAAATGTTTTTATTAACCTTTTTACTTCAATATCCCATTAAAATGTTTCAGAAGGACAGAGATTTTTTTTGTTCCATGATCTAACTATAATTCCTAGATTAATACTTACTAGATAGGAGATACTTGGTAAATAGTTGTTACTAAAAGAATAAATGAATGGAACAGTATTAGTAGTAAAAGCATTTTTTTAGTCATTGTATTAAAAAAATTAATCCGGGGCTGGGGATATAGCTCAGTTGGTAGAGTGCTTGCCTCGCATCTACAAGGCCCTGGTTTCAATTCCCCGCAACACACACACACACACACACACACACACACACACACACAGGTACATGTCTTTTGAGAGATTTTTTTTTAAGTTAGCTTTTTTGCCACTGCCACCAAAGACCTGACAAGAACAATTAGAGGAGGAAAAGTTTATTTGGAGGCTCATAGTTTCAGTTGATAGATGGCCAACTCCATTGCTCTGGGCACAAACCATGGTAGAAGACTGTGGCGGAGGAAAGCAGCGAGGAACATTGCAGAGAGGGAGACTACCCTCACCACTGACAGAATATATACCCCAAAGGCATTTCCCCAATGATCTACCTCCACACCCTACCTGCCTATAGTTATCATCTAGTTAATTCCTATCAGAGGAAGGATTAGGTCACTGATTAGGTTAAGGATATCATAACCCAAACATTTACCTCTTTCTTGCATTGTCTCACACATGAGCTTTCAGGAAACACCTCATATTCTAAACCATAACACTTTTAGTCTTTTATAGTTTTATTGTTATATGTTTATTATTATTTTGTATTCTTTTTTCCCCTAGGAAGTAGCATTTAATGAGTACACTTGAAGGTATTGTGAGAGTAGAGACAAATACTGAGGAAGTTGAATAAAGGCTCAGTACACATAAATGTTCATCAAAAATTTTATTTTCCATTTTCTCTGTGTAAATTTAGTTGTAGGCCTCTGCAAGTGGGTGTGAGCTGCATTATTCCAGTATAGCTATATTGTTGGCCGGCCCTATTTGAACCTATGCAAACTGGGGCATATAATAAGTTAAACTGTTTTTTAAATATTTATTTTTAGTTGTAGTTGGACCCAATACCTTTATTTTATTTATTTATTTTTATGTGGTGCTGAAGATCAAACCCAGCACCTCACACAAGCTAGGTGACTGCTTTACCACTGAGCCACAACCCCGGCCCCAGTTAAACTGTTTTTGTTGAAGTGTTAAGAATGCATTTAAATACCATTGGATTCATAGGAGGCAAACATTAACAAGAGTATTCTTTATTTTAAATTCATATATATATAAAGTCTGATGTGCTCAGGCATGCATATTGAATTTCTACTTTTTGAATGTACTGTAAGTTGAAAGGGTTTTTTTTTTTGAAGAAAGATCAGTCTTTATACATTACTTATAAATAACTTGCTTCAGATTCTCAATTGAGGATCAGCTTCTGTAGTCCTGCTCAGGTAAATCTTTTTTTTTAAAACGCTTTATTTTATTTTTTAGTTGTAGATGGCCACGATATCTTTATTTTATTTTATGTGGCACTGAGGATCGAACCCAGGGCCTCACACATGGTAGGCAAGTGCTCTACTGCTGAGCTATAACCCCAGCCCCTCAGGTAAATCTTATAAAGGACTCCTTTATATGAGTATAATCAAATTCTGTATATGTGATTTCTTTAATTCTGGATAGGTGAGGGGGTATTTTGATAATTTATTAGAATTAAGCAATTTTTCTTCTTCCATTTCTAGTATGTTGAAGGGTGAAATTTCTGTAAAATGTGACATTAATGGAGGGACTGAGATGCTGATTAGCCTACAAAAGAGTACTTTCCTGTGGCATTCACTATTCACATATTTGTTTCTACTTTTATCTTCATGGTAATTTATAAAAAGGAAATTTTTGTTGTTCAAGAAAGTCCATTAAACCTGTTATTTCTAAATAAACCTTATGACTGGATAGTTCTTTGAACATATTTTAGAATTTAGAATTTTAAAAAGTTGTCTTAAATTTGAAAAAAAAAGAATTATTTCTTTTCCCTCCTCAATAGTAACTTTTGTCTTTTTTTTTAAAGAGAGAGAGAGAGAATTTTAATATTTATTTTTTAGTTTTCGGCGGACACAACATCTTTGTTTATATGTGGTGCTGAGGATTGAACCTGGGCCACACACATAGCCAGGCGAGCGCGCTACCGCTACCGCTTGAGCCACATCCCCAGCCCTAACTTTTGTCTTTGAGTCTACTTCCTACTTAACGCCTTTTCCTAGATCTGGCAACCCAAATCAATGTTTTAGCCTGTTGTTTTGCTGTGCAGTGATTGGATTTCTCCATTGAAGTTACAAAGCATGTTTCACATTCTACTACTAATCTATTGTAATTTTTAACTTGAATGTTTTGTAGTTTTCTTTATATAAATTGACAGGTTTTGATAAGGAAGTTTATTTTGATGTACAGAATGCATTATGGACATGTTTTAAAGACTTTGAGCAGCTGTTGATACTTATTTTTAACTTTAAGGAAATCATGAATCTGACATGTTATTCTTTTTTTTTTTTTTACCACAGACAGGATATCTTCATGTTCTCTGTTACAACTTCGGAGTAGAAACCCACAAGCATAATAAATATCAAGAAAGTTCTTTCTGGCTTAGGTAATGTAAACAAAAAAAAGAATGTAAATTTAGGAAATTATAATACAGGTCTGCTAATATTTAATCTAGCATATTTTGTCAGTTTAAACCTTGTCTGACTTTGAAAGCCAACATTTTAATTTATTTACTCCTTTAACATGTATTGTTTTTTTTTAATTCTTACATGTTGCCAGTTGATATAAAGATAAAGATGAATTACCTTCTTACTATATTGTAAGAGCATTAATTCCCCTCTATTTCTCCTTTGTCTCTTCATTAGGAGTATGAAAATTTGTGTTGAATTTGTTGATTTTGCTTTGGTACTTTTTTTTTTTTTTTTTTTTTTTGCGTCAGGGATTGAACCCAGGGACATTTAACCACTGAGCCATTTTTCTGTATTTTATTAGGGCCTTGCTAAGTTGTTGAGGCTGGCTTTGAACTTGTGATTCCCCTGTTTCAGCTGCCCAAGCTTCTAGAATTACAGTTGTGCACCACCGTGCCTGGTGCTTTGGTACTTATTGATGTCTGACCACTCCTAAGTAGAAGGTGGGGAAAGGGGTGGGCAAGAGTAGAATCAGCTAAAATTACAAGTCTTGTGAATTTTGGTATTTTGATATTTGTCAAATAAATATATATTTAGTGCTTATTGTATCCTGAATACTATACTAAGATTTGTACTGCCATGCTGCATCAAGTATCAAGAGAATAAAAGTATCAAGAGAATAATATAAAAATACAGTAATTACATCTAAGAATCCTATCTTTCACTTGAAAATGTAGGTCCAGCACAGATTCCAACATAAAATAGTTTTCTGATAATTGTTAGTTAAATGAATTTATATGAAAAGTGTGTTTTTCTGGCATTATCACTTTGAATATCAGACACTTGTGGGGTAAAAAATATCCAATCTGTTCACCACTATTAACTCTTTCTGAGTAAAGGGTTAATTCTAGTTATTTGAAGATACTCCCATGATTATTTTAACTATAGTTTTAATGATTGTGAAAATTACATTTGTCATCTAAGGAGATAAATACATGTTTCATCATTGAGATTATAGTACTTACAGCCGATATATCTCTATCAAAGTATTTATATAAAAGACTTTTTAAAGTTCAAAGATGGCTCAAACTTTGTATAAAGAACATTGCCTGACAGAGTGATCTTATGCAATTATAAAATGTACACTTGTCTCAATTTAGACTGTTTTAAATAATTGGAACATTCCTAGAATTTTAACTCTAAATCACATTTTTTAAATAAATTTGATTCTTTGAAATATACAGAAGTTACCTAGTTCACCATAGGTTTTACCACAGATTTCATGTAAATGATCACCCTTATATAAAATGCATAATAACTAAGCTCTATTCCAGGATTTAACAGCATTGGGGAATAGGACACTCACAAAGTGGCATCAACTTATGAAAACAGTGGGATGCTAAGGAGGTAACAATGGAAAGGTTAAAAAAATGCTGGTGACATGATGGCTTCTGGAGATTTAAGACTGGAGTTAAAAATAAAGTTTATGCCCAGAATGAGGTTGCATTAGGAATCATAATAAATGTTCTCTAAGAATTGATCATAAGAATAGGGAGAGACTTGGGGCTGGGGTTGTGGCTCAGTTGTAGAGTGCTTGCCTAGCATGCATGAGGCACTGGGTTCGATTCTCAGCACCATATACAAATAAATAAAGTCCCATCAACAACTAAAAAAACAATTAAAAAAATTAAAATAGGGAGAGACTTGAGTGGCATTACATGTAGGTTATTTTCATATATGCCACGGGTACACTTTTTTGGGGTTCTTTTTAGTTATACGTGACAGTAGAATCCATTTTGACATAATTATAAAAGCATGAAATATATATTGTTCTAATCTAGTTCCCAGTGCCTCTCCTTTCCCATCCTTCCACCAAACCCCTGTTCCCTTCTCTCTACTGATCTTCCTGCCATTTATTCATATTTTTTTTAATTATTACATGATGGTGAGATTCACTTTGGTATATTCACATATGTACATAGGAAAGTTATATCAGATTCATTCAACTGTCTTTCCTTTTCCCATCCTTTCCCCCTTCCCTTCATTCCCCTTCATCTACTCCACTAAACTTCTATTCTTTTTTTAATCCCTCCCTCTTATTGTAGGTTAGCTTCCATATCTGTTTTGTTTTTAAAAAACTTTATGGAAGAAAAATGTGATGGTGGTCATGACTGACATCCATATTATAAGCTTTTTATAGACATAATTTGATCAACAGTCATATTCTCATAAAATGTATATAATAACAAATTTGTAAACTACCACTTAGTATGATGCTTTTGTGTTTTCACTAGACTGATATTGGAGGAAACAGGAAGAACATGAAGTCTAGCCCTAGTTATTTTGTATACTTTAAATCTCTCTGAGTATTTTTCCCACATCTTTTGATGATATAAAAGTGACTGGGGGGCTGGGGTTATAGCTTAGTGGTAGAGTGCTTGCCTAGCATGTGTGAGGCACTGGGTTCGATCCTCAGCACCACATGTAAATAAAATAAAGGTATTGTACCCATCTATAACTAAAAACATTAAAATGATAATAGTAAAGAAATGGCTGGATTTGGTGGTACATGCCTGTAATCCCAGCAACTCTGGAGGCTGAGGCAGGAGGATTGTGAGTTCAAAGGCAGCCTAAGCAAAAGTGAGGTGCTAAGCTCAGTGAGACTCTGTCTGTAAACAAAATACAAAATAGGGCTGGGGATGTGGCTCTGTGGTTAAATACCCTTGAGTTCAATCCCTGGTACCCTCCCCCCACAATTACATTGATGGGATGCCATATATTTTAATTCATGTATACACTGTATAATGTTTATATCAGATTAACATATCTCTTCAAACATTTATCATTTCCTTATGGTGAAAATATTCAAAATCCTTCTAATCTTTATTTATTATTGTAATATTGTGCTCAGAGTAGTTTTATTTACATCTATCTATCTATTATCTATGTATGCAATTCTGGGGATCAAACCAAGGGCTTTGTGCATGTCAGGCAAGTGCTCTACCAGTAAGCTACAACTGTAGCCCTCCTAGCCTTTTAAGATATACAGTACATAATTGTTAATCTATAGTTACTCTACTGTGCACTAGTACACCTGAACTTCTTAGTTTTTAATTGTAACTTTAGTACCCATTGATCAATCTTTCCTCATCCTTCTCTCCACCTTCTCCCTAGCTTCTGGTAACTACTATTTCACTCTGAACTTCTATGAGATCAACTTTTTTAGATTGCACATATGAGTGAGATCATGCAGCATTTGACTTTCTGTGCAGTATTATGTTGAATAAAAGTAGTGAGAGGGGGCATCCTTGTCTTGTTCTACTGAGAAAGTCTTCAGCTTTTCCTCATTGGCTTATTTCCGCTTGACTTATTTCACTTAACATAATGACCTAGGTATCTGTCCATGTTGTCACAAATGATGGGGTTTCTTTCTTTTTTATGGCTGAATATTATTCCATTGTGCATATATATCACATTTTCTTTATCCTTTCATCCACTAATGGAAACTTAGCCCATTTCTGTCTTTTTTTGCTATTGTGAATAGTATTGTGATAAACACAGTTGTCTCTTTGACATAACCAAATTCATTTCCTTTGGATATATACCTAGTAGTGGAATTGCTGGGTCATATGGTAGTTCTATTTTTAATTTTTTAAGAACCTTCATACTGCTTTCTATTAACAGATGTACTAATTTACATTCACAACAACAGTGTGAGAGGATTGCCTTTTTTCCACATCTTTGCCAATCCTTGTTAATTTTTTACTTTGTGATAATAGCCGTTCTTACTGGAGTGAGGTATATCTCATCTGTATTTCAGTGACGATTCGTGATGTTGAGCATCATTTCATCTACCTGTTGGCGATTTGTCTGCCTTCTTTTGAGAATATATATTTAGGGTCCTGTTGTGGTTCCATACAAGTTTTAGGGTGGTTTTGTCCTGTTCTGTGAAGTTCTGTGAATAATGTTATTGGTATTTTGAATGGGATTACATCAAATGTGCATATTACTTTAGTAGTATGGATATTTTAACAATATTGATTTTTCCATTCCTTAAGGAAGGAATGTCTATGTTTTTTGCCCTCTTTAATTTCTTTCTTTATGTTTTTCATTTTAGACCTCTTTCAAAACCTCTTTGATAAAATTTGCTCCTAGATTTTGTATCTATTATAAATGGGACTGGCTGTCCTGATTTCTATTTCAGATAATTCAATATTGGCATATAGCAATGCTGCTTATTTTGTATGTGAATTTAGTATCCTGCAACTTCACTAAATTAATTTATTACTTCTAATAATCTTTTGGTGGTGTCTTTGAGGTTTTCTATATATAAGAATCATATCACCTGTGAATGATGACAGTTTGACTTCCCCTTTTTCAATTTGGGTACTCTTTCTACCTCTTGCTTGATTGCTCTGATTAGGACTTCCAGTATTATGTTGAATAAAAGTAGTGAGAGGGGGCATCCTTCTCTTGTTCTAATGAGAAAGTTTTCAGCTTTTCTTCATTCAGTAGTATTAGCTATTGGCTAATTATAAAGTCCGTTTATTATTTTAAGGTACATTCCTGATATACCTAATTTATTCAGCATTTTATCAGGAAGGGATGTGGAATTTTATCAGTGCCTTTCTACATCTATTGAGAAGATAGATGTCTCTTATTTTGTTGATGTGGTGTATCATATTTATTGTGTACGTTGGACCATCCTTACATCAGTGGGATAAATCTAACTTAATCATGGTGACTAATCTTTTTTAATGTGCTGTTGGACTTAGCTTGCTAGTATTTTCTTTTCTTTTTATTTTTTTATTATATAACAGGGCCTCGCTAAGTTGCTGAGGCTGTCCTCAAACTTTCCATTATCCTGTCTCTGCCTCCCAAGTCACTGAGATTATAGGCATGTGCCACCATGCCTGGCCCTTGCTAGTATTTTCTTGAGAATTTCTGCATCTATGTTCATTAATAATATTGGTCTGTAGTTTTTTGTTGCTGTTGTTTCCTTGCCTGTTTTATTTTTTTAATTAGGGTAATGCTGGTCTCAGAGAATGTGTTTAGATAAATTCCCTCATTCAATTTTTTGGAATAATTTAAGAAGATCTAGTGTTAGTTCTCCTTTAAATGTTTGGTAGAATTCAACAGTGAAACTTTCTGGTTCTGAGCTTTTAATGGGATTTTTTTTAGTACTGATTTAATTTTATTACTTCTTATTGTTCTGTTCAAGTTTTCCGTTTCTTCATTATTCAATCTTGGTGAGATGTATTTATCCATTTCTTTTTTTTTCAGTATTGAGGATTGAATCCTCAGCCCTTTTTTATATTTTATTTAGAGACAGGGTCTTGCTGAGTTGCTTAGGGCCTCGCTAAGTTGCTGAGGCTGGCTTTGAACTCATGATTCTCCAGCCTCTGAGTCGCTGGAATTACAGGCGTGTACAATTACATTGCACCCGGCTTTATCCATTTCTTATAGGTTCTCAAATTTGTTGGCATATAATTGTTCATAATACTTTCTGATTTTTTTGTATTTCTTTGGTATCAGTTGTATTGTCTTCCTTTTCATTCGGTTTTTATTTGAGTCTCCTTTTTCTTATTCTAGATCAAGGTTTGTCTATTTTATCTTTTTGAAGAACCAGCTCTTCATTTCATTGATGTTCTATATAGTTGTTTTAGATTCTATTTTACTTATGTCTGCTTTGATATTTATTTATTTTTTCTTTCTACTACTTTGCAGGGGGTTCCTTGAGATGCAGGAATCAGTTGTTTATCTGAGATCTTTCTTCTTTTTTGATGGAGGTGTTAATTGCTACAAATTTTCTTCTTAGTGCTGATTTTGTTATACCCCATAGGTTTTGGTCTATTCTATCTCCATTTTCATTTTAATCAAGAAATTTTTGTATTTTCTACTTGATTTCTTCCTTGATCTGTTAGCTATTCAAGGGTAAGTTGTTTAATTTCCATGTATTTGTGTACTTTCTAACATTTTCTTGTTATGGTTTCTAGTTTTATTACATTATGGTCAGAAGAGATGCCTGATATTATTTCAATACTTTAAAGTTTGCCAAGATTTGTTTTGTGGCCTATCATATGATGTATCTTGGAGAATATTCCATGTGCTGAAGAGAAAAATGTGTACTCTGTAGCTGTTGGGTAGAGTGTTCTGTGGATGTCCATTAAGTTCATTTGATCTAGGGAGCCATTTAATTCTGCTGTTTCCTTGTTGATATTCTGTTTGCCTGATCTATCTGTTGCTAAAAGTGAGGTGTTTATGTCCCCTACTATTACTGTGTTGGAGTCTGTCTTTCTCTTTAGGTCTATTTATATTTACTTTACATATTTGAATATGCCAATGTTAGGCATATCCAATGCATCTATATATGTTGTAGGGAACAATCGAGGCAGGACACCGGATAGGAAACAGGAAGCAGGTTTATTTGGCTGCAGTCAGGTTCAGAGGGCACAGCTTTCGCTGTAATCAATCAATCCTCCTGAACCCCTAGTTCAGGCAATTTCAGAAGTTTATACCCAGTGTGTAAGGGGAGGGGCTCAGAAGTTCACAGTCTGCAGAAGTTCACATAAAAGCAGCTTTTTCTTTCACTCTTCTGGGCAAGTTAACTCTTCAAGGACAACACCTGAGAAGGGGAGAGCTTCTTCCCTGCTTTCTTCTCTCCCCACTGCCATCTGTTACCATGGAGCCCAATTAGTAATATCTTTTCTTATCTTTGAAATGTAAACATCTCTGTGAAGCTCCAGCTCAAGTCCAGAGGCCTTGTTAAAGGGTCTTTCTTATCATAGTATGCATTTGCATACTAGATAAGAAACCTTTACAAATTGTTTTATATATATATATATATTTTTTTTTTCTTACTAGATAGTCCATAAATGTTTGTGGAAAAACTAGTAAAGAGGTGTTCAGCACCTGGAGTGCCGATCTCTTTTAGGCCCGTTTCCAAATTTAATTATTGTAAGATAGAGCAACAGGAAATAGGAAGCTTAGCTACATTGGACTCTTGTTGAGATTCTTTTGCTGATAGTCCTAAAATCAATTATGTGGAGATATCTGGAGAAGCTTAATTAAGATTTTCTGTGGAGGAGGAGTGCCACTACATATATATGTTGCTTTTGTTTCTGTTTGCATGGAATATCTTTTTTTTTTTTTTTAAGATAGGGTCTCACTATGTTGCCCAGGTTGGCCTTAAACTCACGACCCCTTTGCCTGACAGTCTCTTAAGTAGCTGGGATTAGAGGTCTGTACCACAGTTGCCAGCCCTGCATGGAATATTTTATTTCATCTTTTCATTTTCAGTCTAAGTGTGTCCTTAGAGACAAAGTGAGTTTTGTGTAAGCAACGTGTAGTTGGGTCTTGTTGTTGTTGTTTTTAATCCATCCACTTACTCTGTATCTCTTAATTGGAAAATCTAGCCCATTTACATCCAAGGTAATTATTGATAGGTAAAGTTTTACGATAGCCATTTTGTACTTTCTTTTCTAATTTTATTGTAGTTCTTTTTTCTTACTCTCTACAGTCTTCCTTGTGGCTCAGTGATTTGCTCTAGCAGTGTTTTGATTCCTTGCTTATTTTTTGTTTTTCTGTTATAGATTTTTGCTTTGTAGTTACCATGAGGCATACAAAAACATAATTTGATTATAACAAGCTATTTTGAAATAATAGCAACTTAACATGACTTTAAAGATAAAAGATACAAAGAAACAAAATGTACTAATTAAAACTCTATACTTACACTCCATTCCTCCCCTCCTTAAGAATTTTTGGTGTCTCATATCTTTCTACATTGTGTATCTTAGTATAGTTATTACATTTTTGAATTTTTAATCTTCATAAAATATGAATGGTTATGTACAATGCTTATAAGAACATTCTGAAATCGTGTACATAGTTACTTTTACTAATGAGTTTTGTACCTTTAAGTATCTTTTTTCTTACTTACTAAGGGCTCTTTTAGGGCTGAGGAAATCCTTTTAGCATTTCATATAGCACAGGTCAGCACAGGTCTGTTACAGATATGTTCTCTTAGTTTTTGTTTGTCTGGGAAGATCTTTATCCCTCCTTCATTGCTAGAAGACAGCATTGGTGGGTGCAGTATTCTTGTTTGGCAGGTTTTTGCCTTCAATACTGTGAAAATCTCATGCTACTCTTTCCTGTACTATAAACATTCTTCTGAGAAGTCTGCTGTCAGGTGAATTGGGACACCCTTCTGTGTTACTTATTTCTTTTCTCTTAGTGCCTTAAGGATATTCTCTTTGTATTTAACCTTTGCAAATTGATTGTAATAGGTTTTGAGGTAGATGTGGTAGGGTTAAGTCTGACAGGTGACCTTTGATCTTTCTGGACCTGGATATTTGTAACTTTCTCTAGGTTTGGAATGTTTTATGTTATTATATCTTTCAATAAACTTTCCATATTTTTGGCATTCTCAAGTCCTCTTTGAACCCCCAAAACCTGAATATTTGCTTTTTAAATACTGTTCCAAAGTTCCTGTAGGCTTTCTTAACTCCCATTTATTCTTTTTTTTTTCTCCTGTGCATTTTCAAATAGCCTGTCTTTGAGCTTATTACTTCTTTATTCTGTTTGATGTGTTCTGCTATTAGTACCTTCTATGGCATTTAAATTTTTTTTCTATTCTGGACAATTTAGTGAGACCCTGTCTCAAAAAAAAAAAAAAAAAAAAAGAAAGAAAGAAAGAAAGAAAGAAAGAAAAGAAAGAAAGAAAAAGAAAAGAAAGGAGGGCTGGGAAAGTAATTCAGTGGTAAATTGCCCCTGGTTCAATCCCCAATGGCAATAACAGGTGGTGATATTGTTTAGAAAGCTCACTTCCATCCTCTCCCCTTTTTAAAGACAGATTTGAGTGTAGGTTTCTTTTCCTTTCTTGTTTTTTGTTTGTTTTTTTTGGTAGTGGGGAATGAACCCAGAGGCGCTTAAACACTGAGCCACATCCTTAGTCCCTTTCTGTATTTTATTTAGATACAGGGTCCCCCTGAGTTGCTTAGGGCCTTGCTGAGTTGCTGAAGCTGGATTTGAACTCCCAATCCTCCTGTCTCAGCCTCCCGAGCTGCTGGGATTATAGGTGTGCACCACTGTGCCCAACTGTGGTTTGTGTTTCTTATCTACCTTTGTGTATGTATTTTCGTGTGTGGTTTTGGAGATTAAACCCGAGGTCACAGACAGGCTAGGCTAGTGCTCTGCCGCTTAGCTATACCATAACCACCTGTATTGAGCTTCTGTGTCTACTCTTTGTCATAAGGAAATAAGTAGATGGAAAGAAAGTATTGATAAAGAACTTTCCTCCACAGTCTAGAAGATTTGTTAGTGACCTTTCAGTTTCCTTGATGGAATCTAAATTGTGTTATATTTTAAAATCTTATCTAATGATCAGGATATATATTATGCTGAACTTGGATTTTTTTATAAGAGGTATACAGAAATTTTATTATAAACATTTTAGTATTCTAGAGATAATGGTTGTATACTAAAATACAAATTAGTCCAACTGAAAAGCCTTTGGACTGATATTGATTTTTGATTTACCACAAAGAATTTGCAGGGCTTTTACCCACTGGGAGAAAAAAGCCCAAATCTCAAAACTATATATATATATATATATATATATATATATATATATATATATACACATATATGTATGTATATGCATATGTATATACAGTGTTTTCTTATCAATTTTGAATCTGGATGATCTGTCTGTTGATGAAAGTAGGGTATTAAAGTTTGCTAATATTTGTTTTATATGTTTAGATGCTAAAATATTGGGTGCATATACATTTACAATTGTTATATCCTCTTGGTGAATTGATCCCTTAGGCATTATGTAATTAATGGATTTTTGTGACTCCTATGATAATGTTTTATTTAAAATCCATTTTTTTTCTGATATAGACACTCCTATTCTCCTTTGGTAACCATTTTACATTGAACATTTTTCTATCCCTTCACTTTCAGCCAACATATATCTTTAAGACTGTAGTTTCTTATAGGAAGAAAATAGTTCGATCTTTCCTTCTTCATTACCCATTCAGCCGCTCTTTTTTTTTTTTTTTTTTTTTTTTGAGAGAAGATCATCTTATGTAGCCTAAGCTAGCCTTGAAGTCTTTCTGCCTCCATCTTCCAAGTAGCTGTGATCATAGGTATGCACCACTGTATATTTTTTGATTGGAGAGTTTAAGCCATTTACATTTAAATGGATTATTGGCAGGTAAGAACTTTCTGTTTGCCATTTTGTTAATAATTTTCAGTTCTTGTTCCTTTCTTCCTTTGTTCTCTTCCTTTATGATTTGAGATTTTTTTATAGTAGTATGTTTTGATTCCTTTCAATTTATCTTGTGTATCAATACATGTTTTTTGTCTGTAGTTACCATGAGACTTATATAAGATATTTTACTGTTCTAAAATTCTTTTTAAAACTGATAATATTTTAACTTTGATCACATTCAAAACCTTTGTATTCTATGCTGCCTCACCAACATTTTAATTTTTTGAGACAGGGTCTCCCTAAGTAGCCCATCCTGGCCTCAAACTTGCAAACTTCCTTCCTCAGCCTCCCAGGTAGTTGGGATTATTGGTGTGCACCACAATACCTGACCATTTTATACACTTTTTAAAATATTTATTTTTTAGTTGTCATTGGACACAATATCTTTATTTTATTTATTTATTTTTATGTGGTGCTGAGGATGGAACCCAGGGCCTCACACATACTAGGCAAGCGCCCTACCACTGAGCCACAATCCAAGCCCCCTCCATTTTATATTTTAATGTCAAATTTTACATATTTTCATATTGTATATCCATTAACAAGTTAATGTAGCTATTATTTTAATACTTTTGTCTCTTTACTTTTACATTGCATTTAAAAGTGATTCACATATTACCATTACAGTATTATAATATTGTGAACTTGACTGTATTCTTATGTTTCTCATGAGTTTTACACTTTTTTTCGGGGGTGGGGGGGTGGGGATTGAACTCATTTGAGCACTGAGTCACATCCTCAGCCCTTTTTTGTGTTTTATTTAGAGGCAGGGTCTTACTGAGTTGTTTAGGGTCTCACTAAGTTGCTGAGGCTGGCTTTGATCTTGCAATCCTCCTGCCTCAGCTTCTCAGCTGCAGGCATGTGCCACCACTCCCTGGCCAAGTTTTACACTTATTATATGTTTCCATATTGTTAGCATCTTTTTGTTTCAACTTGAAGAACTTTTTCATTGCTTGTGATGCAGGTCTAGTGGTGATGAATTCCCATAACTTACTTTTTGGGAATGTGTTTTGCCTTGCAATAGTTTCTAAAAGACAGTTTTGCTGAGTGTAGTATTATTTTGGGAAGTTTTTTTCTCTCTCTCAGCACTTTTGAATATATCATCTCCCGTCCCTATTTGACCTGTAAGCTATCTACTAGAAACCTCATGATTGTCTTATAAAAATTCCCTTTTATGTTCCAAATTACTCTTCTTTTGTTGCTTTCAAGTATCTCTCCTTTTATATTACTTTTAAGAAATTGACTGTAATCTGTCATGGTGAGGATCTTTTTATGTTTAGTCTATGTGATATTCTTTGGCTTTCATGAATCTGAAAATTCTCTTCCAGCCATAGATTTAAGAGATTTTTCTCTCATTATTACCTTAAATAATCTTTCTGAACCTTTCTGTTACCATGCTCCTTTGTATGAATGAGTCCTTTTGGGGTTCACATTATATATATTTATTTTTGCTTTATGCTATCTCTCATAGGTCTCATAGGCTTTCCTCAATTTTTCATTCTTTCTTCTTTTTGTCCCTTTGACCAAATGATTTTAAATGACCTATCTTCAAACTTGCTGATTCTTTTTTTCAGCTTGAACAATTCTGCTGTTGAAGCACTCTATGAAATCTTTTAGTTTCATTGTTGTGTTCCTCAGCTCCAGAATTTGTTGGTTTTTTAAAAATAGTTTCTTCTTTTCACTTTGTTTATGTATTGTGTTCTCTTTTAACTTACTGAACTTTAAAAAGGTAATTATTTTGAAATTTTTGTCAGGCAACTTGTAGATCTTTGTTTCTTTAGGGATGGGTAACTTGTGCTTTAATTTGTTCCTTTGTTGGTGTCATGTTTCCCTGATTATCCTTGATTTCTTGTGGCCTTGTATTGGTGTCAGAACGTGTGAACAAATAGGCAGCTCTTTCATTCTTTACAGGCTGGCTTCAGTATGGAAAGCCTTTTACCAGTTAGCCTGTGCAGTGGTACTTGGTAGACCATTTGGTAGTGTTCATGGGTGATTTTGCTGCTGGAGTCCTCCGTTATGCTGGCCTCTGGCCTATGTGTTTTTCCTGCATGGACTAGTCTATTGTTTGAGTCTTTGAAGGTTAATCTGGAGCTAGGTTCCACTGGAGTGTTACTATACCCTGGGTTCACTGGAGCCTTGGGTCATTTGGGCAAGCTTGGAGTTGGGGAAGGCCTAAAATCTGAGTTTGGTGTGGTAGCCTTGCCCTGAGATATACCTAGAGCTTGGGTCAACGGTTTCCAGTTTAGAACCTGGTGACATGAGTGCTGACCTGGCACTTGGACAGGCCTGGAATCTAAAGCTGCAGGGGCCAGCCTCATAGAGTATGCCTGGTGCCTGGGACCATAGGGGCAGGACTCAAGTCTTTACCTGGGGAGTGGCTCTGGGATGTTCCTTGAGTCTGGAAGTGCAGACATCTTCATACTGAGGTGGGCTTCAAGTCTCAGTTCACAGGGATGGGGCTAAGATCTCTGATTTTATAATTATGGTAAATTAATTTGGGGGGTAAATAGTCAAAATGAAAGGGTAATTGCCATTGATATAATAAAAATAAAGTTTATAATCTCTTTTATTAAAGAAATTATTTGTGCTAAATATAATAATCATAAACCTGGACTGGGTTGTGACTCAGTGGCAGAGTGCTTGTCTTACACATGTGAGGCACTGGGTTTGATCCCCAGCACTATATAAAAATAAATAAATGAAATAAAGATATTATTTCCATATAAAACTAAAAAACATTTTTAAAAATAATAATAAACCTACATAATATGGAAAGTTAAAGTTCCTATAATTATGCTCCCATTGTGCATAACATTACTATTAACATTCACTTTACATTCTTTTGATATTTTTCTAAAAGTTGTTTATAAAAGCTCTTTTAACATATTAAATGATGTAGAAAACATCAAAATCGTTGATATGTTTGTGATATTGCAGAAGTTTTTGAGTTTTTTTTTCCCAAAATGAACTGTGAGCAAAAAATATTAATAGAATTAAATAAAACCAAAGACTATACACAGGAAATTTCCTAATTGGTGATCTCTTGTTATATTAGAGTCTGTGAAATAAATAGATAAATGGAGAAAACAACATTCTGGAGAATTGGATAAAACCATGAAGATGTTCTATAAAAATAATCTAACATTGACCTTAATTAATAAAATTTAATGACCTTACTTCTTCAACCTGCGGGTTAGGAAGTAGATGTTTATACATTCCCAAAGAGGAGAATCCCTTGTAGGTTACAAAGAGTATTTCTTAACCCCTTGTGTGTTGTGTTGCCTTTTTCCCAATAAGATTGAAATAGAGCATGTTTTCAACAACCTCTTCCTTTCATGGTTGCAAGTTTACATTATTTTTTTAAAGCTAAACTTATTTTTGATAGTTTTTTTTTGAGAATGTAGGTAAATGTTTGGATGGGCAGTATGTTGGAGGATCTCAAAAATCCTTTTCCAACACTATTTAATGTTTTCTAAATATTAATCTGAAACCTATCTCACTTGGTGGGTAATATGAGTTGGTTCCCATTGATTAGAAGTAGTTGTTATCCTTTATGTAGTATCCTCAAGTGGAGAGAGAAGTATGTTTCTTTATTGCATATGTAAAAATTTTTATATACATCATAAATTCAAAAGAATAAAATGTATGCTATAGCTTTCTAAATTCATAGTACTTAGCTTTCTAAATTCATAGTGTTTAGGTTTAGTGAACCTGTATTATGTAATTTCCATCCTGAGTTTAAAAATAGCTATCATATTTCCTAAATGTGTGATATCTTTACTACTTTTACTTTACTACTGTTACACATGAATATATCACCAGAAGACTTATAATGAGAAATAAAGGAAGTAATAAAATTAAATGTACAAATATTAATGGGACATTATATGAGCCCAAACTAAATTTGAACCAGTTTTAATGCTATTTGATATTCTTTTGTTTTCCCTTCTTAACCTGAGATCTTGAGAATTATATATAGCCATGCAACACAATCTAGGAGACTATCTCAGAGGTGCTGGAAAATCTGTTATTGATCAACTGTGACTGTGAGTCACTCAACTAACAACTACTATGTGCCACAATGTCTTCAACTGAAAATTAAACACAATTATTATCTGTATCACAGGCTTGTCATGAGAATAGCATAAGTAACATAATAGTGCTTTGAAAAGTTAAGGGTATTATATAATCATGAATGATGTTAAATTATTAATTTAAAAAAGGGTCCTATACAAAGCCAATTTTTAATGGAAAATGGGATATGTTAGTGCCATCTGGTGGAAATACAATGAATTGTATAATAGCAATTTTAATATAGAATATAATTTAATATAGATAACAATTTACAGCTGCAAGAAATCTTACAGATCATTTTCGTTCTATGGTGATCTTGGGTTCTGTAAGAACATTAAGATTTTATTTAGGAAAAAAAGGAGTCTTACACAATTCTTGAAGATCCCCATGTTACTTTAAATAGAGAATTTAGGCTTTAGATCAGTTTCTTATTTAATATGTCTGTAAGATTTTGTTTGAAAAAAATTATTTACCTGTTTTAAAAAGTTTGAAAATGACTGCTGTAGATCAACTTCAAATTTGTAAAGATAAGGAAATAGAAATTAAGTGAGAGTAAGAGATTCATTCAAAGTCACATAGTTGGGGCATTAGATCTTTTAGGAATAGTCTTTTTTCAAAGATCAATATTGATGTTCTTTTTCATTCCTAATTTTAATAATTTGAATCTTCTCCCTAATTTTATTAGTCACTGTAGCTAAAAGTTTGTCATTTTTTAAAAATCTTTGGAAACCATGAACTTTTTTTCCATCGCTTTTCAATTATTTAATTCCCACTCTAATCTTTGTGATTTCCTCTGTCCTTGCTTTAGGTTTAGCTTGCTTCTCCTTTTCTACTTAATTAAGGTAGGAGGTTTGGGTATTAATTTGAGATCTTTCTTCTTTCTTAATGTTGAAGTTTATAGCTGTGAGATTTCCTCTTAGCATTGCTTTAACTATATCCCATAAGTTTTGGTGTTTTGTGTTTTCCTTCTCATTCACCTCAAGGTATTTTCCAATTCCTCTTATTAGTTTTTTACTTTGACTCATTAGTTATTTAGGTATGCATTGTTTATTTTCCACATTTACTAATTTCCAAAATTTCTTTTTGCTGTTGACTTTTAACTTAATCCCATGTGAACAGAGAACATACTTTGCATGATTTCAATTCTGTTCAATCTAATGTAGCTTTGTGTGGTCAGTGTATGTTCTATTCTGAACTATGTACTATGTGCAGTCTGCTATAGCTGTCTGTTATGGTCTAGTAGGTTTAAAGCGTTGTTCAACTTCTCTGTATTCTTTTTGGGATTCTACTTACTTGTTGTATCCATTATTGAAAAAAGGGTATTGAAGAACCCAAACTACTATTGTTAAATTATGTATCTCACTTCAATTTTGTCAGTTTTTTGCTTCATGTATCTTGGGACAGACACAAATGTTACAGTTTACTAATGAATTGCCTATTTATCATTATAAACATTCCTCTTTATCTCTATTGACATTTTTGTTGTGAAGTTTATTTTGTCTGATATTAGCATACCCACTCTAGCTGTCTTATACTCTAGCTCTCTTATTATTGTTGTTTACATGGTATGTTTTGTTCACACTAATGTAAACAACATTTATCTCTAACCTCTTTGTATCTTTGAATCTAAAGTGTGTCTTTCATAGGCAGCATATAGTTGGATTTTGTTTTTTCAATTTAGTCTTACATCTGTCATTTGATCATATTATTTAATCCATTTATAGTTAATGTTAATATTAATATTATTGTATTTATGTTTGATATTTTTCCTTTTGTTTCTTGTATGTCTCATGATTAATTCCCCCCCCCTTTACTATCTCTTTTGACTTAGATTTTTTTTAAATTAATGATTTTTTTTATTTTGGTAAAATACATATAACAAAACTTGCCCCTTTAACCATTTTAAGTGTTTGATGCAATGGTATTAATTATATTCACAATATTGTGGAGCCATACTTCACCACTATCTATTTAAAAACTTTTCATCACCTGAAACAGAAACTCTGTAACCTTTGAGCATTAACTCTCCTTCCTTTACTTCCCCCATCCACTGGTAATATGTAATCTATTTTCTGTCATGAATTTTCCTATTCTAGATATTTCATGTAAGTGGAATCATTTAGTATTTGTTTTTAGTATGTCTGCCTTATTTCACTTTGCATAATATTCATCCATGTTGTAGCATGTGTAAGAACTTTATTCCCTTTTTTTAACCATTGATTTTTTTTATTGTGGTAAAATACACATATAAAGTTTACCATTTCAAACATTTTTAAGTATATAATTAGGTGACGTTAAGTATATTCACAGTGTGGTGTAACAATTTTTAGAACTGTTTCATTATCCCAAACAGAAATAATCTACCTATTAATCAAAAACTCCCCATTTTTCTTCTCTCAGCCACCAAATAACCTCTATTCTGCTTTCTCTCCTTATGGCTAGGTACTTCATGTAAGTGGAATCATATAATAATTGGTTTTCTGTATCTGTTCTGTTTTTTGGTACTGGGGATTGAACATAGGGGTGTCTAACCACTGAGCAACATCCCCAGCCCTTTTTTATATTTTATTTATTTACTTATTTTAAAGTGAGAGAGAATTTTAATATTTATTTTATTTTATTTTTAAAATAACAACATCTTTGTTTGTATGTGGTGCTGAGGATCGAACCCGGGCCGCACGCATGCCAGGTGAGCGCGCTACCGCTTGAGCCACATCCCCAGCCCCTTTATATTTTATTTAGAGTTAGGGTCTTGCTGAGTTGCTTAGTGCCTCAATAAATTGCTGAGGCTGGCTTTGAACTCAGGATCCTCCTCTAAGTTGCTTAGGAACTTGCTAAATTGCTGAGGTCGGCCTTTAACTTGTGATCCTCTTGCCTAAACTTCCTAATTTGCTGGGATTACAGGTGTGCACCACTACACCCAGTTTATCATTATTTCTTTCAATATGTTTTGTCCCTTTCTCTTCTTTCTGTTACTCCCACTTCACATATGTTGGTGTGCTTAGTGGTATTCCACATTTCTCTGAGCCTCTGTTGATTTTTCTTATTTTTTCCTGTTTGTTTTTCAGATTTGTAGAATCTATTGATCTATCTTCAATTTTGATTATTGTTTGCTTTGCCTCTTAAATTCTAAATCCCGAATTTTCATTGTTTCTTTTTTATAATTTATCTTTATAATTTGATTTTCTATATGATGAATCATTGCTATCATATGCTCCTTTAATTCTTTAAACATTGTTGCCCTTAGTTCTCTGAATGAATTGTAGTAGTGACTTTGAAGCCTTTATTAAGTGCAAAAGGAAGTTTTTATTGCTTTCTGTTTTTCTTCTGTATGGGTCACAGTTTTCTGTCTTATTGCATATCTTGTAATATTTTGTTTAAAACTAGACCTTTTGGGGCTGGGGTTGTGGCTGAGCGGTGGAGTGCTCACCTAGCATGTATGAGGTGTTGGTTTCGATCCTCACTACCACATAAAAATAAATAAATACGATAAAGGTGTTGTGTCCAACTACAACTAAAAAAAATAAATATTAAAAAAACTAGACATTTTGAACAATATATTGTACCAAGTCTAAATGCCATTTCTCCCCCTTTTGAGCTTATTTTTATTTATCTCGTTTGGTCATTTGACTGATGCCCCAGTTCAAATTCCTCCTTTTTTTTTTTTTTTTTAATCTTTTCATGGCCTCCTAGATGTTACTCCTGCATCCTTGTAATCCAGTTATTGGTCAAAGGTTGTGCTTAAGTCCACTTAGCCAGTTTAGGCTTTCCCCTTTCCTCTAGAATGTGTGTTTGTTTAGAGGTTGTTTTCACATTTCAGGAAGTTTACTGTTTTACCCGGCGTTCAGGCAGGGACTAGTAATGAAACCAGAGTTTTTGAGATGAGACTAGATTCCCCGCTATGCCAATTTCCTTCTGGGTTCTTGTCTCACAAGTTTGAAGAGTAAAATCCAGGAACAATCACGGAAGGAAAACGTAAGCACAGTAGGATTTATTTAAGTGAGAAAAGAGAACTCCCGCCATGCAGAAAACCCATTTTGCTGTGCTAAATTAGTACCTTGCATATGGCTCTGGGTAGAGCATGGAACAAAAGCTGTTAAACAGGGCATGGAAAACAGCACCAAGACTATCCCCTTCCTATAATTTCCATCTGGGTTCACCCCCACCTTCCGTTTTCCCAACTCTGGGACAAAGGAGTTGGCTGAAGGGGTTCCCACAGGTGAGCCTCTAGGCCTTTTACATTTGAAATAGGCCTGGTGTTGCTCATTAGTATTTCCACCGGTTAGCCTGCAGGTGTTGTTCTGCATTTGAACAAGACCTCAATTAGGGCCCATCACTTTTGATTGGGGATCATTCACTATTCTTATTCAGTAACTCTTGGATTCTTTCCCTGTTTGACTGAGAAAGCACTGTTTTGGACATATAGTCTCAGAACTCTAGGTATGAGATGATTTTATTTTTAAACTTAGCTTTCTTACAGTCACCCTTCATCTTAGCATAATTTTCAGTTGGTGTTTGGTCAGAGGTTCTGCTTAAGCCCCTCGATCCACTCAGGCTCAAGCTGTTTGCTGATGGATCTGTTTATGCTTTCAGTAATACTTTCTAGTCACCTGACTACAACCTCTGATTGTGCCTGAGTGGGTGCAGCCTAGCACAGATACACAGCCTTTTGGACCCTCAGGGATAAGTGTGACCCAAGAGGTGTTCTTGTTTTTTTCTTTCCTTGGTTCTCCGTGCTAACCTTCTGGCTTGTCTGCTGCTTTAACTTGTTGCAAGATTACCAAGGAGCTACCAGCCAGTCTCCTCTTAATTGCTCACCACCCAGATCTCCATTGTTTTCAACAAGGTGCACTCAGTGTTCTCTTAACTGCCTGTTTCCCCTCTCTCCCCAGGCAGAACTTCTCTGCCACAGGACTAGAGCTGGGAGTGTAACTTGCTTCTCTGAGAATTATACCCATGCTTTCTGAGTGTATACTGGCTGTATGTTACTTCTAGTCTTCTTAGTTTTGATATGGAAGCTCTGCCTGATGAATCAACTGGGGTAAAGATGATCAGGGTATCAGTATTCTTCACCTGAAATTCCCATGGTAGAGTCCTTAGCCTAAGAGTGAAAGCTGAGTGGACAGAAGAAGCCAAGTCTTCATAATTGTGCCTGCCCTGAATAGTAATTCCATAACACAGGCCTGAGAATGGTAAGAAGGGCTGGTAGCCATCCCCTCCTAAGGTGAAACCAGAGCCTAGCATTTCAGGGGCAGGAGGGGGAGAGAATTTCCATCTTCTTGACTGCACCCACCACATAGAGCCAAAATGGACAGAAGTAGTTTAAATGACACAGATTCTCACTGTTTTTTTTTTAAAGAGAGAGTGAGAGAGGAGAGAGAGAGAGAGAGAGAGAGAGAGAGAGAGAGAGGAGAGAATTTTTAAAAAATATTTATTTATTAGTTCTCGGCGGACACAACATCTTTGTTGGTACGTGGTGCTGAGGATTGAACCCGGGCCGCACGCATGCCAGGCGAGTGTGCTACCACTTGAGCCACATCCCCAGCCCATTCTCACTGTTTTTAATGAGATTTCGTTTATATTCATGAACAAATGTTTCCCCATATTTCTATATGCCCTTATGACACACTACCAATTTTATGTGGTTGTTTGTCTTAATTTCCAAATGAATGGTCACTTCACAGAGGTGGAGAAGGGTCAAAAGAGCTCCTTAAATTACTATTGCTAAAGTTTCCTTTGTTATTGGTTGTTTTAAAGACTTGTAGTAGAAAGTTTAATGTTACATAACCCCCATTAAATAGGCTTACAGTGACTAGGCTAACATTAAATCGTTGTTAACAAGCTAAAACTTTGTTTTCTCAATTCTGGGTCTTTTTTTTTTTTTAAAGAACATTTTGTATTTCAAAATACTGTCTTCAACTTAGTTTAATTTACCAAGATTTGTTGAAATACTCCCCTGGAATACCGATGGTGAATGATCTTTATTTCACTTTTTCAGTTTTCAATTTTGAAATCTTGAGAGTCATAGTAATATATTGTGTGTGGTTATCGGAATGTCCAATGGAGAATATGTCTTGGTAATTAAAGCAGAGAACTGAAAGTCAAATTTCTCTACTCCCCATGTTTTTAGCTCTCATTCTACCTACTAATCTAGAATGTATTAGAAATCACTCTTGCTTTGTTGGTTCATTCAGTTGCAAAATAGAACCAATAGTGCTTCACAAGGGTATCATAAGGTTTAATGAATATTGCTAACACATTTGTTTCTGTGATAACTGCTGTATTTATTTTATTTTAAAATGCATTTATATTTCTTAGACTTCAAAATGTGCCCACTAACTAAAAGCTTAAATACATGTGTAAATTATTTTAATGCAGTATATATATTTATAGCCAAATTAAAAAGAGCATCAATATAATCACAGTGTTGATATGTTGGCTATCTCTTGAGGAAATTGTGTTTTTTCTAGAGTTAGGAAGTATTGCTGTATAAAATTGACTTTTATGTTAGTTGGCTAACCATCTCTTGTAGTACAAAATAGAAAAATTTGAATAAAGTATGATTATGTCTTCTTAGTATATATAATCTTTAAAATGATATGTATTGAAATATAAATATGTACATACACAGATGTATATATATTTTTCCCTTTTTAATGATAGCCAAAGCTATGATATTGGGAAGATGGATATGAATTCTGTTGGGCCAGAAATGCTGGTAAGGATCATATTAAATATTGGAGAAGTTGGGTGGGGGGTGGGGGTGGGGATTGTGACTCAGTGGTAGAACACTCACCTAGCATATATGAGGCACTGGGTTCAATCCGTGGCACCAAATAAAAATAAATATTGGAAAAGTCAATTGAAGAAAGAGTTTATGGAATTGATACAAAATTATAATACTCTACCCCCCATTTGTGAATAGATTATCTGTGGGACACATCATTTAACATCTTAGTGCATTAGTTTCCATAAAATGTAAATGGTAATATAATATAACCCAGAGCTTCACAATCAACCCATGAGTTAATATATATAAGGCATTTTAAATAGCATTTGGCTATTTAATACAACAAAATATTATTCATTCTTAAAAAAGAAATAAATTCTTACAATGTGGATGAATCATGAGGGCATTATATTTTTTAAAAAATATTTAATTTTTTATAGTTGTAGTTGGACACAATACCTTATTCCATTCATTTATTTTTATGTGGTGCTGAGGATCGAACTCAGGGCTCCGTGCATGCTAGGTGAGTGTTCTATTGCTGAGCCACAATCCCAGCCCCATAAGGGCATTATATCATGTGAAATAAGCCATTTACAAAATGATAAACACTGTATGGATCTATTTATATGGGGTACCTACAGTAGTAGGGACTAGGAGGAGGGGGAAATAGGGAATTATTGTTTAATGGATACAGAGTTTTAATTTTGCAAGATTAAAAGGTTTTGGAGATGGACGGTGGATAGTGGTTGCACAACAGTGTGAATATTTGTAGTACTACTAAACTGTAGACATAAAAATGGATAAAATTGGTAGGAAAGATGGTGGAATGAGACAGACATCATTATCCTAGGTACATGTATGATTGTACAAATGGTGTAACTTTACTTCATGTACAACCAAAGAAGTGAAAAATTATGCTCCATTTGTATACAATGAATCGAAGAGCTTTCTAATGTCATGTATAACTGATTAGAACTAATAAATTTAAAAAAAAACACTTAAAAATAGCTAAGATGTATTTTACCACAATTAAAATTTACTAATATAATTATGCATTTTTATGTGGTGATATATAGTGATATTGTCACTTAATGGAATATTATATAACAATGATAATCAATGTACTATAGTAATTGCAGCAATACGCATGTTTTCACATGTAATGCTGAATAAAGAGAGCAAGATTAAAGCTTGTTATGGTGGGCTGGTGTCATGGTGTTCAGTGGTCGAGCACTTGCCTCCCATATGTGAGGCACTGGGTTTCATCCTCAGCACCACATAAAAATAAATAAAATAAATAAAGATATTGTGTCCATCTTAAAAAAATCTTTTAAAAAAAGCTAGTCATGATGGCATATGTTGTGGCATATGCTTGTAGTTAGTTTCTTGAGAGGCTGAGACAGGAAGATCAGTTGAGCCCTGATTTCCTTGGAGTTTGATACCAGCCTGGTTAAGAGCAAGACCCTGTCTCAAAAGAAAATGCAAGATACAATTTAACACATACTATATGATTCCAGAAGTATAAATGCCAAAATCAGGTAAAACTAATATATGATATTGAAAGTCAAGGTATCAAGTTATCCTTATTTGGAGTAGTATCTCAAAAGAAGTATGAGGTGCACTTGTTGCTTTTAATGCTCTGCTTCTTTTCCTGTTTTCTTTCTTTCCTTCTTTTTTGTTTTTGGTGCTGGGAATTGAACCCAGCTAAGTAGGCAGCTCCACTGCCCCCTAACCAATGCTTGATTTCTTTGTTGTTAAACGTGTTCACTTTGTGAACATTCAAGAGATGTACTCTTAAGATTTTTTAATTTTTTTTTGTGTATGTACTTCAAATAAAATTACAAAAATAGATTCAAAAAGCACTAGTACGAGTGAAACAATTTGGGTAAATAAGTGATAAACTTTGTGACACTGACCTGAAGTATGTAGAAGTTGTCCATCAAAGTTAACTAGTGTAGTTGAAGAAGCCTTTTGGTAATAGGCTTTGTACTTGGGGATCATACAGTTAGAAAAGAGGAAGAAGAGGATTCCAGGAGGCAAGGGATTTAGATGAGAGAATATCTGAGGAGGAAATGAAGGTGGAAAATAGCATAGAAATCTGATTGAAATGGAATATTCATATTGTGAAGTTTGGTGAGGTAACATTATGAAGTAGTTTTTCTTTTATCCCAACAGTACTTTATTGAGGTCCAATTCATGTAAACTGCATAAATCTTAAATGTACAGCTTAATGAATTTTAATATATAATCTTGTGACCATCATAGAGATAAAGATACAGAAATTTCTATCAACCCCTAAAGTTTCCTTGGACCTGTTCTAGTCAATATTTATTTCTTTCAAGGGAAAAATTAACACTATTCTTTTATTATAAATTATTTTGGGCTGTTCTTGAGCTTTGTATAAATGGAATCACTCAGTATGTGCTGTTTTGCATATGATTTCATTTGCTTTACATAAATTTTGAGAATCATCCATTTTCATCCTTCTGATGATTTGACCCTTTTATTATTATAAAATAGTTGTAGCTACAGTAGTTCTCAGAAATGCCATATTTATTCCATAAAAGTTCTCTAGGGAGTTTATAACTTCTTAGAGAGTTATGTCATAATAATAATGACGTTGAGTACTTTATATATATCTTATTAGATCCATTATAGTTTTTGAATTAAAAAATGAGAGATATGATATCCTAAATGATGTTTCTCTATATTTGCATAACACTAATGTGTTTAATTTTTTTAAAAATCAGTAAATCACCTTTCTATGGTCCTGCTATCCTCATTTTACTTAGAGGCATTTCACTGAAGTAGGGCTGGTTCTTTCAAATTGTGAATCTATAGATGCACATGTCCACACTGACTAGAATTATATGTTTTATCAACACTGACCTGGCTGGACAAACTGACTTGATTAGGAGATGCTTTATTTATTTTAAAATGTAGCTGAATTGGGAGAAATTCTCTCCATAGGAAGTTTTATCTGTTCATACCAAAATGGTGTTGGGGATGCCCTGATCCAATAAATTGATTTTAACTATGCTATAAAGCATTTGAGGGACATATTATATCTTTCTCTTTTGATGTAGGCCTAATAACAATGCTACCTAGACGGTAGGTTTTAAGTTGATTAAATTAAAAATCATCATGCCTTATTTGCCTTTTTAAAAATATTTTATTTAAGTTGTAGTTGGACACAATACCTTTACAAGATTCATAGACAATATTTGGTATGGGGTACCATAATGACAAGATGTATCTCAAGACTATGAAGTTGCTTAAGGAATGGTATTTCATACAGGAGACACATTTGAGTAGATGCCTGTCACTATGTAAGTGCTTGTGAGCTGCTGTGTTGCAGTTTAACCTTCAGCTAAATGTATTATTTCATTTTTAATTGCAGGCTAAAGTTCTACGGTTACTAGCTACTGCCTATTTGGATTGGGATGACAGAGAATATTATGAAAAGGCCCTCAGTGCTATAATCCTAGCAAACAAGGTATGAGAGGTTTTACTTTTGAATATTAATACAATATTCAAAATTTAAAGCTTTAATTCACATTTTAAAATCCAGTTTAGACATTTGTTTCAGTATTCTTTTTTTAATAATAAATTATTCAAATCTCTTCTATAGAACAGAAAGGTAAAAAAGTATATATTGTTATGATCTGAATGTTTGTGTTCTCCCCAAACTCAAACATTGAAATCCTAACCATTAAGGTGATGGTACTAGTTTAGGACTTTGGGAAATGAATCTCTTGAAGAATGGAATTAGCACCTTTATAAAAGAGGCCCAAGGGTGCTTGATTGCATGTTCTATCATATGGGGATACATTGTGTGAGAATGAACAGTCTCTAAGGAAGCAGACCCTTATCAAAAGCTGAATCAGCTAGTACCTTAAATTTGGAGTTTCTAGCCCCCAGAACTGTGAGAAATAAATGCATGTTTTTATATGTTACACAATTTATGGTATCTTGTTATAGCATCCCACAAAAGAATAAAACAGACATGCCTGTCTGTCTGTCTCTGGCTCTATTTAATGCTGAAAAGCCTTTATTAATATTAAAATATTTTTTAAATTTAAAAGTATAAACGTTAAGGAACATTTTCAAGAGTTGTATCCTTTTACTTATTTATTTAATTTGCTAAGATGCAAGTCCTAATAAAAAATAGGGACCAAGATGACTCAAGAAGTTGCATACTAACTATATGTTTTTCTGCCAGCATCTTTGTTTTTGTTCATTGGATGCAGAAGTTGCAGTTTTATAGTAGTGATTATTCACTTGCATTGCTCATGACACATCACATGACGTAATAGCCTAGTTATTGAACCTGACATAGCTAAAATAGGTACATTAGGATTTCAGTTGCAATATACATCTTTAAACAGGCTTATTTGGAAATAATTTCAAATTTACAGAAAAGTTGAAAGAACAAAAATAGTTCAAATAACATCTCTGTATATTTTACCCAGGTTCACCTGTTATAAATATTTCGCAGGCTTATGAGGTACTTGCCTTCCCTTTCTTTCTTCCTTCCCTCTCCTCTCCCCAACTTCTTTCTCTCTATATCTCCTCAATAATGAATTTTCATTTTTCCTCTGATGAAATATTAGTCTAGCTGGGTATTGTGGTACATGCCTGTAATCTCAGTGACCCAGAAGGCTAAGGTTTCCACCTCAAGAGTTCAAGGCCAGCCTCGGCAATTTACTGAAACCTGTCTCAAAATTAAAAAAAAATTAAAATAAAAAGGAACAAGGATGTATTTCAGTAGTAAAGCACCCCTGGATTCAATCCCTAGTACCAAAAAAAAAAAAAAACCCAAAAAGATCAGGATCAGGTATTGCATTTATCTGTCATGTCTCTTTTAGTCTCCTGTAATCTGGAACTTTCCACAGCTTTTCTTTGAGTGTTGTGTCATTGACCATTTGGAAAAATACAATAGATTCCATCTTGTTTTAACTGAAAGTTCTTCATTTAGAGTTTATCTGATGTTTCCTCATGATTAAATTCAAATCATGCATTGCTAGCTAGATTGCTACATAAGTGGTGCTGTGTCCCTTCTCAGAGCTTCACATCTCCAGGCATATGATGCTCATCTGCTCCTCATTGTGATGATAATATTGGTCAGCTAGTCAAAGGTGTTGTCCAGTTTCCTCACTACATACTTACTATTTTTCCCTTGCAAGTAAAGAACAGTTAATTAGGGAAATCAATGTATCATACATGTTTTGCTTTTTATTAAAATTTCTGTTTAGAGTTAGCATTCTTGTTTGAACCAGTCTTTAGTATGATTGTTGCCAAATGATTATTTCCTAACTTCAGTACTTCCTCCACTTTGCACTCAGAAATCTATAAGCATAACTTCTCTCTTCTATTCCATTCCTATTTACTTAGTATATTTACTTATTTGTATATTATCAGTTTGGATTTTTGTCTTTCTACTTTTTCATTGATCTATAATTCAATGATGATATCCTTAATCATCTTTTTAATGGTTTTGTTAAGGTATAATTGACATACAATAAACTATAAAATTTGATGACTTTTGGCATTCATACATACTTGTGAAACAATCATCACAATCAAGAAGGTAGTCATCCTTCAGTATCCCTGGGGAATTGATCCTAGACTTTCACAAAAATACCAAAATCTGTGGATGCTCAAATCCATTATATAAAATAGTATAGTACATCCTCTATATACTTTAAATCATCTCTAAATTACTTAAAATACTGATTAAAATGTAAATGTTATATAAATAGGTTATACTATACTGTTTAGGGAATAATGATAAGAAAAATGTCTGAACCTATTCAGGACAGATGTAAATTTTTCAAATTTTTTATCCATGGTTGGTTGAATCTGCAGATTTCATACCTCTAGATATGGAGGGATGGCTGTATATATAACATTCCCCAAATTTCCTCATGTCTTTTTATTACCTTTCCCTCACATCCTTCCCCAGGCAACCACTGATATGCTTTCATTTTGTAGAGTCATATATAAATGGAATCACGGAGAATATACTCTTTTTTATGGCTTCTTTTTTTTAATGTTTAATTATTTTTTAAGTTATAGTCAGATACAATATCTTTATTTATTTATATAATAAATGCTAGGCGAGTGCTCTACCACTGAGCTACAGCCCCAGCCCCTTATGGCTTCTTTACTGAGAAGAATTATTCTGAGATTCATTCAAAGTTTGTTTTTTCCTTGTTGATGAATACAATCCAAATTTATGTCTCTAGATTGACTTTATCTTGTATTAATATAACTATTTCAGCTTTCTTATGATATCATGGTGTATCTTGTTTCGTTATTTTACCTGTTTATGACTTTTCATTTATTTAATTTTTTTTGTTTACTATGCTCAAGATGAGCATAGGGCATAGAGCATGTTAGGAAAAAACTCTTTTTTGTGTGTGTGGCACTGGGGATTGAAACCAGGGTCTTGTGTATGGGAAACAAGCACTCTACCAACTGAGCTATATCCCCAGATCTTTGTATTTTCATTTAAATTGCATTTCTTTGGAGCAGCAAATAGTTGTAATCTACTTCTTTACCTAGTCTGACAATCTCTAGTTTTAAACTATGATGTTCAGAATGTACATATTCAACGTGATTACTGATATTTTTAAGTTTCTGTCTATGATCTCATTATTTATTTTCTTCTTGTCTTATCGTTCTTTATTCTCCCTCCCCCTCCTTTTTTTTCCTTTTTGGAATTATTTGAGTATCTATTGTATTTCTTTTATTGACTTACTAATTATAATTTTTGTTATTTTAGTTGTTTCTTTAGGGTTCATATGCATTTTACTTTGGTCTACCTTTATATATCATAATATTTATTTATTTATTTTTTTAAAATATTTATTTATTTATTATTAGTTTTAGGTGGATACATTAGTTTTGTTTTTATGTGGTGCTGAGGATTGAACCCAGTGCCTCATGCATGCTAGGCGAGCACTCTACCACTGAGCCACCACCCCAGCCCTATATCATAATATTTATTATTTACCTATCTATTTTCAATTGACAGATAAAAGTTGTATGTATTTAACTATGTATGGCATATTGTTTTAAAGTATTTATGCCTTTTGAAATAAGTAAATTTAACTAATTAACATATATTACCTTAAATAGTTATAACTTTTGTGGTATGAACACTTTATACCCACTCAGCGTTTTTCAAGAACACAGTATCTTTTTAACTATTGCCACGATTTTGTATGATAGACTTCTTGAACTTATATGATAGACCTCTTATTTGTCCTATCTAAGGTACACTTACAGTTTTTCTAGCATAATCTTTACGGTTTTATTGTCATGTATTTTACATTTCATTTTATAAAACTATAATACTATCTTATTATTTTGTTTAAATACTAATTTTCTTTTTAAAGACATATAAATAATAAGGAAAAAATCTTATTTATTTCCACCAGTAGTTACCTTTTCAGGTGATTTTTATTTCTTTTTCTACATTCAAATTCTATCTTGTGTTATGCTTATTTTTATGTTATTTTTGTTTGAGGCAGGATATTGCATCCACCTATAACTAAAAAAAATTTTAAAAATAAATAAAAATAAAATATTTTTAAATTTTAAAAGTGTTATTTTTCTTATGTTACTTTTCTCCTTGAACAACATTGTATTATTCAGGGTTCTTCAGAGAATCAGAAGCAATGATTTGTGTGTGTGTGTGTGTGTGTGTGTGTGTGTAGTTCTGAAGGCTGTCAGGCGCAAGACCTGGGAAAAGTGAAGATTTCAGTTAAACTCTGAAGATAAGAAAAAGCTGATATCTTAGTTTGAAGGCCATCTGTCAGGAAGAGTTCTCTCTTGTTTTAGGGAGAGTCAGCCCTTTAATTCTACTCAGCTCTTTTTTTTAAAAATTTTTTTATACCTTTATTTATTTATTTTTTTCAAAGAAAGAGTGAGAGAGAGGGAGAGAGTGGGAGAGAGAGAGAGAATTTTTAATATTTATTTTTTAGTATTTGGCGGACACAACATCTTTCTTTGTATGTGGTGCTGAGGATCGAACCCCGGCCGCACGCATGCTAGGCGAGCGCGCTACGGCTTGAGCCACATCCCCAGCCCACCTTTATTTATTTTTATGTGGTGCTGAGGATCAAACCCAGGGCCTCGCACATGCTAGAAGAACGCCCTACCACTGAGCCACAATCCCAGCCTCTCTACTCAGCTCTTTAACTGATCAACTAAGATACACTCAAATTATAAAGGGGATCTGCCTTACACAGTCTACCGATGTAAAATTTAGTCTCATCCAGAAATGCCCAAAATAATTTTTGACCAAATATCTGGGTACTCAGTGGCCCCATTAAGTTGACAATATTAACCATCACAGAGATCTAATGTTTCTTGTAATGCTGGTCTCCTGTTAGATGAGGGTTTTCAACATTTCAAACATATGTTTGAAAGTGTCCTTATGTCACATTCTTTTAAAAAATGTTTTAGGGAATGGGGGGATAGCTCAATAGTAGTGCTTGCCCAACGTCCATAAAGCTCTGGATACTATCTTCAGCATCACAAAAATTAATTGATTGATTAACATGTTGCAGGAATTTTTATTTTGAAATAATTATAAATTCATAAGATATTACACAAATAATACCAAGAAGAAAGTGAATAAAATGAAAACAACGATGGTTAAGATTCTGAAAATAAATTTAAGTCTCCCATAAAAATAATTCAAAAGAGGTCCTATGTACCCTTCACCAAATTTCCTTTTAATAGTTACTTGCTATATAATTATATGAAAAACAGTAAATTGACATTGGCACAAGGTGTGTTATATAGTTCTATGTCATTTTATCTCATGTGAGGAGTCATGTAATTATCACTGCAGTTAAGATCCAGAACTATTTCATCACCCAAAGATCTCTCTCATGCTCTTTCAACCATTGCCCTTCAGCCCTAGCAGCCAGTGTTCTATTCTTCATGTCTATAATTTTTCATTTCAAGGATGTTATATAAAATTCTGGGCTTGTTGGCTCATCTGTAATCCCATCAACCCAGGAGGCTCAGTTAAAAAGATTGTAAATTGGAGGCCAGCCTGGGCAATTTAGTGAGACCCTCTCTCAAAATAAAATACGAGAAATGACTAGGGCTGTAACTCAGTGGTACAGTGCCCCTGGGTTTAATTTGTTATAAAACAAAATCATACACTATATGACCTTTTGAAATTGGCTTTTATTTACACCCAAGGTTTCAATACCTCTTGGGGCGGAGTACCAGAGATTGAACTCAGGAGCACTCGGCCACTGAGCCACATCCCCAGCCCTATTTTGTATCTTATTTAGAGACAGAGTCTCATTGAGTTGCTTAGCTGAGGCTGGCTTTGAACTCAGGATCCTCCTGCCTCAGCCTCCAGAGACATTGGGATTACAGGTGTTTGCCACCACGCCTGGCATCCAAGGTGTCAAAATATACAAATACATCAATAGTTGATGTCTTTTTATTGTTTGAGTAATTCATATTAAAGGTGCAACACAGTTTAACTGTTCACCTACACCTATTAAAGAATTTTATGTTTCATAAGTGTTGGCTATTAGAAATTAAACTGCTATGAACATTTTTTATGGGTTTTTGTATGGACATAAATTTTCTATGTGTGTATGTGTCTGTCTCTCATTACTAGTGATTGAACCCAGGAGTGATTGACCACTGAGTTATATCCTAAGCTTTTATTTATTTATTTATTTATTTATATTTTGAGATACAGTCTTACTGAGTTACTTAGGGCCTTGCTAAGTTGCTGAGGATGGCCTTGAACTTGTAATTCTCCTGTCTCAGCCTTCCAAGTCACTGGGATTACAGGCATGCACCACCACACCTGGCTTGGATATAAATTTTCATTTCCCTGAGGTTAAATGCTCAGATTTGCAGTTGTTGAGCTATTTAGTCATTAAGCAATGTAAGACTCTTTTCAGAGAAGCTGTACCAGTTTGCATTTGTACCAACATTTTTTTTTTGTGGGGGGATACCAGTGTGCCACCATGCTTGGCTGTACCAACATTAAAAAAAAAATTTTTAGTATTTATTTTTTAGTTGTAGTTGAACACAATACCTTTATTTTACTTATTTATTTATTTATATGTGGTGCTGAGGTTCGAACCCAGGTCCTTGTGCTAGGTGAGCATTCCACTGCTGAGCTTCAACCCTATCCCTTTACCAACATTTTTTGAGATTTCAGTTTTTCTTCATTCTTGCTAGGACTAGGTAATCAGTATTTTTAAAAATTTTGCTTTTCTAATGTGGTAATATTTCATTGTTTCTTTCTTCCCTTTTTTTTGAGATGAGGTCTTACTGTGC